>NW_024467106.1:61403621-61790024 GCF_017591425.1 Ochotona curzoniae
AGAAACAAACAAAGAATGCACTTTGCACTGAGGAGTTTGCTTCAGGAAACGCAGAACAACCTGAAGATATTTAAGGTGAGAGGCGTGTCTGTTTTCTGCTGGTTTCAGGGTGTGCTATTCTTGGGACAGGCTTGGGTGACCTTGCAGACAGACCAGGCCGGGCTGCCTCGATCCCACCCTGCTTCTCTGGAGCCCTGTCAGTCCTCGAGCCCCTGCTGTGCACAGACCCTCCCGTCTTCAGCCATCCTTTTCTGAGCCCCCCAGTCCATGAGCACAGGGGTGTGTGGCCCTGAGATATGTGGTGTGGATGCATCTGTGAGAAAGGCCGTGGGCTTCAGGTATCCAGGGCTCAAGCTAAACGTGAACACCCAGACGCCCACCTCCCTGTGCCTTCTCTCTATTTCACTTGGAGAATTGTAAGTCAGGGAACCCTCTCACAGAGCAGATTCCGACACCCTTGCACCTCGTTGTGTGGGAGTAGGGACCGTTCTCCACTCACTGTGGCCACCTTCTGCTTCCGGGCGCCCCCAGGCTGCCTCTGAGCTGTGTCACTGAGGCACCCTCCTCAGCTAGCCTGAAGATGTCTGAGGGAGGGGGAATCGAAGACTGGCAGAAGTGGGGGGCAAGAAGTGGAGAGAAGGGAGGCCAAGCTGGGTTGGAGCCTGGCAGAAGAGCGGGAGGACGAGGTGGGGGTAGGACCTGCCCTAGCAGAAGCTGGGGGACTGTGCCCCTGTTGGAGATGTGTCCCTGTCACTATCCCGGTCCCTGTTGCAGTCTACCTTCTTGAACCCTCACCCACAGATGGCAGCATGGCACTGGGCTCTGTGACTGGCACTGTACATGAGGAGTGCAAGCCAAAAAGTCATGCATGAGGTTGGCATCAAAGCAGGCTCAGGTTTTATGTGGGCGCAGCGCAGGCTGGCCCATCAAAAGGCAGCTTGTACTAGACAGCGCTGAACGTGCGCAGAGTCCCACGTGTGGGGAAGGGGTCCTACAGCTGCAGCATCCTTGGAAGAGTGCTGCCCACACAGCTCTGGACGCTGTCCGCCTGCCGGGCGTTGGTGGTGGCAGTTCCCGCTAAAGTGTCTCCGTGGCAGCTCCCTCAGTGCCCCTGCCAGTGAGCCTAAGACTCGGCAAGAATCTTTGCTTTCTCTGCAGCCAGTTTGGTTTCTGTGTTACCAGGAAGCAAAGTTAAATGTGGGGGTCCTGACTTCCCAGTGCCTTCATTTGGATGTGGTGACTGGTGAGCTGGAGGCTGTGTTCCCTCTCCTGCACCCACTGGCGGGGGGGTGGGGTGGGGCTCAGAGGTGAGAGAATGGAATGGGGCCTGGAAAAGTCCAGAGGACTAGCGGGTAGTTTCGGAAGAAATGGGTAAGAGGGACATTGTGGAGTAGCTGAGGAACAGCACAGCAACTCCATGTGAACCCTTGCCAGCAACTCTGCCTCTGACACTTGCTGCTCCCACCGTCTGCTCTGGGCTTAGCAGGGGCTCAGGAGCTGCCCGGGCAGTGGTCGGTGAGAAGTGAGAGAGGATGCTTGCTTTGGAGCTGACTCTAGGGGCAGAGTCCCTGCTGTGAGGACCACCCCCCCCCAGCAGCCCCCAGGCTGGAGGAGAGGGCTAGCCCACCTCTGCCCCAGGCACCCACCCTGTCTCCTGCCCAGCATAGTGGCTCAGATGAGTAGCTGCCAGGGAGCTGCCCTGGGACCCAGTGGTGACCAGCTTGAGCAAAGGGGTTGTCTCTGCTGGTCACTGGCAGTTACTGCACGGCTTAGCCTCACACAGCCATGCTTTCACTACTGTGCAGGCCAGGAGCTCCGGGCAGCTCGGTGGTAGACTCTGTCTCCCAGAAGATTTTGCCAGGCTGGTGACCTCAGTCCCCACCTAGGGGACCGCTGCTGGGACTGCCCAGTGTGGCCCTGTCATCATAGGAGAGCGCTGGGAGGGAAGCCATGGCCTTCATTGGCTCAGATCCAGTGTTGCTGATGCTGAACACGTCCTGGCAGAGCAGATTCCTGGCATTTCGGGACCTCGGGACCATCAGTTGTCTTCTCATGGTCTTGGGGATGGGCCGCTGGTGGGGCCTTTCCTCCAGCACCACCTAGTCCTTGCAGGCCTGGGCAGCTGGCCTCCTGGGTGGAAGTCTTCCCCCATGCCCTGGCAGTGTGTCTGAGTGGCGGTGTCCCGAGGAATAACTCGGTGCTCACCGTTTTCCTGGCTTCCCTGTGTGCTGGGTGGGTGTTGTCAGGCGGGGGCTACTCTTGTGTTTTGAAGGCATTTCTTCCTTTCCTGTGTGGGTGAGCTCCTCCCGGCCGCGGCTGCGGCTGCGGCTGCGGCTGGGCCTCAGCTGGTAGTGGAACCATGTTTCCTCTCTCCCCGCTGGCAGAATGGTGAACTGATCTACGGCTGCAGCGATGCCCGTAGCCCTGCAGCCGACTGGAGCGAGCTTGCCCACCACCTGAAGCCCTTCTTCTTCCCGTCCAACGGCCTGGCAGCGGGACCACACTGCACGAGGGCCGTGATCCGGGAGCTGGTGCGCGTCATCACCAGGGCACTGCTGAGTAGCACAGACAAGGGCCGGGCAGGGGCCCTAAGGCCCGGACCCCGGGGCCCACGGGTCTGCGAGGCCAGCCCTTTCAGCAGGAGCCTGAGCCACCAAGGTAGGGCCTGGCCTCCTGGGTGGGCAGGGAGTAAAGGGTTGTGGGGCGGACCCTCTCAGTCACATGGGCAATGGGGAGGGTAGAGCTTCCTGGTGTGCCAGGGGCCTTCTGAGCTGGGCTCTCCTGCTGCACATGCTGTGGGGTTGGCCAGGACAGTAACTGCAGGTTTGTGCGTGCTCTCTGGAGCTGCAGTATTTGCTCCTGTTAGCTTGTCTGGTCCTCTGGCACCCCTGGGGCAGGTTCTCCTTCAGCTGTTTCTAAGAAAGAAGTCAAGTTCAGGAGCCCTGAGGGCTGTGGCCTTGGCCACCTTCCTTGCAGGCAGAATGGAGCTGGCTGCCTGTCTCTAACTTGGGACCAGAAGTGTTGCTGTGTTGCTGAGGTTGTGTGAAGATAGTAGCCATGTACCTGTACTGTGGGTCGTGCTTCTTGCACTGTCCCATCTCCCCGTGCCAGCTTTTATCACCAGTGCATTTTATGAAAGTTAGTCCCAGGACCTGGCACGGTAGCCTAGTAGCTAAAGTCCTCGCGTTGCATGCATCGGGATCCCATATGGGCACCAGTTCTAATCCCGCAGCCCCACTTCCCATCCAGGGAAAGTCGAGGATGGCCCAAAGTCTTGGCTTCCTGCACCCACGTAGGGTGTAAGCTCCAGGCTCCTGGCTTCGGATCGGCTCAGCTCTGACCGTTGTGGTCACTTGGGGAGTGAATCATCACATGGAAGATCTTCCTCTCTGTCTATCCTCCTCTCTGTATATGTGACTTTGCAATAAAAAGAAATAAATAATAAATCTTGAAAAGGATCTTGAAAAGGAATATAAAGGAAGTTAGCCCTAGTGCGTTGTGAAGATGAAGCACACAGTGTGGGCACGCAGTGCTGCTAGGGAAACAGAATGTGCCTGGCAGGGCAGATGGCCGCTGGTTGCTGATGCAGTGTCGGGGCTCTGGGAAGAGGTTGTTCCCTGGTGCGCGGGGGGCTTTTAGCCCAGGCCTTCCCTGACACACGTGGAATGGGCGCCGTTTGACACAGTGAGATCAGGCTGTGTGTGCTCTCTGATAGCCAGCTTTGTTTGCTCAGCAGAAATCTCTGATCTAGTTCAGGAAATCTGAGCTTTTTTTTGGTTTTTTTTTTAAGATTTATTTATTTTTACTGCAAAGTCAGATATACAGAGAGGAGAGACAGAGAGGAAGATCTTCCGTCCGATGATTCACTCCCCAAGTGACTGCAACGGCCAGTGCTGCGCTGAACCAAAGCCAGGAGCCAGGAACTTCCTCCAGGTCTCCCACGTGGGTGCAGGGTCTCCCACGTGGGTGCAGGGTCCCAAGGTTGTTCTCAGCTGCTTTCCCAGGCCACAAGCAGGGAGCTGGATGGGAAGGGACTGCAGGGATTAGAACCATCGCCCATATGGGATCCTGGTGCGTTCAAGGCGAGGACTTTAGCCTCTAGGCCACTGTGCCGGGCCTGGGAAATCTGAGTTTTAAACTCTCATTGGCCATACATTGGATGTCCCACTGTGAGACTGTCCTGTGCTTTCAGCACATCGCTCTAGTTGGACATGTGAGCTTTTTCCTTCTTCCCCTTCCTTTTTTAATATTAAAAACAAACAAACAAACCCTTTCATTTTGAAGTCTCAGGGAAGGGAGAGACGGAGAAACAGAGACAGACCTGCTGTCCTATGATTTACTCCCCAAATGGCAACGACAGCCAGGGCTGAGCCGAGCTGAAGTAAGTGGTGTGGAACTCAGAGTGTCCAACATAGGTGGCAGGGACCCAGATCTGCCAGCCGTTGTCTGCCTTGCACACACGTGTGTGTCAGCAGGAAGCCCAAGTTGGAGTGGAGCAGGCAGGACTTGGACGAGCCTCTCACAGATGGGCTGCGCGTGTCCCGGGTGGCCCATGGAACAGCTGCACCCGAGACCCACCTGGGCACGCTCACGTGCCAGGCAGTCCTGCTGGCAGAAGATGTAGGTTGCCGCAGCTGTCTCTGTGTGAACGTCTTCCTGCCTTTGGCCATCATCTGGCTTCTGTCTGGGCGGTAGATGTCTTGGCAGCTCAGGTCCAAGGTCCTAGCAGCACCCTGAGTGTAGTAGGTGTCGGGACGCGTGTGAGTGGAGTTTCAGGTCTGTCCTGTCCCTGAGTGGGTCCTCGGCACTGTCCATGGCTCTGTGTGGCGAGTGCCGTGTCTCATTTAGAAAGAAGGTTACCCCGAGTCCCGAGGGGAGGAACCCCTTCCCCACCACGGGCCTTTTGGATAGTATCATTTGTGGGCCATGTATGTTAGAAACTAGCCTGCTGTGGAGTTACTGAATTTTGAGTCCCACCTGTGGTTGCCTTGATGGGTCAGATCCAGTGACTTCACAGCCTTATGTGGTGCCCAGGTTGCTCCAAACTGAAGTCGGGCACATGAATTTGGGGTGAAAGGACGTCCTGTGGAGAAGAGGAGCGTGGTGGGAGAGATGCTTGGTGCTTGGTGCTGGTGCTGGTGCAGGTTCAGCATTCTGCCTGGGCTCCAGGTGGACTCCCTCCTCTCCTAGTGCCGCCCCCCCGTCCGAGCCCCATGGCCCGCACCAGCCTGTGTCTGCCTGCTGTCTTCCATCCTCTGATAACAAACCTGCTCTCGTTTTCCCCTGATGTTCTCGGTAGGCAAAAACACCCCAGAGCGCTCGGGGTTACCGAAGGGCTGTCTTCTGTACAAAACCCTCCAGGTGCAGATGTTGGACCTGCTGGACATCGAAGGCCTCTACCCCCTGTACAAGCGGGTGGAGCAGTACCTGGAGGAGTTTCCCGAGGAGAGGTGAGCCCAAACCTCAAGAGAACTGCGAGGGTGGCTGGGGCTGGCCTTGAGGGAAGCTGGGGCCTCCCAGGACCCCCTTCTCAGGAGGGCGATGCTAGCCAGCTCCCTCCAGCTGCCCTGGTGCCAGGGCCTGACTAGGGAGTCGGCCTTGGGGGCAGCGTGTCTGTGGGAGGTGGGTTGGTGCCTGACTGTTCCAGACTGCAGGGTCAAGGCTGAGCCTCTAGAGGGCAGTGCTGCTCCACGGGCTGAGCCACTGCGCCTGGTTCCAGCTTCAGCGTCTGTGGAGCTGGGGGGCCCTTGTAGTCCAGTGTCTGGCAGCAGATCTACGTGCCTCATGCCCATCTCCACGCCATGACACTGTTTGCCATGCCCAGGAGAGGGCCCCACCTCAGGGCTCCCTGGCTCTGATCTTGCCGCTTTTGTTGCAGCCCGTAATGTTAAAAAAAAAAATCAAGTTTAATATGAAGAACTAATGCCTGGTGCCCTTTGAAATGCAATGTGTGACTTAATTGTTTCTGTGAGGCCCGAGGCATGCTGGCAGTCGAAGGGGCCATTTCTAGGCCAGTTTGTCAGCTTTTTCTGTGCTTTCTCCCTTAGAAAAACTTTACAAATAGATGGGCCCTATGATGAAGCGTTTTACCAGAAGCTGTTTGACCTCTCCACGGAGGATGACGGGACGGTGGCCTTCGCGTTAGCAAAGGTGGGCAGGCCTGTCCAGAGCCCGGCACGTGCTCCTGCTGGGCTTTCCCTTCCTCCCCTGGAGGGGCTGGGGGTGGTCACAGTGTGTGAGCGGAGGGTGACTGTAGTGTCCCCTACGGGCTGGGGCTGCTCAGGAGGGTCTCCTTGGATTCCCTGGGTCAGGGATCAGGGCCGGCGCTGGGCATCGCTGCTCCTTAGGATGGGCTCAGCACAGCTGCCCCTCTCCTCCAGGCCCTTCCTGAGGCTCAGATGCCCGCCATGCCCGGCCCTGCCTTGGCCCGGGGCAGCAGCCCCTGTACCCCTGCCTCCTCACTTACTGGTTCTGTGAAATTCGGGAAAGTAGGGACTCCATGCACTCCCACAGCACAGAATTACATCTGTGTTGTCACGAACCTCTACTTGAAATTCAACATTCTTTCCCATTATGAGTGCGGTAAGGACCCCGTGGGGTTGGCAGGACTAGAGGGCATCACTTCTTCTATATTTTGTATTTTCTAGAAATATTTTCATCTGAAAGAGAAACTCACTCTCTCAGAGAAATCTTCTATCCCCTGGTTTGTTTTTTAAAAACTGTAGTCCCCAGGGTGGAGGCTGGCGGAAGCCTAGAATTCAACAGGACATCCCACACGGGTGACAGGGACCCAAGCGCTTAAGTAAAAAGAAGAGCCACGTGAAGGAAGAGGTGTTCCAGCCGCATGCCAGGGCTCCGGTAGCAGACATGGGCATCCCAGACCCTGGCATCTCGGCTCCTGTGCCCACGCCCCAGCCCCAGGCCTGTGCATTCAGGGGATATGTTGGCTTTCCTGAGCTGCCAGAAGCTTTAGGGGACTGCACTTCTGGGGAAACCCGGCACACCTCCTTCCCCTTGCGTCCTTGGCTGCCCTAGCTGAGGGGGCAGCTGGAGCCCCGGTGGGGGTGGGCAGCAGAGCGGCGGGGGGCACTTTGGCTCTGTACCTGGGGGGCTCCGGCTAGGGAGGAGCAGCCTCGCCGTCCCATGGGGTTTCTAAGAGGAAGAAGACCAGCACTTTATTTCCTTTTCTATATTTTCTGATTTGCCATAGCCAAGCATAGGTTTTTAATTTTTAGCCATTTGTGTCATTCTTTCTCGAGACTGATATGATCACATCTTCTGTCAGACTCACTAAGTGTACTGGGATACACAAGTGCGCAACCACAACCACGCACACATTTACCACACCGCATGAGTGTACGTGCAAAACCCATAAACACGTGTGCAACACGCACGGCAGTCATGCTGTGTGTACTCTTGCTACACTGGCGTGTAGGTGAGCAAAATGTTACTGTTGGAGAAATTAGCGAATGTGACAGCTTGAGATCTTTCTGTCTTAGAATGCGAAGGCTGCGCTTTTTCCCTGGTGAGGGCTTGGGTTCTGCTCTTCCCTGTTGTTGCTCAAACTGAAACCTGCGCCCCAAAGGGAGGTGTGCTCGTTCCAGCCCGCAGCGACCCTGAGTTCCATCACTGGGGCGCTGCTCGGGGGCCAGCAGACACTCCTCAGATGTCCGGGATGGGAATGGCGGAGGCCTTACGGGCCCCCTGGTCCTGGTGGCACATGCTCAGCTCTACCACGCAGCTCAGGGATGGCCATGGACGGAGAAGTGAGCATGGCTCTGTGCCAACAACATTTTGGGAAAACAAGCAGTGGCCACTTGGCTTTCGCTGGCCTGTCGCTGGCTGACCTCTGAGTAGCCCTGCTGGCTCTGTTCTATTCTTGGCCCTGCTGGACGGGGAATAAACACCTTCAGGTTCTCTGTCCGTGGCACTTGTTCAGTTGAACTCCAAGTATGTAAAGTCTAGTCTGTTTTTCACCCCAGCCCTCACACGGTACAAGTTTTGGTTTTTGCAACTTACATGCTAAATTATTGTGCGCTGGTTGTCTTAATGTTTATTTGCAGTCCTGACTTTTTAAGAAAAATTTTTTTACAAGATTTACTTATTTTTATCACAAAGTTAGATACACAGACAGGAGGAGAGACAGAGAGGAAGATCTTCTGTCCGATGGTTCACTTCCCAAGTGACCACAACAGCCAGAGATGTGCCAATTGAAGCCAGGAGCCTCTTCTGGGTATCCCACGTGGGTGCAGGGTCCCAAGGCTTTGGGCCGTCCTTGACTGCTTTCCCGGGCCACAGGCAGGGAGCTGGAAGGGAAGCAGGGCTGCCGGGATTAGAACCGGCGCCCATATGGGATCCCGGGTGTGCAAGGCGAGGACCTTAACCACTTGTGCCACCGCGCTGGGCCCAAAAAATAAATAAATCTTTAAAAAAAAAGATTTATTTATTTTTACTTGCAAGTTGCAGTTAGAGATGTTGCGTCTGTACCCCGCAAACAGCTGAAATGGCCAGAGCCGAGCTGATCCAAAGTTGGCAGCTAGGCACTTCCTCTGGGTCTCATGTGAATGCAGGGTCCCTGGACCTTGGGCCACGCTTCGCAGCAGAGAGCTGAATCACAGATGAATAGCTGGGTTTTGAGCGGACTCCTGTGTGGGACACTGGCACTGCAGACAGACGATTGGCTTTCTATGTTACCATGCCGGCCCTTATTGAAGATGTTTTGCACAGCATTCACAGATTGGTGTTGCCATTCTGGCAAGGTGCTTCCTACCTCAACAGAAACCCTGCGCCCTTAGCTGGCATCCCACCATCTCCCTTTCCCTGGTGTGAATGGGCATCCATAGCATGGCGTGTGCCAATCGTGCTACTGCAGATATTTGTGTACAAGATTTTTATGTCGGCATGGGTTTCACTTTTTCTGGTGTTAACCTTCTTTCATGTGCTTGCTGCCTGTTTTATATTTCTTCTTTGGAGAAATGCCTATTGGTCTTTTTTTTTTCAGATTATTTATTTTATTACAAAGTCAGATATACAGAGAGGAAGAAAGAGAGGAAGATCTTTCATTCGATGCACTCCCCAAGCAGCCACAATGGCTGGAAATGATCCAATCCAGAGCCAGGAGCTCCTCTGGGTCTCCCACGCGGGTGCAGGGTCGCAAGGCTTTGGGCTGTTCTCTACTACTTTCCCAGGCCACAAGCAGGGAGCTGGAAGGGAAGAGGGGCTGCGGGGATTAGAACCGGCAACCATATGGGATCCTGGCGCATTCAAGGTGAGGACTTTTAGCCACTAGACCATGCCGCTGGGCCCAGTCTGTTTTATTTTTAAAGTAAGTTGTTCATTCTTAGTGTCACGTCTAAGAATTCATTGCTAAATCTAAGGTCATAACGATTTTCTTCTTTCTGAGTTTTATAGTGTTTAGCCCTTGAGTTAATTTTTATGTATGTTAGGTAGACTTGTCATTGTACTTTTTTTTTTTTTAAATGTGAGTACCTGCTAAAGAGATTGTTCTTTCCTCCCCCTCTAAGTGGGCTTGAAATATTTCTGGAAAATCACGTCTGTTTATATCAGGATCTTGTTTACTATTTCTTCTTAGTAGGTTTCAAAATGGAGAAGTGTGAATTGTAGGTGGTTTGTTCTTTTCTTTGATTAGCTTGTTTGATTGAAGGGTGGAGGAAAAGGGAGAGAGGGGCGCAGTGTGAGGGGAGAGGGGCGCAGCGTGAGGGGAGAGGGGTGCAGCGTGAGGAGAGAGGGGAGCAGTGTGAGAGGAGAGGGGCGCAGTGCGAGGGGAGAGGGGCGCAGTGTGAGGGGAGAGACCCCTTCCATCTGCTGTTTAACTCTCCAGATGACGCGAGTGGCCATTGCAGGGGTGCAAGCATGCGCGCCAGCCTGCACTGCCTCCCCGGCGCGTTGGCAGGGAGCTCCATTAGAAACTGGATAGCTGGACTATAACCTGCATTGTGATAAGGGATATTGGCATTGCAAACAGCTTCTCCAACTGTTGCTACTCAAGATTTTTTTTTTTGCCCAGATGTGCCATTGTGATTTATTTTTGGGAGGATATCTAGCTGTTCTTCTTTTTTGTTTTTTTTCTGTTGCTACTCAAGATTGTTTTGATCCTCTTGTCATTCCTTTTAGTTTTAGATCCAGCTTGTCAAGTTCTGCAGAGAAGCCAGCTGGAATCCTGGTATTTGGTGAATTGATTGATTACTCTTCTGATCTGTGAAGATGGGATGTTTTCCCATTGATTTAGATCTTTTGATATTGTTTCTAGACCATAGGTTTTATGCTGCTTTTGCTTGTTAAAATATATTTCTCTCTATATATTTTTAAAGATATTTTTATTTTAAATAGATTTTTATTGGAAAGGCAGATATACAGAGAGGAAGAGAGACAGAGAGGAAGATTTTCCATCCAATGGTTCACTCCCCAAGCGGCAGCAGTGCCTGGAACTGAGCCAATCCAAAGCCAGGAGCCAGGAGCCTTTTCTGGGTCTCCCACGTGGGTGCAGGGTCCCAAGGCTTTGGGCCGTGCTCAACTGCTTTCCCAGGCCACGAGCAGGGAGCTGAATGGGAAGTGGAGCTGCTGGGATTAGAACTGGCGCCCATATGGGTTCCAGTGCGTGCGAGGTGAGGACTTTAACCACTATACTATTGTGCCGGGCCCAAAATATATTTCTATATATTCTTTTTTTTTAAAGATTTATTTATTTATTGGAAAGTCAGATATGAGAGGAGGAGAGAGAGGAAGATCTTCCATGCGATGATTCACTCCCCATGTGACCACAATGACCGGTGCTGTGCCGATCCGAAGCCAGGAGCCAAGAACTTCCTCCAGGTCTCCCACACGGGTGCAGGATCCCAAAGCCTTGGGCCGTGCTCGACTGCTTTCCCAGGCCACAAGCAGGGAGCTGGATGGGAAGTGGAGCTGCCGGGATTAGAACCAGTGCCCATATGGGTTCCCGGAGCATTCAAGGCGAGGACTTTAGCTTCTAGGCCTCCTGGCCGCCAGGCCCCATATTTTATTCAGATACAGGATTATTTTCTGGGTTGCATGTATGAATTATTTATTACTTACTGATCAACTTTGCTGAATTTATCAGTCTAATAGGTTGCTGGTGGTTTCCTTAGGATTCTTTATAAAATCATCTGTGACTGCAGAAAGTTTTTTCTTCTTCCTTTGCAATCTGAATGCCATTGTCTTTCTTGTGTCATTGTCCTGACTGGATCCTCTAGTGCTGAATAAAAGTGCTAAGAGTATTATGAGTATTATGATAGTATGAGGCCAGTATTATGGGTATTATGGTAGTATGGTAGTATGAGGCCAGTATTATGGGGCAAGGCAGGTTGTGGACATCCCTTGTCAAGGCAAAGAAATGCCTCCGTCTTCCTGAGTGTCTTTGAAACCTTTTCTATGTTTGTTGAGATTTATCATGTAGTTTTTGTCCTTTATTCTGACAGTGCAGTGTACTGCATAAATTTAATTAATCCTACTTGATCGTCCCTCGTATGTTGTTGATCCAGTGCTTAGTTTTTGGGAGATGGATCATAGGGAGGGAAGGAGATGGGGAGGGAGCGGAAGGAAAGGGTGGTTACACACTTGGGCTCTCAGCCACTGAGTCATTCTCCAGGTATTCAGCATGTTGTGGGAATTTTTGCACGTTTGTAAGAGATACTGGTATGCAGTTTTGTTTTCTTGTTTATGATATTCTTGTTTATGATAGCATATTATGATTAGGACAATATTTTGGCTTCTAGAAGAGTTTGAGAATAATTGGAGTGGTTAAATATGTGATAGGATCCTTTGATTTTTTAAAATTTAGTCCCTGATGTTGGTTTCTTCACATTGTTTTTTTTTGGGGGGGGGAGTCAGTTTTGGTAATTAGTGTACAGGCATAGTCATTGCATCTTAAATTGTCAAGTTGATTGTTTTTCTTCTTGACAAATACCCTCCTTCAAGTGCAGGCCCTTGGATAAGTCTGCTTTGTGCCAGGCTGTTGGCGTTGCCTGTGTCCAGCTGCCTCCAACTCTGGTAAAGTGTGTGGTACCTTCCCCTGGTGGCTGTTCGCAGGAGGGGGACCGTCTGTCTTCTCTGGCTGTGTCTGAGGCCTCGTCTCCCTCTGTCTTGCTAGGAAGTATTGCAAAAAGTTAATACAAAGAAGTAAAGGATAAGTTGCTTTTAGTGCAAAAAAAAAATAATAATTGAAATCTGTGTAAACAAGGGGTCTTCAAAAATTTCATGAAAAATGTGTTATATGAAAAAATTATGCATGAATTTTTTTTTGCACTAAAATACGTTTAACTCATTTACCTTGAACGGTTTGTTTTTTTTCTGTTGTTTAATGTTATGAACTAGTACTTTAAACAGGCCACTAAATAAAAGTTTGTGAAATTAGGCCATCGAACTTTTAAAATTTTTATTTTTTACAGCTTAATAAACAGTTGTCTTTTATGCAAGGCTGTGTGGCAGCAGAGTTACCTTGCTGGTTTAAGGAGATCTTTATGTGTTCTGAATAGAAGCCTGTGTTAGTTGTGTGTACTTCATGATTTCTTACACCTGCAGCTTTTATTGGAGGTAAGGAAAGTTTGGGTTGAGTGTTGGGCACAGCAGTTAGGATATCACTTGCAGCACCCACGGCCCCCGTCACGGGACCTGGGAGTCCTGCCTCCTTGGGGCGCCCCCGGACCCCGTCACAGGACCTGGGAGTCCTGGCTCCTTAGGGTGCCCCCTGACCCCTGTCACGGGGCCTGGGAGTCCTGGCTCCTTGGGGCGCCACCGGACCCCGTCACAGGACCTGGGAGTCCTGGTTCCTGCTTTAGCTTTCTGCTAAGGCACTTCCTGGTCCAGCAGCGCTGAGCCAGCTGGGTCCCACCCACATGGAAGGTCTGGACAGAGTTCACTCTTGGCTCCTGGTGGATGGAAGATTGGTCTGTTTGCCTGTTTGTTTCTCTGCAATTCAGTAAATAAGAATAAATACATTTTTGTCCTTGAAAAAAATGGAAGTTCATAATTTTAAGGTAATGTAGTTTACTGGTCTCTTTCTAATGTAAGAAGTCTTTGTATCAAGTTTCTAAAAATATTTTCCTATGCTTTCATTGGAAATGTTTACCACTTTGCCTTTCATCCACATGTGGTTGAATTTTGGAAGGGCAGGAGGAAGAGTTTTCTTCTGTCTTGGCAGGGTGTTGTCTTGAACACTGTGTAGTCTTGGGTCTGGATATTCAGTAAAGCAAATTGTATGTTTCTCTTGAAGAATATTTTGTTTGAAAAAATGTCTGGGGTCCGATGCAATAGTGTAGTGGTTAAAGCCCTTGCCTTGAATGCTCCGGGATCCCATGTGGGTCCTGGTTCTAATCCTGGTGGCCCTGCTTCCCATCCTGCTCCCTGCCTGTGTCCTGGGAATGCAGTTGAGGACGGCCCAGAGCTTGCTTTTGGGACTCTCTACCAACGTGGGAGGCCTGGAAGAGGCTCCTGGCTCCTGGCTTTGTATTGGCTCAGCTCCAGCCATTGCGGCCGCTTGGGGAGTGAACCATCGGATGGAAGATCTTTTCTGTCTCTCCTCCTTTTTGTATGTCTGCCTTTAAAATAAATCTTTTAAAAAAAAATGTCTGGCCTATCTACTTGTTTTGTTCTTAAGGTTTATTTATTTTTATTGGAAAGGAAGATTTATAGAGAAAAGGTGAGACAGAAAGATGTTCCATCTGCTGGTTTACTCCCCAATGACTGCTGTGGCTGGAACTGAGCTGACCCAATGCCAGGAGCCAGAAGCTTCTTCTGGATCTCCTACTAGGTGGGAGCAGGGTCCTAAGGCTTTAGGCCATCCTCCACTGCTTTCCCAGGCCACGAGCTGGATGGGTAGTGGAGCAGCCGGGACAGGAACCTGCGCCTATGTGGGATCCCAGTGCTTGGAGGTGGAGGATTAGCCAATTGAGCCATCGTAACAGGTTGAAGCTTAATTTTAAGGATCTTGTAATTACTGCTTTGAAAGTCAGAATTAGAGAGAGAGAAGAGGGAATGGCAGAGATCTTCATCTGGTTCACTCCCATGACGGCTGTGGCCGTCAGGAGCTTCATCCAAGTCTGCTGCATGGGTGCGGGGGCACAAAATACTTGGCCCATTGTCTGGTTTTCCAGGCCCCTGAGCAGAGAGCGGACTGGGAGCTGGAACAGCTGGGACTTGAACCGGTGCTTCTGTAGATCCATGTTGCAGATGGTGCTTTTACTCACTAAAGCATTTTTGACCTTTTACCTTATTTTGACCTTTTGACCTTCAGTTTTTTGAGTCTTGTTCAGTTCTAAAATGAGAGACAAAAACTATTGGGATTTTTTATTGATTTGGCATTGAAGTGCTGAGGGCTGACATCCATATGCTGTTGAATTTTCTAACAGGGGCAAGAATCATTTTTTTCTGTGTGTGAAGTGCAGTTTCTGATACAAATGTTTTATGTTTTTCTTCTGAGAACTCTTTTAATTTTTTTTCAAAAACTTGATTTTTATTGGAAAGTCATGTTTACAGAGAGAAGGAAAGACAGAGAAGATCTTCTGACTGTTGTTTCACTCCGCGGGTGGCCAGGAGCTAGGGTGCAGGGTCCCAAGGCTCTGGGCCGTCCTCCACTGCTTCCCCAGGCCACAAGCAGGGAGCTGGGAGGAAGTGGAGCAGTCTGGACACGAACCAGCGCCCATACGGGTTCCTGGCGCAAGCAAGGCAAGCATTTTAGCCACAAGGCTACTGAGCCATGCCCCTGAGAGCTCTTTTATTTGATTTATTCCCACATCTTTGATGGCTTTATGTAGAAATTATTTCCTTAAAAATTAATTTTGAGATGGTTATCTTGGTTATGCAGAGATGCTATTGATTTTTTTTTCGTTTTGACTTCGTATGTATCAACTACGCTTTCATTCATTCTGGCGGTAGTTTTTCTTTAATGGTTTTATTTTGGCATATGATCCTATTTATATATTTTTTCTCTTATTAACAGTTTTTTGCTTCTGTGTTTTGCTTCACTTTACATGGTTAATTTGTCACAGTTCGCATTTTAGTCTTGTTGACTCATGAGGAAAAATGCACCCTGGTTAACTGCAGGCTGTTTGGTTTTGTTAAAATTGATGCCTGTTAATAGATTAGTCAAGTTCCCTTCTATTCTTGATTTTTTTTTTAAAGACATGAATGAATATTGAATCTTATCAGTACCTTTTGTGATCTGCTGAGATCCCGGATGTATATGATCATTTCACATTTTCTGCTGCTGGAGCTGATGGAGCATTGCTGCATTACGTCACGATGCTCTTTTGCTGTTGAGTGACGGCGGCTGCACTCCTGTCTGGGTGCCTCTGCTGGTCAGGATGGCAAGGCATGCCTGCTCTAGAAGCACCCGGCGCTCTTCACTCATCCTGTTTTCTGCATGAGGTGGAGTAAAACTGGCCGTATTTGTTCTTAATTGTTTTGTAGAATCATAGGTGACACTGGGCGCATAGTTGTTACAGGAAAATTTAAAAATTTGAACTTAGTTTCATATTTTTTTTTGCTAGCTTTTATATGTTTTGCTTCTCTAGATAATGTATCTACGCTTTCAGTATTTTGACCTGTGTTTTTTGTGGGTACTAATTTCTTACCATCTGCTGATATTGTATAAAGCCCCCTTTTTTCCCCTGACTTCTGATATCTGTTCTCTGTCTCTCTGCCTCTCTCGCTTTAATTTTACAGATTTTATTTTTGATAATCTTTACAAATTTGATTAGGATGCGAAAGGTCAAGGGCTAGAGGAAAGTGACTGACATAATTGAAAAACATTCCCTGTTTTTCCTTCCTGTATCTAGGAGGAGCGGGGCATAAGAGGAGAAGCCGCACCCCCTGTGGGGGCACGCTCCGAGGGCACTGCTCAGGTGGCTTTGATAGTTCAACAGTTCCGAATCGCTGCCAATCTCGCCGCTCTAATCATGGTGAAATCTCTCCAGAATCCACTGGCTGACGTAGTCCACCTTAGAGTTTCTATTGGCCCAGGTTTTCACTGCCAGCACTTGGCTGGGGTAGTTGATTGATTTATTCTGTCTTCTGTCCTCTGTTGTGGTACCAAGCACCTCTGCAGGCTCCAGCGTACTGCGTGTCCTGCATGTGCACCTGGATATGCTGTCCACTGCTCCATCTGAGCCACTGAGGAGGCCCAGCTCTGACACATACATTCCACGGTCAGACCACAGAACCTGCAATTTCGTCCATGGTTGGGGTTCTGAGTCTGGTGCTTCAGTTGAGGGGATTCCCAAAGAAATTTCATCCGAGGTGATCCCAGACCTGATGCTTGTGTGTGCATGCCAGTAGAGGGTGCGGCACAGTCCATCACTCACATTGGCCTACACACGCACTGTTAGTTGCAATTGCTAGGTCAGTTGTCTCCAGCCTTGCCTTTTTTTTTTTTAAGTTTTATTTATTTTTTATTGGAAAGGTGGATATACAAGGAGGAGGAGAGACAGAGAAGAAGATCTTCTGTCCGATGGTTCACTCCCCAAGTGACCACAATGGCTGGAGCTGAGCCAGTCTGAAGCTAGGAGGCAGGAGCTCTTCCAGGTCTCCCATGCAGGTGCAGGGTCCCAAGGCTTTAGGACGTCCTCGACTGCTTTCCCAGGCCACAAGCAGGGAGCTGGATGGGAAGCACGGCTGCCGGGATTAGAACCAGTACCCATATGAAATCCTGGCGCATTCAAGGCGAGGCCCTTAACCACTATGCTGTCGCGCTGGGCCCCCAGCCCTGTCTTCTACGCAAACTAATAGGTGTTGCAGCCTAGCCCGATCATGCCCACAGCACACTTAGCCCATATGCAAACCAGTGGGAGCTGCGCCCTAGTTGGAGTGACCCGCAATAACCCACACCAGACCTGCCCACTGCCCTGGTTTCTGTGCTTGCCAGTACGTACAGCAGACTGATTCTGTCTGTCCCATATCCCATTCAGCTCTCATACATGTCAATGGACATTGAAGCCTAGTTTAACCCAACCAGCCCCACTATCCAGGCCACACATTTGCTGGCAGGTGCCACTTTCTGTCTAGCCATGCCTTTCCCAGTCCTGGTTCTCAATCCAAGAGGGAGGTGCCCATCGTCTCCCTACTAGGCGTACTCCCACTTCTGGATCTTGCATTCTTTAGGTGGTACTGCAGTTTAGCTCACAGAATTTTCCCCCTGTGCCAGCCTCTGCTACCTGATGCTGCGGCAAAGCCCAGCCAGCCCTCACCCCCTCTGGCTTATGCATGTACCAGTAGGTACAGTCAGCCCAGCCTGGCTTGTCCTCGATCCAGCTTACATGCAGGCCAACAGATGTAACCCTCCCGGCCTTGTCTGCCCCCAATTCCAGCTGTCCCCCTCACCAGTGGAAACAGTGGCCCAGCAGGGGAGCTTCCTGCAGCCCTTCTGCTGGGTTCCCACTCTCCCCAGGTCTCACGTGCTGGTTGGGCACTGTGGCCCAGTCTGGCATGGCCCACCTCAGCTTAGCATTTGCCAGTGGGTGCTGTAGCCTGGCCCAGCCCAGCCCAGCCCAGCCCTCCCCCTGTTTCAGCCCACATTAGTGGGGACCTCAGCCTAGCCACAGCTGGCATGAACACACACCATTCTGGCTCTTGGATTTGCCAGCGCGTGATATGAACTGGCCCAGGCTGGCTTGCTCTTCTATGGCCTAATTGTGTCGTCTGACATGACAGATCATGTGTTGAGATGCTACGTCCCTAGGTGATGGTTACTAGGAGAGGGGACTTTGAATGGCAAGGCGGTCAGGAGGGTGGGGCTTTTGTAAGAGACCCTTGGGACCTAACTCGCCCTGCTGGCCACGTGGGGTCCGGGGGAGAAGATGGGTGTCAGGGAAAGCAGGCCCTCCACGTGCTCCAAGTCCTGGGCCTTGGTCCTGCACGTTCCATGCTGCTCATGAGCCACTCAGCCTGTGGTGCCTTGTTACAGCAGCCTGAATGCAGTTACAATACTCTCTGGATTGTTCCCACGGAGTTTATCAGTTTCGTTAGTTTCATAAAATTAAATTGTTGAAATTTTCATTTTATTATTTAAAACATTTTCTTTGATGAGTCCATTCTACTTATTTTGGATAATCTCTTCCTTCTGTAATTTCTTTACGATACAGAACCTTCGCTTACTTTCATCATCCTTTTTCCCTCAAAAATATATTTAAAGCTATCTGTTTTCCTCTAAACATGGCCTTAGCTGGGCCTGGCGCCATAGCCTAGTGGCTAAAGTCCTCGCCATGAACACAGCGGGATCCCATATGGGCGCCAGTTCTAATCCCAGCAGCTCCACTTCCCATCCAACTCCCTGCCTGTGGCCTGGGAAAGCAGTGGAGGACGGCCCAAAGCTTTGGGACTCTGCACCTGTGTGGGAGACCGGGAAGAAGTTCCTGGATCCTGGCTTCGGACTGGCATAGCATCGGCCATTGCGCTCACTTGGGGAGTGAAGATCTTCCTCTCTGTCTTTCCTCCTCTCTGTATATCTGACTTCGTAATAAAAATAAATAAATCTTTAAACATGGCCTTAGCTATATTTCACAAGCTGTATTTTGAATATTATTCAGTTAAAATTTTACTTTGAGCCATGGACATACTAAAAATGGAATTACCAAGCATTTGGGAATTCTTGTTATTAGTAGCAAAATTTGCATGTAGTCAGAAACATACTACCTGATCCTTCAGTATTAGTTACAACTTGTTTCATAGATTATTATTATTATTTTAAGATTTATTTATTTATTGGAAAGGCAGGTATACAGAGAGGAGGAGAGACAGAGAGGAAGATCTTCTGTCCGATGATTCACTCCCCAAGAGAGCACAATGGCCGATGCTATGCCGATCCGATGCCAGGAACCAGGAACTTCTTCCGGGTCTCCCACATGGGTGCAGGGTCCCAAGGTTTTGGGCCGTCCTCAACTGCTTTCCCAGGCCACAGGCAGGGAGCTGGAAGGGAAGTGGAGCTGCCGGGATTAGAACTGGTGCCTATATGGGATCCCGGTGTGTTCAAGTCGAGGACTTTAGCCGCTAGGCCACGCTGCCGGGCCCTCATAGATTATTTTAAAGCATGCTTCTGTGTGTGGTTGAAAAGGCAGCATCTTCTCAAACTGCTGGGTGTGTTCCAGGTTGGGTTGTGCTGTTTTTAGTGATTCAGCAATCTTAATGATCTTGCCATCTGCTGGTTCCATAAGAGGGATGTTTTGAAACTCTGTGGTAATTATAGATTTCCCCATTTCCTGTTATTTTGAGCGTGTTGTTAGGTGCCCCAGATGCACTTTTGTCACAACTTCCCAGTGAACTGACTTTTTCATTTGGGAGTGTCATTCGTCATTTTAAGGTGTCTAAACCTCTAGATTTTTTGGTATTAATACAACTTCTCTAGATTCTTCTGCCTGTTATTTACTCCATCGTTTTTTTTTTCTGTTCTCTCCTTTTTAATCGATTTGTTTATTGGCATGGCGGGATTAGATTATTTTTGAAAAGATGTATGTCTGTGTGTGAGTTACAGAGGTAGAGGAAGAGAGATCCTCCGTCCACTGGTCCACTCCCCAGCTGGCTGCAACAAGCAGGCCAGGCCAGGCCCAAAATAGGAGCCGAGCGCGTGCGTTGCGTCTCCGGGTGCAGCGGAAGAAGCTGGGCCGTTCCCCATGCGCTTCCCAGGCCATCCGCAGAGAACGGGATTGGACGTGGAGAAGCCAGGACGTGTACCGCATGGCAGCTGGCAGTCTTTCCTGTAGTGTAGCCTGGCTGGTGGCAGAATCTTACAAGTTTTTGTTTAATGACATGTGTAACTGATTTGTTTTGGAGGCTTTCTTGAATGTGTGGCTTGAAGTTTATCTTCAGCTTAGGGCAACTTCTGGCAGTAACATTGTCAAGTTGTGTGTTGGCCTGGTTTCCTTCCTGTTAGGCCGTCTCTACCTCCGTGCCTCCTCTCCTCTCTGCTGTCTTCCTGGAGAGGAGCATAGCAGAGTGGTTTCAGTATCTAGCAGCTATAGTCTGTAAGAATTGTGCATCCTAATTTCTTTTTTAAGCAGTCGCAGTTATTTAATAAAATAAGCTTTCATTTATAAAGTGTTTGATTCTCAACAACACTGACTTGCGATTCTCCGGTCCCCCCTCCAACTGCTGTTTTCATTGTCATGCTTTGCTGATTTCCATTTGCATCATCATGTCTTCTTAGGCCTGCATGTTTCTGCTTG
The DNA here is from genome assembly GCF_017591425.1 of Ochotona curzoniae. Taxonomy (NCBI): domain Eukaryota; kingdom Metazoa; phylum Chordata; class Mammalia; order Lagomorpha; family Ochotonidae; genus Ochotona; species Ochotona curzoniae. Next base: position 61,423,811 of record NW_024467106.1, read on the forward strand.
TGCCAGAAATTATATTTGCACAATTATTTTAGAAATATTTTGGGGCCTGTGATCGTATTGTCTTCCAGAGAGATTGTTTGCTTCTGCCAGAGACCTGAGAAGCGCTAGCGAGCTGGAGCCAGTTTCATCCAATTTTGACGAGTGACCTCATCCGGAGTAGAGTCGCAGCTCCCACAAGGGCCTCCGGCCTCGGTTCATTTTTAATCTAAGAGGTGCAGCATTTAGGTACTAACCCAAAGGGTGGGTTCCTCGTGGAAACTGTCCCTCTAGCCTTGGCAGTTGGTCAGAATCACCTTCCAGCCAGCCCTCTGGAATTGCCACACCCTTCTCTCCGCTTCCCTTGTTGAAGCAGCCCCTGTCCTGTTGGCTCTGCCCTCAGTCAGATGCCTTTGGTAGCTGTGCAGCACTGTCCGTTGGCCTCAGCAGTTCGGTCAGCCTGACAGCCCAGCTCCACCCAGGGTTAGTCTCACCCCAGGCCTTGTGTTCCACACGTACATACATTTGCCCATCTGATGAGTAGAAATTGATGCTATAATTTCCTTGGACTTGTGCTAAGATTGCCTTCATGTCTCATGTGTGTTTGTAATTTGGTTCACTAGTTAGAAACGTTTCCTGATTTGAAAGGCAGAAGCAGAGAGAAATTCTCTCTCATCCACTGGGTCACTCTCCAGGTCCCCAAATTCCTGTAACAGCCAGGAGTCCAGAGCTCCCTCTGGTCCTGTGTGGGTGGTAGGGACCCAGAGCTTGCCGTGCGCATCAGCAGGAAGCTGGTTCAGAAGTGTAGTTAACTGGCCCTACCACATCCCTGAAGCAGTACCCTAACCACAGCCAGTGCCCTTTCATCACTTCCTGTTGGGTTATCTTTTTTCATGTTGATCTCTAGCACTTTATATATTCTAGAGTGTTGGTAATTATATACTACAGATACCTTCTTCTGGTCTTGCACTTGTTTTATCTTTGAATTATGATTTTATAATATATAAGCTTTTTAATTAAAAAATTCAAAGCTGAATCTTAAATTGGTTTTGAGTTTCTCTTGTCTGTCTATATATCTATAATCATATATAATGGTTTATTTTCATCTGTTTGGAAGTGACAAAGATAGCTAGAAAGGTGTCCATCTGCTGAGTCATTTCCGACAGCCAGAGCTGAGCCAAGTACAAGTCAGGAGCCTGGAGTTGATCCAGGATTCCCACATGAGTGGCAGGGTCCGGGCGCTTGAGCCATCATCCCTTGCCTTCCAGGATGTATTAGCTGGGAGCTGGATCAGAAGTGGAGCAGCTGGGACTAGAACAGGTGATACAGGTATCATGAACAGTAGTTTAACCTTCTGTGCTGCCACAATGCCTGGCCCTGTATTGGTTGGAAAGGTTTACATTGGGGACCGACACTGGGGTGTAGCATATGCAGCTGCAGTCTGTAGGACTAGCATCCCATATGGGTGCTGGCTGGAGTCTTGACTGCTCTGCTTTGTCCAGCTCCCTGCTTATTCATCTGGGAAAGTAGTGAAGGATGGCCTAGGTCTTTTGGGTCCAGGCTCCAGGCTCCTGGCATCAGTTTAGCCCAACCCCAGTTGTTGTGGCCATTTGGGAACTGAACCAATGGATGGAGGATCTCTTTTCTCTCACTACTTCTGTCTCTCTGTAACTCTGCCTTTCAGATAAGTAAATCTTATTTGGGGAAAAAAAGTTTATGGTGAACTAAGGACATAAAGGATATTCTAGACTTATATTAAATGCTTTTTTTTTGTTGACTAAATTTGTGGCAGATCGTACAGAGTGACTTATTAGCAGAGTGAGTAGGGTACCAGGTAGAACTTGCGTGCTCTGTCCAACTGGACAAGGATTTTTCAGGCCCAGAGAACTTCAGCAGGCCCAAAGTCAAGTCACACTTGAGGTTCTCCCCGTTCCTTCCACACCACACTGCCTCTTGCAAGGTTACCTTGAGTCGTTCCCCAGTTACAGCAAATGAAGGAGACTGGTGAACAGGGAGCGGAGATAATGACTGCACTAAAAATCCTGCGCCAGTGGGAACGTGTGGGACCTGATACTTACGCGTGTCTTTGGCTGAGATTTATTTTTAATATGGATGTATTTAAACGACTGGCAGAGGCAAAGATTGTTCTCCTGTGTGCTGGTCCATGCCTCAGATGATCACAACAGCCACGCTGGGCCAGGCCGGAGGAAGAACATGGAAACCCTCCAGGTGTCCCTCATTTACGGCAGGGCCCAGGCACTTGGGGGCATCTCTTCTTGCCTGCTCAGGTGCATCAACAGGAAGCCACAGTAGAAGCATGGTAGCCCTCTGAGAGGAGAGGCTTGTTCCAGGCAGTGCCTTAGCCTGCATCGTGAAGGCACTGGAGCTCTCCTTGTGTGTGCTATATGGACAGGAGCACGTGCCTGGCTGGACAGATGTTGGCTCCTGCCCAGCAGGGTTCTTCCAGCTGGCAGCCCTTGTGGGTATGGCTCCTGGTCAGTGGGGTCAGTGGGGCAGATCTCCATGTGCTGCGGCACGGGGTGGAGCCCAAATTCAGAGCCACAGCATGTGGGCTTAGGACCCAGCTCTGCCATCATCTTGCAGCATCTAGAGATGGCTTGCAGGGTCTCGGTCTCCTTGGCCCCAGGTGGGTGCTGGCAGATGTGCCCTGCCTGTTGCTGAGGGTGGAGCAGGTGGCAGCGTGGCAGTTGTGTACATTGTAGTGTGCGGGGGCCTCCTGCCATTGTGTGTCCATCTCTGAAACGCGGCATGACACCTGCTCACTGCTTGTGTTGTAGCTGATGTCCTGGGAGCTGAGGCAACTTACCACTTTCTCTGAAGACAGCTGGGTGGTGGGCTCGCTGAAGAGAGATCCTAAGTTTCAGGGCCTGCTCTGAGGGCCAGTGCTGCTGGCAGTGAACGGTCAGGGTGGGGTTGCAAGTGGACTCTGGGGAGCTCCCAACGCCTCGGCTCCTGTTGGCTGCTTTCCCAGTTCTCTGCTGGGTCCCTTCCCTGGTGCTTGCCAGGTGGGAGGCTGCACCTGGTGCCGATACAACTGCATGTGCCTGGAGCTGACCTCTCCCTCCCCAACAGGTGCAGCAGTACCGAGTCGCCATGACTGCCAAGGACTGTTCCATCATGATCGCGCTCTCCCCGTGTCTGCAGAATGCAAGGTGAGGTGCCTGCTGTGTGCCACCTGGCCTTGTCTGTGGATGAAGAGGCCAGGCGGCTTCCCTTCTGATGGGGATACTGACTTTGATCTGTTTGATGTCCTGGGGCTTACGAACTCTTGTTATCTAGAAGCTTAAAATTGGAGAATAACTAGAAATGATTCTTTTATTAGGTTTAGATTTGTATTAATTTCTTAAAATTGTACTTACCGGGGCTGGTACCAACATTCCATATGGAAGCCGGTTTGAATTGGCTGCTCTGCTTCTGATCCACATTTGAAAGGCAGAAATAGGAGACAGATCTCCAGTTTGCTGTTTCATCACCCAGGCCGCAGCCAGGAGCGGGCAGCACGAGCTGCTTCTCTGTGTGAGTGACCTGGTGCCAGGGAAGGCTTTAGCAGGAGGCCAGGCTGAGTGGAGAGTCCAGAATTGAAGTCGGGTACTTGACTTTGGGTGCTGGGTGCCAGTGCCCTAGGTAGTGTCCTAAGTGCTGAGTGGAACTGCTACCCTGTTGGTTAGGTTCTAGGAAAGCATCCTACGGGCTTATACACAGTGTGTCTCTCAAAGCCAAAGCCCTGAGCAGGCTTAGTTAGGTCCCAGTCTCACTCCTGGCCTTCTGCCCAGTTGGTAGAAGTGTCCCCTTCCTTGCTGAAAAGCCTGTTGCAATGCATCTGGTATGTACTTCTCCCCTCGGAGCGCCCCACCATTCTCCCTCCGCCACCGCCCATTGCTTTTGTGGGAATTCAGGATGAGCCTGATGAGATTCCTGTCATCATCAGGTTTCAGAGGGGACACTCCCCACACAATTTGTGGAAGGTGCCTCATCCTCCAGGCGTCGCCTGGGTCAGGATAGCCTAGGACTGCCTGCGCAGGCACAGACCTGCACACTTCACATTGTGAATTAACACTCAAAGGCATACCACGAGGGGCACCGGAGTGCTGGAAAAGGTAGGTCCTCCCGGAGGCTCCTCCCATGCCCTCCCTTTCTGCAGCTGAAGCAGATGTCATTGCTTCCCATGCCTGCTTGGCTGTTAGTGCCCAGGGATGTGACAGGGCAATAGCTGAGAGCCCAGGGTGCTTGGCACACTCTGGACCCCCTGGCTGACAGGAACTAAGGTGCTTGGAGGAGATAGGACAGCATGGCCCTGTCAGACAAGGGTGTAGGGATCCTCTCCCAGCAGAGAAAACAGGAAACAGGGAAAGTCAGCAGTGGCATGGACGCAACCCAGATAAGATGGGCAGAACTTGGATGTGAGTTAGTGTGGCAGACAGGTAGGTGAGCTTGTCAACTTTAACTCTGGTCAACTTGGTGAAGAAGTGAGGTGAAGAGGTCCTGGTGTGATGGCTCAATGGCTAAATCCTCACCCTGCAAGCATCAGGATCCAATGTGGGTGCCAGTTTGTTTCCCAGCTGCTCCACTTCCCATCCAGCTCCCTGCTTGAGGCCTGGGAAAGCAGCTGAGGACGGCCCATAGCCTTGGGACCCTGCACCCGTGTGGGAGACCCAGAAAAGGCTTCTGGTTTCAGATCAGCTCAGCTCCTGCCATTGTGGCCATTTGGCGGTAGGTGAATCAGATGGAGGATCTTTATCTCCCCTCTCTGTAAATCTGATCTGCCTTTCCATAAAATAAATACCTAAATCTTAAGAAAAATAATTATAGGGAAGAGGCGTGGGGTTGGGATTCCTGAGGTTTCACCTGCAGGAACTTGCTGTCTGTGACTCCTCAGGGGCCAGTGCTGAGTGGCAGTGCATGTGCGTTAAAATTTCTTCATTCACTTGAAAGGCAGTAAATGGCCGGGGCTGGGGCAGGGGAGACAAACAGGGAGATCATCCACCCACTCGCTCACTGCCCAAATGGAGGCATGGCCAGAGCTGAGCCCATCCAAAGCCAGGAACTTCCTCTGGGTCTCCTACATGGGTTCAGGTGCCCAAGCACCTGGGGCATCCTCTGCTGTTTTCCCAGGCCATTAGCTGGGAGCTGGGTTGGAAGTGGAACAGCTGGGACTTGAACCAGTGCCCATAAGGGATGCTGGTGCCGCAAATGGAGGCTTAGCCTGGTACGCCATGGCTCTGGCCATGTGTTTTATAGAAGGAATTTGATTAGATAACTTGAAAACAGTCTTAATGTGTCTTAGCATGTTCAGGAAATGGCTGAATCCTAGTATATTTATTTGCTTATTATTCTCGGTCATGTGTTTTATTCTGAGCATATCCCCATGTTCAGCTTTATAAGACTGATACAGGCTTATTATAATCTTATATTGTGAAATATTTTACAATGTCTATAGGCTTCAGAAAGTTTGTAGGAAATGCGTTGTCCTTCCATGAACTTTCGGAATGTCTCATCTCAGCATCGGTGTCTGAAAGCCTGCCAGAGGCGGTGCTGTGATGTGGCAAGTGAAGTTGGTGTGTGTGTTGCCCGCATCCCAAGTTGGAGTGCTTGTTAGAATTCCACTCTCCTGCCTCTGAGCCGGCTCGCTGCTAAGGAGCCTGGCTGTGGGCTGGCCCAGCCCTGGCTGTTCAGGCACTCAGGGAGTGAATCAGCACATGGGAGCACTTTCTCTGTCACTCTGTCTCCAAAATACTGTTTTAAGAGAAAAAATGAAACATTACTGGCTGGTCTTGAACCTTGGAACTGGGAGAAGTTAAGCCTGTGGAAGTAGACTCCTGTGACCAAACAGAAGAGGGATTTGAGTCTGTGAGAACCCTGGACTTGTGAAGGACTCTGAAAAGTGGTCCCACCCAGGGAAGTGGCCTGCTACTGTCCTTCCTCCAGGCACCGGGGCACCCTGGGGCTGAGGGACTGTGTGCTGGCTAGAGGGAGGATGCAGGTGAGTGGTGGCTTGCAAGGAGCAAGTCTGCACTCACCTGCCAGAAGGGTCTGCAGGGGTCACTAGCATAGCATGGTGGGCAGGGTGAGAGGAACCCTGGGGAGCCTGAACCCCTGAATTCTGTGGAGGAAGACCTGGTGGTGGCTGTGTGTGGCCAAAGGGTGATGTTTGGGAAATGTAGACACAGCAGAGGCTGGGATCTGCAAACCAGCTGTGCATCTTAGAGACACACAGTGTACCTGACATTATAATTGTGGACTTTAAGTCATAGCTTACAGACAGGCTGATGGCTTTGACCCTTTGTACTCCTGTTGTGCCGTGAGCAACAAAGTGCACTTTTCTGTTGCTGCAGATAATTTTTGATTTTGAAATGAAGTCATGTCCTCCCGTCCCTAACTTGCTGCTCTCCCCCGAGTCCTGTCCCAGGCAATGTGGGTGGTGGCCTGGGCTTCTCTAGCTCTTGGTGTCCTTGGAGAACTGGATAGCTGGACCGTGCCCAGGCCCTTTCGTGGCTGGCCTGGTGGCTAAGATGCACCTGTACCTTATGTCAGAATGCCTGGCTTTGATGGCTGCCTCCAGTTCCGGTGCGTGCTTTTGGCTAGCGTGGACATCTGCAGAAGCAGTGGCAGTGGCTTCTACCCGCGTGGGAGACATGGATTGCATTCTTGACTTAGGCCTGCCCTTGCCTGGTCTTTGGGGGAATGAAATCATTACTTCCTTTCAAATAAGTGACTTTTTTGGAAAATGAAATACACAGAGCTTGTCATGGGCCAGAGATTGGACTGTCCAGCCCCTCCCAGGTTTCTGGTGTCCAGACCGCATGAGCCGGAGATGGCCTGCAGGCCTTCTGACGTTCATGAGTGATGTGCTGTTCTCTAATACTTATGAGAGAGTAATGATCCCAGTAATAGGAAAATTCAGTTTTTCCTATAAACAGAATCCTGGAGCAGGAATGAGGCAGCCGTCTACTGTGGAATAGCAATGTTGAAACAGGAAGGTGTGTTGCTTCCCTCTCCCAGGCAGAGGCTGTTGAAACTTGTGTGTGTGTGTGTGTCTGTCTGTCTGTTAATGATTTCTGAATCTAGGAGAGTGGTAGGTGTGGAACAGAGCCCCCCGAGTATTCCCTGGACTGAGTTGGGTTCATATAATTTGTTTAGTCAATCTGCGAACGCTGCTGTGCTGACAACGTGGAGCAATGCGGGACACACTGCAATCTTGGTACAAGATTCTGAGTGGTTAGGAGAGTTTAAGCACAAGTAATTATTCATGTTTTGTTAGGAACGCATGACTGCCCTGTGAGAAACCCTGAGAAAATGCAACACATTAATCCCGTTGAGAGTACATCCTGAAGCCAGGTCCCTTTCTGCAAACATGAGAATAGCTCAAAGGAGCCTGGCTTCGCTGTGGACACGGGAGAAGTGCTCGTCTGTCTGACTTGCTGTCAAGTGCCCAGATCGACTTTTTCTTAGGTTTGGTAATGCTTGGCTCGCGATGAGGTGACTTTGGAGGTTTGTTCATATCCCGGGAGGTGCGGAGGATCCCTCCTGCCCTCTGCAGGATTGCTTCTCCAGCTGTCCTTTAACCCTCTGCTGCCTGGTGTGCTGCCACCATCCATACCACATGCTCGAGGCCCAGCTGGCACGCACCGGGGGGCCCGGGAGAGCTGGGGACGAGGGACCCAGCAGTTGTGTGTATTCTGAAGTTGTCTTCTGCTTGCAGCTCTGACCAGAGGCTTGTCATCCGCTCGTCGAGGTCTCAGCTCGCCTTCTCCGTGTCCGTGCTGGACCTCGACCTCAAACCCTATGAGAGCATCCCTCACCAGTACAAACTGGATGGCAAGATAGTCAGCTTCTACTCAAAGACTGCCCATGCCAAAGAGGACCCCGTGCTGTCGCCTCGGTTCAAGGAAAGCGACGATTGCACATTAGTTCTGCACAAGGTCTAACAGTCTTCCCTGCCATGTCTGGAAAACTTGCCGCCTGTGAGGGTTGAGTGCTAGAGTTACCTTCTGTTGTGCTGAGTGTTTGGTTTGAATCTTCCTGCAGTTAGCCTGTGGGCTGCCTCTTGCAGACATGGAATTGAAGAGCACTAGAAACATCTTCCAGGACAAGGAATGTAGGACGTGAGCCCTGTGTCCCAGGAAGTTGCTCCTGGTCTTAAATGGAAGTGTCCGTTAAGCCCTGGGAAGACGTTCTGGGTGGGTTTCCTCCTCCACCCCGGGCTCACGTCTGTTTCTCCAATGCAGAAGCCTTATTTAAGACCCAAGTCTGGATCTCCTCCCACCACACTCCTAACGTAGAAAACTTGAATTGTCATGGGCATCTTTAAGGAAGCATGGATACTACTGGAACGTCCCTCACCGAGCCCTGTGTCACCTTCTCTGCACAGGTTTTGGGCTCCCTGCTGCAGGCCGTGTGTGAGCAGGGGTCGCACAGACACTGGTTTGGAGTGCTCTGGTCCCTGTGGCGAAGCTAGTGGCGCTGTGCAAGGCCAGCAGGGAGCACGAGACTCGGGGCAGGATGGAAACCACTCGGTGAGCGCGGACTAGTTCTTCACGATTCACTCTTCAGCGGGGAGATGAGGCTTGCTTCCCACCTGATTGCTGTAGGTGGGCAGCAGCCATCACCTGCCACACTGCTGGGGCAGGAGTGCCCCACGCTGGTGTGCTGGGGGCTGAGCCAGGAGGCTCCGCTTCCTCCCTGGTATGCGCAGGGCATGTGACCACATGGCCTTGTCTGCTGCCCTCGGGTCTGCCAGAAGGGCATGGTGTGTGGCTGGTGTTGGGGGCATTCTTGGGGGGGAGGGGGTCACTGGGTGTGCCTGGCTGCTATAAAACCATTGGGAATCTTGGCTTCAGTTTTTTATTCTATGGTTGCTTGTACAGACTATTTATATCATCATTTTGAGGGACAAATGAAGGCTTATTGTAATATAGTATTAGTAAACCATGGGATTATATGAAAATACTACATGAGAAACAAGGAAAATATTTTGATGATTGTAAATTTTTGTGGGAAGTTTGTGATAACTTGAGAATTATACTTGTTTGAATCAAGCCAATTCTTTTAGAATTTATTGTTCAATTCTGCCATAATATTTTACTTCTCACCTTAGAGATGCGAAAAGGTTGTTTATGCATTAAGGCACTTTGACCATTTTCTTCTGATTTCAGACCGTATCTCTCCTGTGTGCATGCTGTCTGTGCTGACCCGGGGGCCTGTGGACAGTCCTGGGGGGCTGCGAGAGCCTCACTCAGGTGCTGTGCTGGGGAGGGGGCATGTACAGCAGGTGGCCCGAAGCCGCCCGGGGCTCTGCAGCCGAGGCAGTCACGGCCCTGGGCCTCACGGAGCCTGCTGGCCCAGCAGGTGCCACGTTGCCAGACACTGCAGATTGGAAACATCCATGGATCCTGACATTATAATAGGCAGTGGAGGGCGCCATCATGGTCGGACGAGATGTTTAGACATTGGGGTGGGGTTGGTGTGTGTGTGTGTGTGTGTCTGTGACCTAGGCTCCGTGAAAGGAACCGTGCAGGCTCTCTTTAAGGCTAAGAAGAGGAATTAGCTGAGAAATGCTGCTTCTCACAGCAGGATGCCGCTGCCTGCCTGGGTGTGACTCCCTTGAGCTACTGAGGAATGTTCCGGAAATGAGGCTGTATCTGCTGTTGCCTCCCAGGTGGCAGGAGCTGGGCCAGCCTTGGGGAGATAGGTGTGGGCCAGCCACTTCTGACAGTACATTTTCCTAAAAAAAGACCTGACTTTATCCACATATCACTGTTTGGCCTTTTGTGCATAGCATAACTCAGTTTACTTTTCACGTAAGGGCAGTTTACATAACATGCCATAACTGCGTGGCCGGCATTTTCTAAGGGTGTGGTCTCCATGGGAACTAGCAAGTGTTTATACTCAAGTGCACCGTCTGATGCCTGCATGGTTGCAGTCCGGGAACTACTTGCGTTCCGCACAGAACAGTTTTATCAGGCTTTCCACAGCACCTTCTATCCCCAGCACGCTGAGCAGGGAGCGGAAGCTAAGAGGTGCCATCTCTATGACGCCGTTTTTGTCCAGCTCAAGAGCTGCAAAGAAAGCATAAACCCGGTAAGAAATGTTGAGGTGCAGCTGCCCAGGAGCACCCCTCCTCCCTGCTGGCCCCTGGGGGGACCCGCACGCGCGGGCAGCCTGGCTGCCTCAGAGCTGGGAGCCTCTGAGCACGGACTTGGAGTGGTTATCGAAAAATGTTTTCCAAACTGCCGATGTGCAGGAGTGAGCCCTCCGACTTCAGCTGCTTGCCGCATGCGGGCAGGTGATGAAACAGCCAGTGGCTCAGCTGTCACACTGAGACGTCGCCCAGCACTCGGGGTTCCTACCTTGCTGTGGCACTTGGGTGAGGAGATCCAGCTTGGGCGAGACTCTCCCTTCCTCATCTATCTGAATCCTCCAAACAACGATTAAGGCAAACCTAAAAAAGGGGTGGGCCCACAGGATTGTGTTTTTAACACCTATTAAATATTCCCAGCCAGCTGCTGGCTTCCCCACTCCTGAAGCTGTGTGCCCCGAGGACACCCGAGGTCAGAGGTGCAGAGAAGGTCCTCTAGCTGCCGGTTCGCTGCCCCGTATAGTCAGAGAGCCAGGGCTGGGCCGGGCTGAAGCCAACAGCTTCCTCTCTGGATCTCCCATGTAGGTGTGCAGGGGCCCAAGGACTTGCACCGTCTTCTGCTTCTCCCAGGCCATTAGGGAGCTGGATCGGACACGGAGCAACCCAGGACACAAAGCAGCACTTGGATGCCGGTGCTGGCATCACAGGTGGCGGTTTTACCACAACTTTGGTAATGTGCCACGACTGTGCCACAACTTTGGCCCCCATGGGTTAATTTTTTTTTTTTTTATTTTTTTTTTAAAGATTTATTTTTATTATTTTTTCATTGGAAAGGCGGATATACAGAGAGGAGAGACAGAGAGGAAGATCTTCCATCCGATGATTCACTCCCCAAGTGAGCGCAACGGGCCGATACTATGCCGATCCGAAGCCAGGAGCCTCTTCCGGGTCTCCCACGCGGGTGCAGGGTCCCAAAGCTTTGGGCCGTCCTCGACTGCTTTCCCAGGCCACAAGCAGGGAGCTGGAAGGGAAGCGGGGCTGCCGGGATTAGAACCGGCGCCCATATGGGATCCCGGGCGTGCAAGGCGAGGACTTAACCACTTGCGCCACCGTGCCGGGCCCCCCATGGGTTAATTTTTAAGTTGATAACATTCTGTATGCCCTGTGAGTGATGTTGCAGATATTCAAATGACCCTTGGCAGAGAAGGGCTCCCTCCCCTTGAAGACTACTAGGAGCTTGAGAATAATTTAGCGTCAAAAACAGTTGAGCGGCCTCATGCCCTGGCATAAGTAGGTTAAGCCTCCACCTACAGTGCCAGCATCCCATATGGGTGCTGATGAGAGCCCTGACTGCTCCACTTCCACTGCAGCTCCCTGCTTACGCCCTGAGAAAGCAGTAGGAGATGGCTTAAGTCCTTGGGCACCCGCACTCGCATGGGAGACTCAGAAAAAGCTGCTGGCTCCTGGTTTAGGACCGATCCAGTTCTCAATTGTGGTCATTTTGGGAGTGAGCCAGCAGATAGAAGATCTGTCTGTCTATGTAAAACCTGTCTTTCCAATGAAAGTAAATCTTTAAAAAGCAGCAGCAGCAGCTGAGCACAAGACACTCCCTCTCCTCACCCAGGAGTTTCATTTCCAGGAAACCTGTTGAAGGGAGTCATGGGAGAACTGAAGAGTAAGGAACAGAGATGCAGAGACCCTGCAGGGTGGTGCCCATGGGGGGGAAGCAGTGTAGGGAGACCCTGCATAGCACAGAGGCCTGCCCGGACGCCCACAGGGCCAGGAACCCTTCTGTACCAAGGCATGCACAGAGGAACAAGGCCTGGAGCTGTGCACTGCAGGCCAGGGAGGCGCCCGAGGTGGGAGCTGGGACCCTACCTCCCCAGGTGCCCCTACAGCCTGGCTTGCTGGGCTCTGCCGCTTCCACACACAGCACCCCGCTTCCACACACAGCACCCCGCTTCCACACACAGTCCCCACTTCCCCTCATGGGCCCCAAAGTGCCCCACGCAGAACTGCCACAAGTTGGCGCTAGAGAACACTTCCTCCCACGTTGCCTGCAGATGCTGGTTATGGCCTGCACATGTGCCCGCGGTGACGCCCCTAGCTGCCAGCCTTCAGTCCTCAGCAGGCTGCTCCCAGTTTGTACTGTCTGTAACCCTTGGCGTACCAGGAACCCAGGGTCTGTGACCTGGGCACTCACCCCGGCCGCCTGGTGCTGCAGATGCTCATGTAGCGGGAGCCGGAGCCCTCTGGGAGCCGCACGACCTGTGGGTACTTCTCCTGTGAAGACAAAGGAGAGGGTTACCGACAGATCCGTGGGCAGGAGCCAGGACCGCTGGGGGTGGCTGACCAGGTGTCCCCACGCCCTGTTCACTGGCAGCTGTGGCACCCTGCCTCGTGCTGCCTGCCACGCGGGAAGGCTCTCTGCTGCCACGCCTTCCCATTTAGCAATTGTATGAGCCACACATCTTTGCCCCAGATTATTCTTCAGTGGGGCTCTTGGTCTCCCTAAGGGGACCTGTGGTGACATGTCACCTCAGCCTCTCTAAGGGGACCTGTGCTGAGGTGACAGTTTCTCAGCCTTAGCATCTGATCGTGACAGCTCAGATCAGCCGCCAGGTGGTAGGACAGTTGGGCCGTGTAAGATCCCTGTTTTTCATCCCTGCCAGTCCCCGAGGCTGGATCGGTTGTGTGCCCTGCAGGCCTGGGGGGCTGGGGGAGTAGAGCCTGGTGCAGCTGCAGCTGAAGCCAGTCCCAGCTCTCAAGATAAGGGGCAGGGCTGGCACCTCTGCAAATCCTCACTGAGTTGAACCAGCTTAGCTGCACCCAGGTGAGGTTGTGTGGGGACAAGGCCATATCACAGCTCTTAAGGGAGCCAGTCTCCATCAGTGTGGGGCGCCAGGGCTGCTGGCATTTCATGCGGAGATGCCAACGGGGTGGGTGCACGTGGAGACCCCCGGTGTGGTGGGCCTGGTGTAGGCTTACAGAGGATAATTCCAGCCTGATGGTTTCCAGGAGAAAATGTATACCTAAGCGACTCCAGTGGAAACTGCTGGTTCATTCCTAAACCCCAGGCTCTTCTAAATTAGTAACAACTGTAGGGGGAAAGCAGAGGCGAGCCTGCGGACGTGGCAGTTGGGCTTCCAGGCTGCGCTTGGCCACAGCCCGTGGGGCTCGGCGGGGGCTGCTGGGAGCCTCCTGACAAAGGGAGGGCTTAAATGAGAGCTTTTCACTAGAAATTACACTCCTTAGAAACGCTGAGGCAGAGGAGGCTGCCAGGCGAGCGCTTTGGAGACTATTTGGAGTCGTGTGATGTTTCCTTGTGTAAGTTAGTGATGTGGCTCCATTCACTGGCTGGGAACCCCAACTATGTTGAGCGCTGTGGGGAAGGCGGGGTGAACCGCAGGCTGCTGGCCAACCCGAGGAGACGGTCCCGAAGCGGCAGCTTCAGTCCCTCTCTGCAGAATTGGGACGCCCCTCGCCTCGCGGGCCCTGCAGCCGCCCTCACTCCCCCTGCGCAGGGTGTCAGAGGAAGGGGCCAGAAAAGATGAGAAAGCAACCACGGTGGGCGTGGGGGTCATCTGGCTCAGCCAGCGCATTTTACGGGGTACTATATTCGGACCCTGACAGAAGACAACCAATTCGTCAACAGTGGGCAGGCCCATGAGGCAGAAGTAAGATTCTGGAATGTTTTTTTTTTGTAAACATTAACAGCATACTTAGTTGGGAAATCAAGAAGCAGACCTGGGAAGCAGCTTAGATAGTGTCCCATTCTGCCACCGACAGAAAGAAGCAAGACCCAGGGAAGGCCAGCACACGGCTGCACTTTTCAGAGGGACTCTGCCACCACTGAGCAGTCTCAGTGGAGTGGGGGAGCAGCCCACGCTTCTACCACTGTGGAGGGGAGGCCGGGGGTGGCGGCAGGCTCGGGGGCCTCCCTTTCAGAACCCCAGCCTTCCACAGGAAAGCTGCTCAATGAGGGGGGCTGTGCCAGTGAAGGCGTTTATTCAGCTGCCTGCCACATGCGAGGGCCTGTGTCCAAGGAGTCTCGGGGGGTGCCGTGTCAGGGCCTGCAGGAATGCGGGCAGCTGTGCACCTGACAGCCTGGGCCTGCTGGGGCTGCACGCAAGGCTGAAGGGACAGAACCCACAGCGGAGCTCCACAATGCCCAGTGCAGTGAAGAGGAGGGACCAGCCCAGCACCCGCCCCTGGGTGTTTGCATTTTCCCAAATGATGTCCAGCTGAATCAGGGGCTTTTAATGACAGATTAGTTCATGCAGGGAAGTCACTCCTTTAAAATGATCTTCACCACGTGGAGGAATCTGCATGTCATCATTGCGCTAAGGCCACGCTAGCCTCTGTGCTGTTCCAATTTTAGTACTGCTGAAGCGAGCACCCTCACTGCTTGCTTCACTCCAGAACATCTACACTGCCTAAGAAACGCTGTGCCTGAGTCCTCCTTCCCATTCTCCCTTTTGCAGAGGCAGCCTAGAGACTGTGGCACAGAGGGGCGGAGGCTGGCCTCCCATGGCTTGTGGACCTGGGACTAGAGCCTTACCACCCAGGCTGGGGGCCCTGGAGGGCCCGAGGCAGGAACACACAGGCCAAGATGACTGCTCGGCCCAGGGCCTGAAGCTGTGCTGTGTGGGACCAGGCACACACGATGAGCCTGCCTGATCCCAGCGCACCAAAGACCGCAGACACCTTCCAAAGGCCGTGCTTTGTATGCAGGCTGTGACACTGCAACGCACACGTGTTTACCGCCCTCTTGGTCCTCTCTAGAAGCTGCTTTTAGATCTCATGTAAAAATACCAGACTAAAGTTTAGGCAATTTGGCCTACATTCCAGGCAGCCCCAAAGTCTGCAGACACCGTCTAAAATGGTCCTGGAGGGGCCCGGCGCGGTGGCGCAAGTGGTTAAGGTCCTCTCCTTGCACGCCCCAGGATCCCATATGGGCGCTGGTTCTAATCCCGGCAGCCCCGCTTCCCTTCCAGCTCCCTGCCTGTGGCCTGGGAAAGCAGTCGAGGACGGCCCAACGCTTTGGGAACCTGCACCCGTGTGGGAGACCCGGAAGAGGCTCCTGGCTTCGGACCGGCATAGTATCGGCGGTTGCGGTCACTTGGGGAGTGAATCATCGGACGGAAGATTTTCCTCTCTGTCTCTCCTCTCTGTATATCCGCCTTTCCAATAAAGAAAATAAAAAAATAAATCTTTAAAATGGTCCTGGACAACCGACAGGGCTTAGGAATACGTATTCGACGGTCAGAGAGAGGTGGCCCAGGGCCTGATGCCGGAGCCTCAGAGGTGTGGGGGCGGCAAGCCAGAGGCCTGTCACCGGCGCTGTAGGCTGGCCTCACCCGAAGCACACTTTGGAGGCTTGCCAGGGTGGAGGCCCGGTTCCTGACGCACACAGGAGGAGCAGGGCTGGGACCTGACAGGTTCCAGACATTGCAAGCACAAGCCACCACTAACATTCGTCTCCATAGTCACCCATGTAACCCTTCATCACAGAATCAGAGTGTGTGAGCTCTGTGGCTCCTGTCACTTAGCGTACGTTCAGGGTTCATCCACATTGGGGACAGACACAGGTCTCTAACATTCTGTTTTTCAGTCAGTCAACTACTGCACACCCAACGGGGACAATACTGCCAGGAACACCGTGCACAGGTTTTTGTGTGTAACACATGTTTTCACTGTCTCTTGGTTACATACCAAGGGATGGAACTGCAGGGTCAGATTATAAACTCTATGACCACCAGGGAGCTGACACGCCTTCTTCCTGTAGTGCTTACAACATTTTCGTAACTCCATCAGCAGCATAGGAGAGCGTCTGACTGCTCCGTAACCTCACCAACAATTATCACTCCCTTCCCTTAAATAATTTTAAAATCACTGCCATCCTAACGGGTGTGAGGTCGTGTCTGTCTCTGGGATTTCTGGTGTGAGGTTGATTTATCTGAACGGTAGAGCAACAGGGCTGCTCCAGCCGCTCGCCCATTCCCCAGGTGCCTATAACAGCAGGGGCTGGGTCCGGCTGAAGCCAGGGGTTTGGAACTCCATCTGGGTATCCCAAGTGGCCAGCAGAGATCCAAAGCTATCTCTTCTTTTTGGTTTTGGTTTTTACCCAAGCCACTCTTTGCTGCCTCCCAGGTAGGCCAACTGGAAGCTGGCTGAGCTGACCCAGGCGTATCACAGAGCCACCAGATACAATAATGTTGACCTGTGCTTTCCTTGAGTGTATAGGCCATTTATACACAAACTTTGGGGAAATGTCTAGATAAGATTCTTTATGTATTTTAAAATTAAGAGTTATATCTTTGGTTCGAAAACCTCATGAAGAAACAGAATCAAAAGTTTTAGGTCTTGTGTGAAGGCTCAATAGGTTAATCATCCACCTGCAGGCGCCAGCATCCAATGTGGGTGCTAATTTGTGTCCTGGCTGCTCCACTTCTGATCCAGCTCCCTGCCTATGGCCTGGGAAAGCAGCAGAGTACGGTCCAAAACCGTTGGCTCCCTGCATCCATGCGTGAGAACTGGAAGAAATCTTGGCTTCAGGTCTTCACCCCCTATGGCCAACTGGTTAGTGAAACAGTGGATGGAAGATCTGTCTGTCTCTCCTCCTCTCTGTAAATCTGCTTTTCCAGTTAAATAAATAAATAATGTTTAAATTTTGGGGGGCAAAAGTTGGAAATTTGTGCATAGTTTTATTACAGTATGTGTTCTCCATGAACACACATTTTTAAAGATTTTATTTATTTTTATTGGAAAGTCAGATATACAGAGAGGAGGAGAGACAGACAGAAATAACTTCTGTCCGATGACTCAGCCCCCTCCCCGCCCCAAGTAACCACAATGGCTGGTGCTGTGCCAGGAGCCAGGAGCTCCTCCGGGTCTCCCACGCGGGTGCAGGGTCCCAAAGCTTTGGGCCGTCCTCAACTGCTTTCCCAGGCCAGAAACAGGGAACTGGATGGGAAGCTGGGCTGCCGGGATTAGAACCAGTGCACATATGAGATTCGGGCATGTTCAAGGCGAGGACTTTAGCCACTGGGCCACGGCGCTGGGCCCACGAACACACATTTTTAAATTGCCCATGTATTACTGAGTTATGATAGTTCTAGTTGAGATACAAGTCAGAAAGTATATAGTTTTTGGAAATACTATATAGCTTTTGGAAATGTCATTTGAAATACAACATTTTGGGGCTGGTGCAGGCACTGGAATGCCATATGGGTGCCAGCTAGTGTCCTGGCAGCTCCACCTCCCATCCAGTTCTCTGCGAAAGCAGCTCAGGATGGCGCAAATCCCTGGGCCTGTACCTGCATGGGAGACCTGGAGGAAGCTCAAAATTGCTAAATAATCCTCCACTGGATGGCAGCTCCTTCCTCCCTCACCCCAAATTCTACCATTGAAATAAATAATTTGAAAAAAGTTTTTTTGATGAAGTCCAAATTTTCTTTTTACTTCTGCTTTCGATGTCACAGCTAAGAAGCCATTGCTTAACCCAAGGTCGTGGAGCTCTACGTCTATGTGTTAAGCATGGTGTATTTGTAGCTCTTCAAATTAGGCTTTTGATCAATTCTGAGTCAGTCTCTGTACATGCTGATGAGGTAGGGATCTAGCCTCACTTATTTTTAACCCATAAATACCCTCCCCATTTCCTTACTAACTGCAGCAAAGACTATTTCCCCCCAGTTTGATCGTCTTGGATTCATTGGCATGTTAAGAACGTCGTTTAGCCTGGCCCACAGACCAGCTGAGTGAGGACCGCTGGCAGAACTCATCTCACACATCTCAAGGCCACTGGCTCCCTAACTAAAAAGCGAACCTCAATCGAGCCTATTGCCCGATCTAAGAATTTACTTAAATTGTTCATAGACAATGAAGAAAAGTGAATATCCAACCACTGCAAGACGACACAGTGGGACTCTGTAGAATCAGCCAGCGAATTCTCAAGATAAAGCAAAAGGCAGTGGCCACGGAGAAAACGAAGTTGGCTAATCGGTAAACTTGGCTTCATCACAATGACAAGCGAACGATCCTAAAAGCTAGTACAAAGAGAAAGGCCAGCCTTCATCTCAGTGGAAATACTGGCAAAAGCCTGCATTGGGAATATGGACAGGCCAGCAGTTAGTGATAAGGATGAGTCTGGGCCCTGGGCGCCTTGGCCAGCACTGGAGATGCTTGCCTGGGTCTTGCTCCATCAGCAGCAGCAGAGAGGGTGCAGGCTCAACAGGCACAGCTGCTTCCCGGGGTGCCTGCGCTGGCAGGTGCTGGGGTATACACAGACCATCTGGGCCAGAGGAGAAAATGCCACCTCTGCTTGTCGGGGAGAGGGTGGTGGGCTGTGGGCAGAGGCTGGCAAGTGGGGTGGGCTAGGCCCCAGGTGGGATGCCAGGATGTGGGGAGGAGCTGAGGGCCAGCCTTGGGAGGCAGAAGAGGCTCACGCAGCACAATGGCTGCAGCCCCAAGTGTGTGTGGAAGAACCGTGATCCGCCCACGGTTCAACAGGAAACGTGTGGCAGGCAGCTCTGTTGTGACAGAAACGGACACCTGCAGCTGTCCTGGCCCGCCAGGAGCTTTCTGCAGGCAGGCATGTCTGGGCTTACAGTAAGCCTTGTGAGAGAGGCCCGTGGCCTCCCGGGGAGGCCGAGACCAGGCTGCCAAGGTGGGGTTTGGAGGGACAGGTCAGGCTACGGCAGTCCTGGGGAGGTCCTTCCTAAAAAACAACCACACTGGAAGAATGGCGCAGCCCCACCTCGGGCAAGTGGCCCAGAGGCCAGCCAGCTGTCCTTAGGTGCCTGGCTCTGATGTTTTTGGTTACAATATTAGGATGGAAAGACTGAAATGCCATGTCTTCCAGTATGGACTTTGCAATGTTTTTGTAGACTTTGCTTATGTTTTCCACTTGACATCTCACGAGGTAACACAAACAAAGCTGGATGAGGTAGCCCGGTTGCTGAATTATGTCCTGAAACCTGCATTACCCTAACTTTCCTGGCCACGGTCCTGAGGACCCATGGATATAAACAGCCCAGCCACCCACGTCTGCGCTGGGTCAGATGGTTGGTGAGAATGAGGGCACAGCCACGCTGGCTCGGGGAGCAATGATGCCTCATTTAGGAGACGGGGGGAATCTTGGAGGACGCAGGGGTCAGAGACCAGTCCCAGTGGGTCCCAGAGGCAGCCTCAAGTAGAACCCCTGGGTCCTCCCCTGCAAGTGGGAAGAGTAGAGCTCTGTGAGTCAAGAGACACGCTCTTCGTATTGTTCAACAACCACAACAGCTTCGGCGCCAAGCCAGTGGGCCACAAACCCGGGAACACAGAACGTCAAGGTGGCTACGTGAGTGAAGCTACAACCTCCATGTCCGGGCTGACCCAGACATCTCGAGGCTTGTGCTGGGCAGTGCCCAGGGCCCCACCTGGCCTGAGCCACGCCACCTCTGGACCTCTCCTGAACGGACTCACTCTCGTTTCTCCCCAACTTTTCTTCTTGCGGAACCTCTGGGTTGGAAGAGAACTTATTGGCAATATAGCCCAACAGCACTGAAAAACAAAGACTTAGGAGCGAGTCATGCTCACACTGCCGTTCGCGGAGTGGGGAGCACCAGGAGAGAATAGGCCCGGGTGGCAAATGACAGAATACAGCCTGAGTCCTAGGTGCCATTTGCACGCGGCCTTGAAGTTGAGCATGAGTGAACAAAATTCAGGAAGGAGGAGAAAATCATGTGAAAGGCAACCGTTCGTGACATTCACCCGTGCCAGCTCCGTGCTGAGCTGCGATCGGAAACCCAGGCCTGCCTCCCGACCCCTGTGGGAGCCACGGGGCAGCAGGAGGACTCAGACCCGCCCCGGGAGTGCAGAGCGCTCTGGCGGGAGCCATGTCGAGCTGCACCGGGGTTTTCTGCGTCTGCTAAGTGACCCCAAGCAGCAGAGCCCAGATGGGCACCCGGTGCCAGGATCGGAGCAGCAGGGAGGCGGCCAGGCTGCCCGTCACATGCTGTCTGTCTATGGGGACTTAGTCTCCTCATGCCCTCCTGGCTGCAATGCTCTCAGGGCACGGGAGGGAGGGCCCTCCTGCACATCTGGCTTTTCACAAAGCAGTTCCCAGGCCTGGATGGGTCAAGTCCTCAGGGAAATTCCTTTATTCCCATCCCTGTAATGATTTCTAGATCCTTATAGTTTGTATTTTTTAAAAAAAGATTTATTTATTTTAGGCCCGGCGCCGTGGCCTAGTGGCTAAAGTCCTCACCTTGAATGCACCGGGATCCCATATGGGTACTGGTTCTAATCCCGGCAGCTCCACTTCCCATCCAGCTCCCTGCTTGTGGCCTGGGAAAGCAGTCAAAGCCTTGGACTCTGCACCTGCGTGGGAGACGCGCAAGAGGATCCTGGCTCCTGGCCTTGGATTGGCACAGCTCCGGCTTTTGCCGTCATTTGAATGACGGGAGTGCAGAGGAGAGTGAATCATCGGATGGAAGATCTTCCTCTCTGTCTCTCCTGCTCTCTGTATATCTGACTTTGTAATAAAAAGAAATAAATCTTTAAAAAAAAAAAACAAGTTACAGTATGATTTTGGAATGGAAAGGGGAAGTTTTGCAAGCAAAATCAGTAATGCAGCCAACCAACCTGCACTCTCTCACCAAGCCCACGAAGGCAAAGATGCCACTTCAAAGAAGAGTATAACTTCCTTGTCCAACCAGGAGTGTAGAAAGTTGCACCGAATTGGTTTAATTAGCCAGAAACTAAGATGCTGAATAACGCTAGAAATGAGAGAATCGCACATGTTCCATATACATTAATAATTGCATAGTAGGGCCCGGCGCGGTGGCACAAGTGGTTAAAGGTCCTCGCCTTGCATGCCCGGGATCCCATATGGGCGCTGGTTCTATCTCCGGCAGCCCCGCTTCCCATCCAGCTCCCTGCCTGTGGCCTGGGAAAGCAGTTGAGGACGGCCCAAAGCTTTGGGAACCTGCACCCGCGTGGGAGACCCGGAAGAGGCTCCTGGCTTCGGATCGGCATAGCATCGGCCCGTTGCGCTCACTTGGGGAGTGAAACATCGGACGGAAGATCTTCCTCTCTGTCTCTCCTCTCTGTATATCCGCCTTTCCAATAAAAAAATAATGAAAATAAATCTTAAAAAAAATAATTGCATAGTAATAAACTATGTAGTGAATATTTCAGATTCACCGGAAATTTTGTAATTAAAGTTTGAACTGTTTCTTCATAAATATTAACCTGTCTAAAACATTCAAAACGGGTGAGATGTTTGGGATGAGCCCGAGTATTCAGGTCTTCACTCGTCCACCTCCACGCTCTCCCCCAGCCCCGCATCCACTGAGATGCCCTCTGTAGGACCAGCATCACCGGGCCCCATCTTCACAGCAGGAAACTTCTGGAAAATGCCCATTTTAATGAGATGGAAGCTCAGATGAACATACTTGCTCAGGATTATACAACCGGGAAACTGACTCAAATCTAAAACCATCAGATTCCAAAACTGAGCTCATAGTGGTCTGCTCCAGAACATTCTAGATTCAAATGTAGTTATAATTTAGGGGCCCAGTTTTATTAGTCAGTTGGTAACATCCTTATTCAAGCTGGTGATGGCATGATGGCAAAGGAAAAACATTTTTTGCTGGCAGACATGATGTTCCTTAAAAGGTTTGTTCATATATTCTTCATCCAGTGCCAGACACGAGTAAGACCAAACTTCAACCTTACAGAGGCAGTTGGGCAAACAAAACTTCTTATGCCTTTTTCCTTAGTTTTTGCTCTGGAAGGATAAGAAAAAGTCACATGGGCCCAGAGTCCAGACCCTCGAAGGCTCTTCCGTCCTCTGCAGGCAGGCTGGCCATCACAGGACAGACAGCCTTGGCCTCCCACCCTTGTCCCTCTCTGTACTTGTAACCTGTCGCTTCCGAGGAGACCACACTCCATGGAACACATCAGCCAGCTTCAAGGCCTTATATTTTTAAAAAATTACAAATTACTTGCAGATATTTGGGCTGAATTCTCATCCACTGGGTTACGCCCCAACTGCCTCCAATAGGTAGGGCAGGCCCAGGCTGACGCAAGGAACCAGGAACTCACTCCAGGTCTCCCTCGGGGCTGGGAGGAACTCAGCTGCCTGAGCCATCACCTAACTTCCAGGGTTCGCGTGAGCAAGAAGCTAGAATGGAGAGCAGAGCTGCACTCCAACCGAGGCCCTCGGTGCAGCAGGCAGTGGCCGGTGTGCTGCCTGACCCGCCATGCTACATGCCCACCCTTCCCCAGGTCTTAATCACTTCATCACTTCCATCTGCTTCTTAGCTTCTCAACATTTCCTGTGCACCACCCTGCATGTTCTTATTTGTACTTCTATGTCCTTTAAAAAACTTCTTTGTTGGGCCCAGCACGGTAGCCTAGTGGCTAAAGACCTCACCTTGCACACGTTGGGATCCCATATGGGCACCAGTTCGTGTCCCAGTGGTCCTGCTTCCGATCCAGCTCCCTGCTTGTGGCCTGGGAAAGCAGTCAAGGACGGCCCAAAGCCTTGGGACCCTGCACCCATGTGAGAGACCTGGAGGAGGCTTCTGGGTCTTGGCTTCAGATCAGCGCAGCTCTGGCCATTACATCCACTTGGGAAGTGAATCAGCCGACAGAAGTTCTTTGTCTCTCCTCCTCTCTGTATATCTGACTTTCCAATAAAACAAACACACACAAAAACCCCATCTCTGCCGGGGTAGGCGTTAATAGCACAGCAAGTAAAGCCTCTATGTGATATGGCCACATCCCACAGTAGAGTGCCCGGGTTTAAGCCAGGCTTCTGCTTGTTAAAAAATAATTATTTATTTTCATTTTATTTGAAAATGTGTAATCTTCCATTTGCTGGTTTATTCCCTAAATGGCCTTCACATCCAGGGCTTGGTCAGGACCAAACCAGGAGTTCAGAAATCCACTTGGGTCGGTCTTCCATGCACATTGGCTGAAGAACCTGGGCCATGATTTGCCTTCTCCCTGGGCGCCTTAGCAGGTCACGAGGTCAGAGGCAGAGCATCTGGAACTGAAGCCAGCATGCTTCAACACGGGACGTGGGCAGCTGGTGGCTAAACTCACTGTGTGAATACACACACCTTCCTGTTCCCCTGCTCTCTTCTTCTTTTTTAAAGCTTTATTTTATTTTTATTGGAAAGTCAGATATACAGAGAAGAGGAGAGATAGAGAGGAAGATCTTCTGTCTGATGATTCACTCCCTAAGTGATCTCAATGGCCAGAGCTGTGCTGATCCGAAGCCAGGAACCAGGAACCTCCTCCAGGTCTCTCACACGGGTGCAGGGTCCCAAGGCTTTGGGCCATCCTCGACTGCTTTCCCAGGCCACAAGCAGGGAGTTGGATGGGGAGTGGAGCTGCCGGGATTGGAACCAGTACCCATATGGGATGTCGGTGCATTCAAAGCAAGGACTTTAGCCATTAGGTTACCGTGCTGGGCCCTCCCTCTGCTTCTTATCCAGTTTCCTACTGCAGTGCATCCTGGGAGTAGCAGATGTCGGCTCAGATCCTTGGCTCCCTGACACTCACTTGAGAGACAGTGATGGGCCCTGGCTTTGGACTGGCTCAGTCCTGCCATCAGGCATTTAGAAAGGGAACCAGTGGCTGAAGGACTTCTCTCCATCGCTCTGCCTTTTAAAACAAAGCCCCAATGCTACAAAAAAAAAAAAAATTACAGAAAGAAACACATCAAACTCTTCACCGCCATTTTAGAAGGATTTCTGTCAGGGTCTCCAGTACGGGGTGCGGCCATCCAAGAGGCATCTTAGCTGCTGTGCCCAACATCTCTCCCTCCCCTATTCTGCAAATACTACATACCAATCTCACGACTCATGGGCCGCCGACACTGCTCTGTCATTTTGCTTTCTTCCTGCTCCAGCCTCCCCATCGGCACACCACAGCACGTTTGAGGTTAGTGAGGGAGAAATTAGAGTTTGCTCCGATTCCTGCCTGTCCACATTTTCCTCTGTATGTACCAGCAGCAGCTTAAGGATTATTCTAGGTCACTTAAATAAGCGGCTCCCGCGTTATACTCAAGAGTGGTTTCAAACCAGCCTAGTTTTTATTTGGGTCCTCGCAGTCTGGCCACAGACCACAGCAGGACTCATCAGCAGGCTCATGATGGGCCTGGCCTAATTCAACACAGATATTGGGAGAAGAGCAAACACTTGCTTTATTGATCCGATTCTCTACAGATCATCCAAGAACTGGCAAAGCAGCTCTTGCAAGCGCTCCTATTTCAGTATGGAGTATCTCCTGAGAAAGGGGGAAATGAGGGTACAGAAGGAAGAAAGGGCCCAAAGCAGCTTTGTTTTCCTAGCACAGCCTGAGCGGGAGTGTTCTGAGTTTGCCTTACCTCTTTGGTCTACGCAGGGAGATGGACTGGACCCACTCATGCGGGTGGGGAAGGGCTGCTGACAGGAGACCTGGGTTTCTCTGCCCAGTGAGTTTTTTCAGCCTGGCCTCTGCGCTGACAAGCTCTGACCGCCTGCCCCACGAGTCAGCTCATCTTTCCGTGGTGCTGACAGCACTGCGCATGTGGTGTTGAGCCTCAGCAAGGAGAGGCAGACTCTGGGAGAAGCACAGGGCCCAGGGAGCTTCTCCTGGGAGCACCTTCTTAGCCCGGGACCAGCAGCTCCCTGTGATCGCATGTACAAGCTCCAAGAACCAGGGAAATTTCTTGTTGTTTAAGCCAGTGTGAACTGGTTTCCTGTATCGAGATCCTGACTCTTGTAATCAAATAATCCTGATACAAACTACAAGCCCTCCATTCAAAGCTGGGTAACACCAACACACAACATAAAGAAAATGCAAATGGAAACTACTACCCTATACCACAACGCACACACCACTCAGGTAAAAACGGACCAGACCCAAGTTGAAACACTGGGACCCTCATGCATGGCTGGGGGTGATGCTGAGCTGGTACACTGACTTTGGAAACCTGGTCAAGTGAGCTCCAGTTGGGCATGATCCAGCAGCTCCACCCCACATGCATCTGTCTTGGTACTCACATGCCCAGGGCAGTGCTGTGTGGAGTGGCATAACAGAAATGCCTAGAACAGCACAACGGGCACATGGCTTGCGGCACATAGCCGCACAGTGGAATACTTCGTGGCAGCAAGAACAAACAGCTGCAATTACACGTATGATTGGACGTCACAGAACACTATATTCCAGAGTCAGATATGCTGCAGCCAGCCAGGCTCTGGGGCAGCGCGTGGGCCCTCCCCATGGCTGCCTGCACAACGGCAGGGCACGGGCAGCTGATGAACCTCCATGCCAATGAGTGCCCCCCCACCCCTGAAGACACAGGAGAAAAAAAAAATGGAAACATTTGTCCACCTACCTTCCTCCACACCTTGACCCTCCTCATCCTAATGGGAGGCCCCTATGAGCATGCTCCTTCTCAACTATGTAAATAACTTAAAATTAAAAAAAAATTTAAAATAAAACAAATAAAACATATCTTAAAAATATAAATGACAGGCCCAGGACAGTAGCCTAGTGGCTTAAGTTCTCACCTTGCATGCGTTGGGAGCCCACACGGGTATCGGTTTGTATCCCAGTTGCTCCACTTTTATTTAGCTCCCTGCTTGTGGCCTGGGAAAGCAGCAGGTGATGGCCCAAAGGACCCTGCACCCACATGGGAGACCCGGAAGAGGCTCCTGGCTTCAGCTCGGCACAGCACCGGCTGTTGCAGCCATTTGGGGAGTGACTCAACGGACAGAAGATCTTTCTCTGTTTCTCCTCCCTGTAAGTCTGACTTTCCAATAAAAACAAATCTTTCATAATATAAATGTGACATAACAGAAAAATCATGATGTCAGGGGGATTCCTTGGCTGCTACCATTCTGAGTTAGAGAAACACTCTTCCTTTTCCTCCTGCCACCTGGAAGCCCTGTGACTGCTGGTGACCTGAACTCCTGTCTTGAGATTTTTTCTTTCTTTTCTTTTCTATGATTTATTTTTCAGAGAGGGAGAAAGATATGGTCCATTCACTGATGTACTTTGCAAATGGCCACAGAGGCCAGAGAAGGGCCAGTCCTAGAACCTTCTCTAGGTCTCTGCCTGGACTCACGGGGGCAAAGGACCTGGGCCATCTTCTGCTGCTTTCCTAGGCACATTAGAGGGAGTTAGATTGGATGTGGAGCATCTAGGATTCGAACCGGAACCAACATGGAATGCAAACACCACAGGCAGAGGCTTAGTCTATGATGCCACCACGCCAGCCTTCCAGATCATTTTCTAACTCTGCTCTATGCCAGAGAAAATGCCCCAGGATTTAGTAAAAGAACTTGCAGTCTACTTTGTTATCATAATCTTCCTATGGCAGCACCATCAATCCGCGAGCCTGCCTCAGCTGTGGTGTCCAGAACCCTGGCAGGGAGCAGCCTTTATGTTTTTACCCAGGGTCAGGAAGGTCAGATCTTTGCAAATATATGTCCTTGGATCTTTCGCCCTTAAGGTCATAACTCATGCATAGTAATTTTGATTACTCCCTCTAAGTTTCAGTGCATTCCTATTTTTTTTTTAATGTTGCCTGACATTTCAATGTGAAGAAATGCTTAAAATGATCTGAAGACATAGAGATTTTATTGTTGATTCCCTTATGGCTCAGATACATAAAACCTCAATTATTTATTATTTCTCTGAGACTAGGGACCCATAGGAGTTTATTCAACTAAAATCAGTTGTGTCACATTTGAGATAAATAGACCCAAAGCCACAGCTTGGAAATCTGCTAGGTGAAGATTTTAGCTGTAGACATTTTATATTTGTGAGTTTTCTACTTGTCTTCCAAAAAAATTCCCTCTACTAATAATTCATCTAAGCTGTAATTTTAAAGGAACACTTGAAGAAACACATACAAATTTCCAGAAGCCAAGGCTGACCAAAGAAATGGAAAAGGACTGGAGCGCTTAGGTTTTACTTGGAAAACAGAAAAGCCTGGGGTTTGAGGGCTAGAGTGGAACTGGGCTCCGGGGACCTGGTGGCTTGCATAACAACTTTGATTACACAGCCCAGGCCAAAGCAAGATGGAACAAGGGAGCAAGTGCCAAGACAGCCAAGCTGTCGGCTTTTTTCTTAAAGTCAAATGGCCGAAGAGACGTTCTAGTTTCCTAAAAGTCATTCTTCAGCATCAAATGAAAATTCTACACTGGTGTGGAAATTCAAGCAGCATTTACTTGCTCAGCTGTGACAGAAGATTCTATATGTGCAAATATTACAGATGTGTTTTCCTGTCTCTTAAAAAGTAAGAAAGTACATGGAGAAGCAACCGATGTTAGAATCTGAAAAAACAAAATCTTAAGAACGAGTGGTTGGCAATTGATTGTGTTAACACTCAGGGAGCTGAGCCTCCCCGGCTGGCACGTGCTCACCCCTGACATCTCAGCAGAGAGCTGGCTCAAGCACCGCCTGCCCAGGAGCATCTGCAAGTGTATTTTGGTCTTTTCTGTTCCACACCCTTCGTACATGGATGCAACGGACGATGTTCTTGTAAACTGCTCATAAATGCTTGGCTTATGCGAGCATGCCATCGACATGCGGAACCATTTATCCAATCCGAGCTCGCACAACGAGGAAGGGAACTGGGCCTCCTGGAGGGACCGACTCTCATGTGTCTTAGTGACCAGAAAGAATCAATCCTTTGGAAGGAGCTGGGATGATACTGTGCTACTTGTGTTTGTTAGATGACTCCACTGCTTTAAACTGGTTGAGACTCTCATAAAACTGGATAAAAATGGATAGAGTCAGGGTGGGGATCGCCAGGAATAAAGGAAACCCCTTGTAGAAATTCCCAGGAATGAGAGTCACCAGGGATGAACAGCTCTTAGCCAGGGATGCTCTGCCTTTGGCCATGGTCCACGCTGTGGCACCTGCCCAGTCCTGAGCCCCTGCAGTATGTTATTAAGTCTAACCCTGTCACTGCTCTCTGCCCTGCTCGTGGAAAACACAAATGGAAACTACTGCACTAGGGCCCCGCATGGTAGCCTAGTGGCTAAAGTCTTCACCTTGGAAGTGCCAGGATCCCATATGGACACTGGTTTTAATCTTGGCAGCCCCGCTTCCCATCCAGCTCCCTGTTTGTGGCCTGGGAAAGCAGTCAAGCATGGCCCAACGCGTTGGGATCCTGCACCCGCGTGCAGGATCCTCAAAGAGGTTCCTGGCTTCAGATCAGCTCAGCTCTGGTCATTGCAGCCACTTGGGGAGTGAATCAGCAGATAGAAGATCTTTCTCTCTTTTTCTCCTCCTCTCTGTGTATCTAACTTTCCAATAAAAAGAAAATAAATCTTAAAAAAAGAATTGGGCTCAGTTTGATTTCTAGATCCTAAACTGAGATTATGTATCCTTAACATGTGCTTCCAGAACAAGAAATCTAGCCAGCTGGACATCCCTTTCACAATCCTTAAGGTTAACACTCGTGTTATCTGCTGTCTTTGTCTGACTTCTGGGGGGAAATCTTTTGTGGTTTTCACTGTCCTGATTAGGTTCTTACTACTTGGAAAAATTTTAGTTTGTTAGCTTAAAAGGAGCACAGAGGCGGCTAGCTGCTGCACTGCCCACCTCCACGGTTGACCCTTGAGGCTTTCCTAGTAGACGCAGGTTTCATAAGCTCAGCCTTTCCATTACAGGCCTCTAGAGAAGCGCCTCATTGCCAAACAGAGATGCTAACTACATATACTTGGTGTTTCCACACGTGATGTTAGATCTACACACAGCACCCACAGTGAGGTGCTCAGAGCGCTCTGGCCTCTTAGTACCAGAGAATCTAGGAAAAGGACTGGGAGTACCGACTCATGCTTGGGGAAAAATAAAATGACCGATGGTATATTTCAAAAGTCTTGACACTCTGTCAAGGCTGGCTGTGTATCTTAGAGTCATGGGCAGTTGGATGCACTCCAGGACAGCCCCCCACAGTGCCTACAGCTGGCTGTGTGCTGCCATTTCTGGATGGAGAACTGTGCTCACTGAAGCAGTTCCCCCAAAGCGGTACAGCTTGCCTCCTGTCCTCATCGGGAAACAGCCCCCAAAGCCCTTCTGAATGGTGGACCTGACCGAGGAGTGACCAATAGAGGGATAGAAACCAAACCCCTCAACGGTGAGTGACTTCAATGTAAAATTGCGGGACCTCAGGATCCCAAGTGACTCCATTTAGATAGAGCCACCGTTCTATACGGTTTCCGGGAAATGTTACAACCTGTGACAACAGAAATTCCTTAAGGTCTCCTTTTAGAGATAACACTTGTTTGCTCCACAGTCCACCAATATGACCTGTTTGCTCAGCCCGCCCATTTGTGCTACTTAAAACTCATTTGCTTTAATCAATAGAAACCTGTTAACTTGCGCTTTCTGAATGATTAACCAATCATAAGTGTAGTTTTGCAAGTTAACCGATCGTAAGTGTAACTGTGAAATCCCCTAGACTCTGATTAAAAAAAACAAAACCCTGAGCCATCCTGTCTCGGGGTCTCAACCCGGAGTTGCTGCGACGGTGATGGTTGGGGCCCGAGCCAGAGCTTGAATAAAGCATCCTTGTGAGCTCACATCGACTTCAGATTCCTGGTGATGTTTGGGGAATTCAGAATCTGGGCATAACAGAATAACATTAAGGCCCAGTTTCCTTGCCTCCTTCCTCCAGCTTAAACTGTCCTTGCCCTACCTTTTGATAGCACCAAGATTAAATCACCGCATCGAAGCAGTGGCACAGCAAGTCCTAAAAGTTCCTCTCACTACGCTCATCTCTGATTACACATTTATGATCAACAGCACCCGGCGCTTCTGCGGCAGAATACTCCTCCCGGCTGCAGGGAACCCCCAAACGCTGAATGCCACAGGGCCATCACTGCATTTCCTTTGAGTACTATGTCATTGTGCTGTCACAAGCGTATTAATTCTGCTTGGCCTCAGTCCTCCTGGAGGTGGAATGAAAAATGGCCGCTTACTGCATGACGTCACTGCTCTCCAGCCAGAGTTGTCAGATGTGGATTTCAATCACATATAAACTGGAAGCATTCTGTATGCCAGGGAGCTTGAGGAGTGGTTCCATTTGATTTTACAGCACTCCCCATGGCCTCCTGCTCTGCCTGGAAGTTTTTCACCCACTTTCCAATGAACAGGAAAAAGGCTGTGAGGTTCTTGAAGGCAGATACAAGTTCTACCATTTCCATTTCCGTGTGGCAGTCCTCTAATCTCAGGCTCCTGGCCCCATCTGTCCCTGGGCTGAGGCCTGTCTGCACCAGTTTTGCCCGTTTGGTTTTTCTTCTTCTTTATGGCTCATGGGGCTTGTGTATCCCTTCTGTTGAAGCTGACTATGCCCTTAAATCTCATACTTAAAATGGCGGCAGAGCGGACGTGATCATCATGTCAGCTATGTTTCTCTGAGTCTCTCCCTTTTTTTTTTTTTATCAGAGTTATCACAATTCTTCTGATGCAATTATAAAACAGATGTCTTTCCATCCTAAAAATGAAGTGGTTGGGAGCTAGCAGGGTGCCCTAGCAAACTAATCCTCTGCCTGTGGTGCGGGGATCCCATTGGGGCACTGGTTCATGTCCAGTCTGCTGTACTTCCCATCCAGCTCCCTGTTTATGGGCTGGGAAAGCAGTGGAGGATGGCCCAGGGCCTTGGGACCCTACACTGATGTGGGAGACTCTGAAGAAGCTCCTTGGTCCAGTTCTGACCACTGTGGCCATCTGGGGAGTGAACCAGTGGGGTTTAACAGCACCCCCCCCCGTGTTAAGTTAAATAAAGAAATATTTTTAGAAAATTAGATGGTTTAAGTACCAATATGTGTGTATCAGTCAAGGGCAAGGCAGGGCCAGGGTGGTGGCTTCTATCAGAACCCCATGTGGGTCAGTGGGAAGAGACACCCTCATAGGAGGCATAGCTATTAGTAGGAAATGGGGTGAGCACTGGGCCAACCAAACTGTAGTTGTCCATTCAGACAGAGCCCCGCTCTGTCCCACTGGACACTGGGCCACACTGTCACTGTTGCTAACAGAAGGTGTGGTCACTTCACAGATTATGGATGGACGTTCATTCCCACTCCAACCCTGGTTTGGGTATTGAGACGGACGGTGAGCCATGCACTGATGGTTTAGCAGGAAACTTACTGCTCACAGAAGGTGCCTTGAGGATGGGGGGGGCAGCTCCCTCAGGGACCAAGAACTGCTGGGGAGCCCCTGGGGGACTGGCTCTGCCTTTTCTTGTGCTAGAGTGTGGGGCTGCGCCACTGCCAGGCGGATCCTCCCCCGACCCCCCCGCCAGCCCTATGAGGCATAAGGCAATGTAATGACTTCCAGCAGCTGTCACTACCGCCTTGAATGCGTGCGATTTCTTTAGCATTTAGATTTCTAAAACATGGCACTTGAGGTTCCCCACAGGATTGCTCACTCATCTTGAACCTGTGCTTCCCAACCCCGCCCCCCACACATATGCCAGTGCAGGCTCCCTGCCAGGCCAACTCCCTCTCACATGCTACCTGGTCCGGACGTCCTTGCTTCTCCCTTCCTGCCAAGTCCTGTACCTTGTGGACCCTAGCCATGGCCTATGAACACAGCTAGACATACAATTAAATACTTAAGTAGCGAAACACTATGTAACATGAGAGCTGATTCAGTAGCCTTCACATTCATCTTGAACTGCTGGTGCAGCTCCCAGTAATTGATAAATATTTACAGAATTCTGAATGTACATATCTGCTAACGACAAGCTAAAGAAATTTAGAAAATATCTAGTGAAACTTGGAAATATGGAAGAAAACAGATTTTGACAAGAAGAATAAATATTTGGTCTAGCTAAGATGCATGGTTGAGGGCCCCAGCGAGGTAGCCTAGTGGCTGAAGTCCTTGTCTTGCACATGCTGAGATCCTATATGGGTGATGGTCTAATCCCAGCAGCCTTGCTTCCCATCCAGCTCCCTGCTTGTGGCCTGGGAAAGCAGCTGAGGACGGCCAAAAGCCTTGGGACCCTGCACCTGTGTGGAAGACATGAAAGAGGCTCCTGGCTCCTGGATTGGCTCAGCACTGGCCATTGCAGCTGTCTCTCCTTTCCGTATATCTGACTTTGCATGGTCAGTGTAGTATCCGACTTTGCCTCACAGTGTAGTATCTGGATTCAGGTCCTGGCTTCCTGCTAAGGTGCACCCTGGCAGGCAGTGAGGATGGCTCATGGCAGGTGGGTCCTTGCCATCCATATGAAAACCTGGACTGAGTCCCCAGCACCCACCTTTGCTTTCCTGCTTTTGTGGGCATTTGGGGCAATGGACCAACTTAAGAGAGCTCTTTGTCTTTAGCTCTCTCTCTCTCTTTTTAAAAAGATTTATTTATTTATTGGAAAGTCAGATATACAGAGAGGAGAAGAGACAGACAGGAAGATCTTCTGTCCGATGATTCACTCCCCAAGTGACCGCAACGGCCGATGCTATGCTGAGCCAATCCGAAGCCAGGAGCCAGGAACCTCTTCCGGGTCTCCCACACGGGTGCAGGGTCCCAAAGCTTTGGGCCATCCTCGACTGCTTTCCCAGGCCAGAAGCAGGGAGCTGGATGGGAAGTGGAGCTGCCGGGATTAGAACTGGTGCCCATATGGGATCCCGGGGCGTTCAAGGGGAGGACTTTAGCCACTAGGCCACGTCGCCGGGCCCTTTAGCTCTCTTTTTCTGCCTCTCAAATAACTAAAGAATTTAAAGACTTGGCCTTACTGTGAAAAAAATGTTACAAATAGGTATTTAAAAAATACAAAATTTTTTACTCTAAATGCTACAAAGCATGAGGGAATAAATCTGGCCCAAGACTGCCCAACTACCCGCTTCCTAGCACCACAGCGTCTGTGGGAGATGGTTCAACCAACCAATGAAATGAAGACATTACGAGGCTCCTGAGTCCTCTCTGCAGCTGACTGCGGGGAGGTCAAGAGCCAATGGTCAAGAGCCATTGTCTGGAACGCAGTGTGGAACAGCCTACTTGACGCTGTTCAGACACCAGGCTGGCCCTAAGGGAGCGTGGCAGGCGAGGACGGGTCCCTGTGACAATGAAGTGGAACTCACGGGAGGGTCCGAGTTCACCTTTGCCTGCCTAGGGTCTCTGATGATCCCGGATGTTGCATGAAGAGAGAGACATCAAGTTAGAGTTGGGAAGTTTGCTCTTTCCCAAGTGCTCAAATATTGCTAATTCTTTCCTTCCAGGCCATTAGTAAGTTATTTTGGGCATGCGAGCATTTCAAGTTGACTTTTGTCTTTCTGATTGTAACCCCAAATGGCATGCCGTCATAAACGGATGATGGCACAGGTCCTCTGGCCAGCGTGTTGGTGACTTCACAGCAAAAATATTGTTTGTTTCACTGAAGCCTGCTTGAAATTAGTCAATTAAAAGCAAAACAACTGCTATCTGCTGAGGGCTTTGTGTCTGTTACAAATGATGGTTTGAAACCAACCCTTCCGAAAAGGATCCCTCTTCAATTTAAGAATACAGTCAGAAAAAAATCTGAAGAATGAAAGAAGGCAAGCGCAATTTTTGAATTCTGTGTATCACTCAGGGAAGATTCTCATGAGATGGAGCTAAAAATTGTGTTAGATGTCTGTAATCACTTAGAAAGATTGCTGTGAACGAATTAAACCAAATGAAGCTATTAAATCAATACTTGCTGACAGATTAAAAGGTGCAGCGAGTGCTCTGGGTCAAACGGCAGAGCAGCCCAGCAATTCAAAGATGCTTTCTTCAGGAAAAGAAATACACGCCGTCTGCCGAAATGACAATGACCATGAATAATTTTTCTCTTTGTTAAGTAGGCTTCTTCAGGGATGGTCTGCATAGAAGTCCTCTTTGTTCAACGTGCTTAACTCCATCACAAATGTGGCAGCCGGGATGAAGCCAGGAGCTCAGAAACGCCTCCGATCTCGCAGCCGTTATCTGCTGCCAACCGGGATGCACATTAGCAGGGAGCTGAATCAAAAGTGGAGGAGGCAGGACTGAAGCGGCTACCCTGACACGGGATGATGCAGTCCCAGGCGGTGAGGAAACTGACCCGCACCAAATGTACCCCCTACGGTCTCCGCTGTGCTTACTGAGTTCAGTAATCTGTGTCTCTTATTCTCTAGTTCCTCCAGCTAAAGATTGTCAACTTTGCTGCCTTTTCAAAAAAAATTTTTATTTGTTTTTATTGGAAAGTCAGATAGACAGAGGAGGAGAGACAGAGAGGAAGATCTTCTGTCCACTGGTTCACGCCCCAAGCAGCTGCAATGCCCAGAGCTGCACCGATCTGAAGCCAGGAGCCAGGAACTTCCTCTGGGTCTCCCACACAGGTGCAGGGTCCCAAGGCTTTGGGCCGTCCTCGACTGCTTTCCCAGGCCACAAGCAGGGAGCTGGATGGGAATTAGAGCCCAAAGTGTAGCCGCTGGGACATGATCTGGTGCCCATATGGGATCCCAGCACATGCAAGGTGAAGACTTTAGCCACTAGGCTACTGCTCTGGGTTCTATTCATTGCTCTTTCAAAGAACTTTGGATTTCACTGATTTTTTTCCCCCCACAACTATTCTGTTCTCTAAACTCACTATTTCCTTATTTCTGCTAGCTTTGGGTTCAAATTATTATTTTTCTGCTGCTTTATATTATAAAGTAAGGTTGTTGATTTGAGGTCTTTCTCATTTTTCCTATTTTAGAGCTATTGAGTTCCTTCTCAGCATGGCATTTGCTATGTCATTTATTTCATTCACCTCTAGTCCATCGGTAGTTGAAAAATGTGCAGTTTCAATTTCCACAAATTCGTGAATGTTCCAGTTTTAGCTTTGGTGCTAATGTCTAACTTCATCCTTTTCTGGTAAGATAAAGATATACCATATCGTATCTATCTCTTTAAATCTAGTTTAACTGAATTTCTTGCCAGGAAAACAACCCACCTGCCGCTGAGACAAATGACAGTGTTGTTCTGGGGCAGAGCTGTCTTTAAATGTCCATTGAATCCAGCTGGTTTACCGTGTTGGTTCTCTCTCTGTTGCCCTATCTGTCCACGCCTGCAGGAGAGGAGCCTCGTTCTCAACGCCCCGCTGTGGACACTGGCCGGTCCGTCCCTGCCGTTCGGTCAGTGTGTGTGTGTGCAATGTGGCACGGCCTGTCATATTCACTAGGCAATAGTCACAACCTTCCGACTTCTGCTGCAATGAATATCTTTTCTTTTTGATTTATAATGATTTCTAATTTACAATCATTAATTTATGATAACAATATTGGTCTCATAAACCTTCTGATTTAAAGTCTATTTTGTCGGATTCGATATAGCTAACCATCCTCTTCTGGTTTAGTCTTTTGCAGGAAGGATTTTTTTTTTCATCCTTAAAATTCCAGTTTATTTGTGTCTTTGGATCTAAAGTGAAATCTCTGGCAGACTATAACGGATTAATTTTTTTTCCAAACCCATCGTGTCAGTATTATTTCTTCAGTGGCCTGTTTAATCCATGTACAGTTACATGATTTTTAAGGAGGTGCTTGATGCCATTCTGGTGTCTGTTGTCAGCCTTCCTGACGCGTTTCTCTTCCTCATTTCCGGTGTTGCTGTTTCCTGTTTTGCTGACTTTCTGTACCGAGACACAAACTTCCTTGATTCCTTCTGCATATTTTCTTCGTGGTTACCATGTGCTTACATTTATCATCCTGAAGTTTTAACAGTTTAATTTGAATTTAAACAAGCTGAACTTCAATAACATACCTACACTGCTCCTTCAATAGCTGCATCTTAACTCCCTGGCGGATGTCACAAAATTCTCTTTATATTCTGTTAGTGCCAAAACAGAAATGAATAGTTCTTTGAAATTCATTAAATACTAGCTTTTAGGTTGTTTAAAAAAAAAATTCAATACTTCCCTGTCTTGGGAGAGGGACTGATAGATCTTCCACCCACTGGTTCACTGCCCAAATGGCCACAACAGCCAGTGCTGGGCCAGACTGAGGGGTAGAAGCCAGGAGCTCCATGGGGGTCTCCTATATGGGTGGCAGGGGCCTAGATATTGAGGTCATCTTCTGCTGGTTCTGCAGGCACTTCAACAGATAGCAGCTGGGCCTTGAACCAACATTCTGACATGAGATGCTAGCACCGCTAACAGCAGATTAATATGCTGTGCTGCAACACCAACCTCTATCAAGTCTTTCATGGACAGTTTGTGCCAATTTGCACTTTTTCTTCAAATGTGTCATACTGTCCAGCTTCTATGTATGCCTTCTTTTATTTGAGGTGGTTTTAGGTCTATTCTGAAAACAATGCCTATTCTGGGGCATGTGTGGCTATTTTCTATTTTTTTTTTAACTGCATACATTTATTTTAAATGATCTGCTCTTCAATGTCTGGCTCCCCAGAGGGAAGAGAGGTAGAGTGGAGGAGAAGTCCCCTGCAGGGTGCTTTGGCTGGGGAGGAGGGGAGAAGGGCACGCAGCTCTGGGGAGCTAGAGCAGTGGTTAGCTGCCTTTATCCCTGCAAATGTGATCAGAGGCAGCACGAATCCCTGCCATCTGAAGGACACTGTTAGTCCCCGAAACCGTGCTCAGGTTAAACATGAATATGGACTTAGCTGTTCACCTGGGGCTGGGATAATGGGTAAGCTAAAGTCTTTGCCTTGTACATGCTGGGATCCCATATGAACACTGGTTCCTGTCACGGCTGCTCTACTTCCCATCCAGCTCCCTGCTTGAGACCTGGGAAAGCAGAAGAGGATGACCCAAATCTCACCCTGCACCCGTGTGGGACAACTGGAGGAGGCTTCAGGCTCCTGGCTCCTGGCTTTGGATCAGCTCAGCTGTGGCTGTTGCATCCATTTGGGGAAAGAACCAGAGGATGGAAGATCTTTCTCTCTCTCAATCCTTCACGATAGATCTGCCTTTCCAAATTAATTAATTAAATAATTAAACATTAAAAAACCCAAACAAAATCAAACTACCTTGTACTTATTCCAGGAAATGGATGTCCTACCATAGAACTGTACATTGCAGAAACCTGGGTTTCATGTAGCCAAGTTTTCTTCCTACTCTTTGGCTACACTAACTATAAAAAATCTTAAGTCAATTAGCTCCTCCCTGTGACTTGAATTTCCCCTGCCTTAGAGAAGAAATCTCCCTCTCTTGGATTGGCATAATGGCTTTTAAAGTGCGCCATCCCTCTAGACTGGATTCCGTGAGTTACTGCAGAGGCCATACTACAGTCAGTGATTTTTCCAAAACATGGCTTTTCGGTTATAGCTCCAAACCCTCACTGCATCTCCAAGACCTGTTATGAAATGGTAATTTTCCTCTTGCACTCAACCTTCCAGCCTCCCAATCCTGTTTACTATGTTAAGAAGGTAGAGGAAGGGCCTGGCGGCGTGGCCTAGCAGCTAAGGTCCTCGCCTTGAACGCGCCAGGATCCCATATGGGCACTGGTTCTAATCCTGGCAGCTCCGCTTCCCATCCAGCTC
This sequence comes from Ochotona curzoniae, assembly GCF_017591425.1. Taxonomy (NCBI): domain Eukaryota; kingdom Metazoa; phylum Chordata; class Mammalia; order Lagomorpha; family Ochotonidae; genus Ochotona; species Ochotona curzoniae. Next base: position 61,461,351 of record NW_024467106.1, read on the forward strand.
CCTGCTTGTGGCCTGGGAAAGCAGTTGAGGATAGCCCAAAGATTTGGGACCCTGCACCCATGTGGGATACCTGGAAGAAGTTCCTGATCCTGGCTTCGGATTGGCTCAGCATAGCATCGGCCGTTGCACTCACTTGGGGAGTGAATCATCGGATGGAAGATCTTCCTCTCTGTCTCTCCTCCTCTCTGTATATCTGACTTTCCAATAAAAAGAAATAAATCTTAAAAAAAAAAAAAGAAGGTAGAAGAAGAACTAGCAAGAGACTGGGAAATAAGATACAAGACAAAGAGAACTGAATGTTTGAAACAGTATCATGTGTGTTGAACATTGCAAAACCCTTCTCTTTCAAATAACTCCAAATGGGAGCTCTCCTGTGTTGGTCCAAAATATCTGCATCTTTCCAACCACAGAAACGGTCACACTATTAACATCGAAGCAGTAACTCATCTAATTCCTTAGTAGAGAAAATACATTCAAACTGACTGAGAACTGCACTGCTGGGCTCGGCACAATGGCTCTACTGGCTAATCCTCCTACATCAATCACCACGATCCCATATGGCTATCAGTTTGTGCCCTGGCTGCTCCACTTCCCATCCAGCTCCCTGCCTGTGGCCAGGGAAAGCGGTGGAGGATGGCCCAGGGCCATGGGACCCTACACTGATGTGGGAGACCTGGAAGAAGCTCCTGGCTTTGGACAGCTCAGCTCTGGCTGGCCATTGAGGCCACTTGGGGAGTGAGCCAGAGAATGGCAGATTTTTCTCTCTGTAAATTTACTTGTAAAAAAAAAAAAAAAACAAAAAAACAAAAAACCCAAAAGAAATCCTTTTTAAAAAGAGAACTATACTGCTATATTTTAGCAATGAGTTCCAGATACTCAGGAACAATTTACTGAGTGACTTAATCTCTGATACACATACGGGTAAGTCCTCAAGGAATTTACTGTTTGAAAAAAGACAATGGAAAGTGCCATTCGTAATAGAAAGCAGAGAGAAATGAGATGGTCAAGCAGCGTGCTGGGTGTTCTAAGGGAGCGCTGTGGAGCTGGAGAGTGCTTCTTGACTGAGATGTAATTTATTGTGCAAAATGCAGGAGAGAATAGGCTGGCTATCAGGAAGTGCAGGCATGAAGTTTTATTTGGTTTTAATGTTGCTGATTTCCCTGGTCATGACAAGACAGATGTTACACACATTTTGAACTTTAGGCAGTCTCACTCAGTTCCTTCAGATCCAATAAAGAAATACAAAAGTGAAGATGAGTACTACTGAATATATATATATATATATAATACTATATATGCAGCTCAACAGTGCAGCCCCAGCCTTCGCAGCTGCTTGGGGAGTGAATCAACGGACGGAAGATCTTCCTCTCTGTCTCTCCTCCTCTCTGTATGTCTGATCTTGCCTTAAAAAGAAATAAACCTTTAAAAAGATCAGGACTTCATTTAAGAAAGAAATAAGGAACTTAATAAAAAAAAATCTCTGTGCATATAATCCAAAAAACGCAGAAATTCAAGAATTAAATTCTTTCAAATATTCCCTAAATCCTTGGGTACAATTGGAAAACTCCATTCACATATCTGGCAGAATTAAAACCAAGATTGTTTTTGAAGAATAAAATTACATAATAAATGCAGTTACTGTTATTTTTTTTCCCCCCTCTGACCGGACACTGAAAGATTCTAATGGAAATCAAAATGATGATATCATTCACCAGTAATGGGGAAAAAATGAGGCTGTGCACAAACATTATGTTTTGATTTATTAAAACCTCAAGTGAAGGTCTCTTTATCCGCCTCGTGAGTGAAATGCCAGAGCCGCCTTTTTCATGAAATACCTTTGTAAATACTGTGGTCACCCTGGTTTACAGCCATCTCCTTCAGACAGTATATCAGCAGAAAAGAATCCCCGTTCCCAGCAAATGTTACAACTACCATGTGTGTGATCTTCCCAGAATCCTCCTGCTAAGCATGGGTTGGGGGGCTTGCGGAGGAAAATTGTAGGATGAAGGACAATCCTGGAAGCTGTGGCTGCGGCTGCTGTTTTCCAGAGGCCCAACACCACACCCTGGAATGGGAGAAACGACCTAAGAAATCCCTAAAGGACTTCAAGATCAGAAAAGTGAGTTCCAGAAGAAATAAGTGACTCACCCAGTCCTTGCTGCAGGGCAAGTGACCAATCAAGGCTGAGCTCTGGTCCTTTGGTAGTGAGCCATCAGTCTCTCTCCAGGCCCCAGTGCTGCAGCTCCAAGGGAGTGTGGGGCCATGGCGGTGATAAGAAGCCATTTCTGTGAATGTGCCCTGGGGAATCTGCTGGCAGGGGCAGTGACTCCAGCCTGATTCTTGTGGGACAGGAAATCAGACTCGTGTGCTTCCGTTCTGTTTTCCTACTGAATTACCCAATTTGCAAGTTATTTAACTCCATGAAGCTTGTTTCCGCAAGTGGCCTCTCTCGACACTCCAGTTTTGTTCCTCGGTAGATCAGAGGCTAACATTGAGACAATGGCTCTAACTCTGCTGTCACCTGCCTCCTCCTGCACATGCAACAGCGGGTGAAGACCTGCTTCTACTGAGCAGCATGCCAAAAGGCTGTCCACTCCTGGATTACTTAAAAACTCTTCAAATGATGAATATCACCAATTACATTTTTAGCTTTGAATGAATTTGTAGCAAAATATGACTTCTTACAGTTTTAGAAACAGAAATTAAACCAAAATAACCAAGTGAGGTTTTCTTTATAAAAACTCTCTTGTGTAACGTACACTCACCCTGAACTCCTGCCAGAATATCATTGTAAGTGTCAAAGCAGGTTGGTTGGGAAAAGAAAAACAATTTTTGGGCTATATGCTCATCATATATAAACTCAATATGTCTATCTAGACATGAACTTAAACAGCTAAAAGCAAGATAAAGCTAAATTTTAAAACGCTTCAAGTTGATACAAGTCAGTGGTTAGGTAAATCCTATATTTCTTCATTTCTGGGAATAGTCAACAATAAGCAAATACAAGGAATGGCGGAATGAGAGGTATGGGGCAGGCAAGAGCGTGCCTGGTTCTGGATGTGCTAAGGCGGGATGGGGGAATATCCCAGCCAAGGGGACCAAAGAGAGGCTAGCAAGTTTAATGTAAAGCTCAGGAAACAGCTACGCACTTCAACTGGATTTATACCCCAGGAGCACGTGCTAAGGCGATGACATTGACGGGAGGCTTGTTTAGTGAATGCAGCAGATTATGAGCGAGGATGTAGGCAATCGCGAATCGGAGAACAGCAAGGTGACAAGGCGATGGACAGCATACTGAGAAGGCACAAAGAGCAGACCGGTTTCCAAGAACAGGAGAATAAATAAGACAAGAAAAGGAGGCGGGATCAATGCTTTGGAGCCGCTAGGCCTGAAGAAGGTGCAGCTTTCCTGTCGCCCCCGCAGAAGGACTAGGAGTAAGCGGGAGGGAACACAGGCAGGTCTTCCCTGTGGATCCCTTCTCAAGACATCAAACAGATGTGGGAAGAACGACTAGACAATTACTTGAGCACAGGCAAACAGGGTGGAGGGAAAGGCTTTTTGGCTGGCAGATACTTGAGTATACTCGGAGATCAACAACCAATTAAGATTATGGATATGGCCATTCTCCTGATTCAAGGATGCGTCGGATGGTTCTCACCGTGACCCTGTCTGGACAGCCGCTGCCTGTCCCTTCACTAAACACCTGTGCTCTAATGTCATGGAATCAACTTAAGCCCTGGCATTCAGCTCTGGGTCACGAGTCCCAGAAGGATGCACATGGATTTGGGTCTATCCCAGACTCCAGGAACCTCCAGGGAGGGATGCTGCCCCTGCTGGACACAGAGACAGACTCTGAGGTTGGCCTAGCCCACCAAACAGGGCGCAGGGAGCGAGGAAAGACAGACATCCGATTCCCCCATTAGCACCATCATACGGGGGCCCAAATCACAGAAGCATACTGTAGAACCCTATCAGGAAAATGGATTCATCCAGCCGAGCACCTAAGCAATCCACTCAGCAAAATTCTTAATAGAATCTCATCTGCTTTCTGCCACAATCAGTCCAGCTGTAGGATCTGGGACCACGTCAAGCACATTGGCTGGACAGTTCTGATGAGAACTCCTTGTTTTGTTTTGTTTTGTTTTGTTTTTAGTTAAGACCAAATCAGGCTGTGTGCAGCCTTTCTCTGCTGACTCCAGTCCGGTCTCTGGGATGCCATGGGACAATGCTGCAGCCCGCGCACCATGGGGCTGTTCACCCGGCACCACGGGAAAGCTTTTTGGTCTCTTCCTGTTCTACTATCTATTATTTGTCCTCTTGTCGCTATCAAACTGTCCTACTTACTGTGGTTGTTTAATAATATTTACAGTAAGCCCTACAGCCTGCTTCCCTTCAAGATGATCTGGGATTTTTCTCTGTGCTTTGTAGTACCGTATCTATCTATTTGTCACCACGTACCAACCCACACAGCCCATGAACATACCACACTTCACACACATCACATGAACTACACACACTAGAAACACCACCTCCAGCTCATCTCCCTCGGCATGTACCACACCAGGGACTCACCCCAACACCTACACTGCAAACACTTACCTCTCATCCATTTCCCACATACACATGTATTACAGTATCACATCATACCACACAAACCCCATATACCACATATAATCTTACCGTACCACATGCACCCGAGACAACCCACACACATCACCACACACCACACCACACCCACATCACACCCATGTCTACCACATGCACCACACCATTATGTGACCTGCCAGGATGCGGACTCACATTGCATCACCTCTAAGATCTCCGTAACACCAAACCTCCCACTGCCCAAGTGTGGTCTCTCCCCGTCCCTGTTACTTAGCGCTTCTTTTCTTTTTTTAAGATTTATCTTACTTTCATTACAAATTCAGATATACAGAGAGGAGGAGAGACAGAGAAGAAGATCTTCCATCCGATGATTCACTCTCCAAGTGAGCGCAACGGCTGGTGCTGCACTAATCCGAAGCCAGGAGCCAGGAACTTCTTCCAGGTCTCCCACACATGTGCAGCGTCCCAAGGCTCTGGGCCATCCTCAACTGCTTTCCCAGGCTATAAGCAGGGAGCTGGATGGGAAGTGGAGCTCCCGGGATTAGAACTGGTGCCCATATGGGATCCTGGCACGTTCAAGGCGAGGACTTTGGCCGCTAGGCCACGCCGCCGGGCCCCTTACCTGAGTATTTTTGAAAGCTGCTTTACGGATGAATAATTTCTATAACACAAAATTCATACTAGAGAGATCTTTAACATATCCATTGTTGGAAGTTACCACCATTACCTACATTTAGAGCACACTGTTCACTCCATAAAGGAAGTCTACACTTGTCAGCAGTCACTCTTCATCCAATCAGATTCTCACTCCTGGCAACCACTAATGCCATCCCTCTCCCACTGTACATGCCCCTTCTGGACGTAACATTTAATAGGATCAATCAATGTGTGTTCTCCTGTGTCTGCTTTCTCACATTGAGCATAGGAACTAAGAGGTTTAACACATGCGGTAACAGACATCATTATATCCTTTTCATTGTTGAATAATGCTCCTTTGGGTGGATACGCTACATTTTGTTGACCTGTGAATGAGTCAATAAACATTGTAGGCAGTTTCCGTATGTGTCTGTAATAAACAGTGCAGCTGTAGAATCTGTATACAAGTTTCAATGGGGACATTTATTGCTTTCACAACATGCACTGGAAGAGTAAATATTATTAACATGGGGCCAGCATTATATAACTCCTAACAAAGTATTTTTTTAAAAAAGTATAAAAATGTGACTAAAATTTACATGGTACCCGAGCAAAGCAATATATATTTTTTGAAAGATTTATTTTCTTTTTATTACAAAGTCAGATATACAGAGAGGAGCAGAGATAGAGAGGAAGTGGAGCTGCCGGGATTAGAACCAGCGACCATATGGGATCCCGGCTCATTCAAGGCGAGGACCTTAGCCACTAGGCCGCGCCGGCAGGCCCATAGAGCAAAGCAATATTAAGCAAAAGAAACAAAGCTAGAGGCATCATAGTATCTAACTTCAGCGTATACCTCCAAAGTACAGTAATCGCACAGCATGATACTGGTGTAAGCAGACACGGGGCTCAATAGGACCAAATAGACAAATCAGAAATAAATCCGCATTATCTAAGAAAGGTGCCAAGAACACACAATGGAAAAAAGAATTCTCTTCAATACATGGGATACAAAAGGCGGAGAGCCACACACAGAAAGATGCACTTTTTTTCCCCATATATAATCAACACCAAAGGGATTAAAGACTTAAAAGAGAGACACACAATTGTGAAGCTACTAGAGGGAAACACAAGCAAAAGCTGCATGCCATTGGTCTGGGTGATCAATTTTTAATAAGACGTGTGAGGCACACACGCCGATAGCCTGACGGGCAAGTAGAGATAGAATTAAAAAGCTTCTCCATAGCAAAAGAAATGAACAACACACTGACAGGATAATTAATGGATTGGAACATAAAACTTAGAAACTATACATCTGATAAGGGATTAGCATCTAAAATAAAGAACTCAAATAATCCAACATGAAGTAAATAATGTGACTAAACATGGATTAGAACAGAGATTTCTACAATATCCAACAGAAAATATGCTCAACATCATTGATTATCGTAGAAATGTAAATCAAAGGTATAATGAGATATCAGCTCACATTTGAGAATGGCTAGTATCAAAACAGAGAAACTAGAAATATTTGTGCGGGACACGGCGCGATAGCATAGTGGTTAAGGTCCTTGCCTTGAACGCGATCCAATCCCATATTATGGGCACTGGTTTCTAATCCTGGCTGCTCCACTTCCCATCCAGCTCCCTGCTTGTGCCCTGAGAAAGCAGTCAAGGATGGCCCAGATAATTGGGATCCTGCACCTGTGTAGGAGACCTGGAAAGAGGTTCCTGGCTCCTGGTTCAGACTGGCGCAGCACCGGCTGTTGCGGTCACTTCGGGAGTGCACCATTGGAAGGAAGATCTTCCTCTCTGTCTTTCCTCCTCTCTGTACATCTGCCTTTCCAATAAAAATAAATAAATCTTTTTTTTTAAAAAAAGAATTATTAGTGCAGATGTGTAGAAAAGGAAACTCCACATATCGCTGTGGGAATGTAAATTAGTGGTGTGGGAAACAGTATGTAGGTTCCTCAGAAACATTGCCATACGATTTAGTAATTGCACGAGTGGATAAACAATTGAACAACAAATTGGTCTGTTGAAGAAACATCTGCACCTCCATGTCCTCTATTTACAAGAGTAGTCAAGATCCACACATAATCTGTACACCTGTCAGCAAGTACACAAATAGAAGCTTAGTGGCTGCTACACAGTGACACAAGTAAATGCCTTTCTTTCATTCACATGGGAACCCTGGATTGACTTGTGGGTTCTTGGAATTCAGCCTGGCACAGCCCCAGCTACTACAGACATTTACCAATAGGTTGAAAGTCTCCCTTGAGGGCCCGGATCCCATATGGGGGCCGGTTCTAATCCCGGCAGCCTTGCTTCCCATCCAGCTCCCTGCTTGTGGCCTGGGAAAGCAGTTGAGTATGGCCCAAAGCCTTGGGATGCTGTACCCGTGTGGGAGACCTGGAAGAAGGTCCTGGCTCCTGGCTTCGGATTGGCTCAGCTCCAGGCGTTGTGGCCGCTTGGGGAGTGAATCATCGGACAGAATATTTTCCTCTTTGTTCTCCTCTCTCTATATATCTGCCTTTCCAATAAAAAAAAAAATCTAAAAAAAAAAAAGGTCTCTTGCTTTTAGAGTAAAAAAAAATATTTATTTGAAAAAGTTACAGAAGAGATAGAGCGGTTGATCTTCCTCCTGCTGGTTCACTCCTGAGAAGGCAGAAATAGACCTGGGCCAGGCTGAAGCCAGGAGCTAGGAGCTTCATCTGTGTGTCCTATGGGGGCGACATGGGCTCGAACACTTGGGCCATCTTCCTCTGCCTTTCTGGGCCATTAGCGGGGAGCGAGATCAAAATTGAAGCAGCCAGGAGAACTGGCACTCCTGTGAGATGCCAAGCCTCAAAGGTGGTGCCCCAACAATGGCCCCAAGAGTTTTGTTTTAAAGTTTTGGGGGTGGGCCCTATGGCACAGCAAATTAAACTATAGTTTGGGGTGCCTGTAGCCCATTCTGAAGTGCTGGCTTGAGCTTCTGACACTCATTTTAAATCTAATTCGCTACTCAGAAACCTGGGAAGCAAAAAAAAAAAAAAAAAAATACAAATACCTGAGTTCCTGCTAATGGTGGACAAGACCTGATGGAGTTTCCAGTTTCAACCAGGCTCATTCCCACCTCTTGAGGTGATTTGATGAATGAACCAGCAAACGGAAGAAATTTTTCTTTGTCACTCTGCCTTTCAAACAAATAATTCTTTTTTTTTTTTTAAAGATTTATTTATTTTTATTGGAAAGGCAGATGTACAGAGAGAAGGGAGACAGAGAGGAAGAACTTCCGTTGGATGATTCACTCCCCAAGTGGCCACAACGGCTGGAGCCGACCAATCCGAAGCCAGGAGCCAGGACCTTCTTCCAGGTCTCCCACACGGGTGCAGAGTCCCAAGGATTTGGGTCGTCCTCAACTGCTTTCCCAGGGCACAAGCAGGAAGCTGGATGGGAAGTGGGGCTGCAGGGATTAGAACACGCGCTCACATGGGATCCTGGTGCGTGCATGGCGAGGACTTTAATTGCTATGCTATTGCACTGGGCCCCAAATAAATTCATAAAAATACTTTATAAAATAAAACTTTAGGTGTTGATACTATCTGTGGGCAGTGAGCTGCCGCCTGCAGTGCTAGCATCCCATATTGGTACCAATTTGAGTCCTGACTGCTCTAGTTTCAACACAGCTCCCTTTTATTGTGCCTGGGAAACGCAGACGCTAGCTCAAGTCCATGTGGGAGACCCAGAAGAAGCTGCTGATTTTAGCCTGGCTCCATGCTGGCCATCGCAGCTATTAGGGGAGTGAACCAGTGGATGAAAGATTCCTTTCTCTCACCTTCCTTCTCTATGTATCTCTGCCTTTCAAACAGATAAATAAAATCTTTTCAGAAAGGTACACATTTTCAAAGAATTAAGCATCTGACTCAGAGGTACCCTGGCTCCTGGCTTGGATCGGGCCAGACCTGAACACCGTAGGCATCAGAAGGACAATCACGGTGTCTATATACACACAATGGATTACCTGTCGGCTTTTAAAAACAAGGGAAATTCTGTCATTTAAGACAACGTGGATGGGCCCGGCGGCGTGGCTTAGAAGCTAAAGTCCTCGCCTTGAACATGCCAGGATCCCATATGGGCGCCGGTTCTAATCCCGGCAGCCCCACTTCCCATCCAGCTCCCTGCTTCTGGCCTGGGAAAGCAGTCGAGGACGGCCCAAAGCTTTGGGACCCTGCACCCGTGTGGGAGACCTGGAAGAAGTTCCTGGATCCTGGTTTCGAACCGGCATAGCATCAGCCGTTGCGGTCACTTGGGGAGTGAATCATCGGACGGAAGATCTTCCTCTCTGTCTCTCTTCCTCTCTGTATATCTGACTTTGTAATAGAAATAAACAAGAAATAAATCTTAAAAGAAAAAGACAACATGGATATACTTAACAACATCATTCTAAATGAGAGAAGGCAAATACACAGAGAAATACCACATGCTTTCACTTCTCATTTATAGTGCAAGTGGAACCTATATCAAGCAAATCATACGGCAGGCAGCACAGTGGTGATTACAAGAAGCTATGGGCTAGGGAACGGAAAGACGGTGAACAAGGGGGACAATATTTGAGTTAGACGGGAAGACTAAGTAATAAGCACGGAAGGTGGAGGATTAAAAAGAAACACTGCTGTGTTTGTCAATCTTGCCTACTATACATTTACCAATATTCCCTCCCTCTAACATTTCTGGCCAACACCCCCAGGGCAAATTTCTCACAGAAATCTCCCAGATTCGGGTTTAGTAATTCCTCACACATTTTCTCACTTCATTGATGCTTTTTTGAAAAAAGAGTTGATTGTTTATTCGAAAGGCTCAGTAACAGAAATTAGAAGGAAAGACAGAGATCTTCCCTGCACTGGTTTCGCTTCTAAATGCTTAGAACAGCCAGGGCTGGAGCAGGACAAAGCCAGCAGTCAGGAAATCCAGCCAGGCCTCCGAAATGAGAGGCAGGAACCCACTGCTGCATCCAGGTCCTTCAGCAGGAAGGCGACGGTGGAGCAGGTGGAGGACTCAACCCCGGCACTCTAACACCCACACCGCAGTGCTGACTTTAAGATGTTCTCGTGCGCCAGGACAATGAGAAGGTTGGGAGAAAAGCTGATCTTTCAGTAGGGAAGAGTGAAAGTTTATGTACTTTAAAATTTTATGCCACTTGCATCCTGTCAGCACTCCACAGCCATGGGTTCCATACCCACATGCTCAACCAGTTGTGTACTTACAGATAGAAAATACTAGAAAAACTGCACCTGTACCAAACACATAGAGATTTACAACTTGTTATTATTTCCTAAAGAAATAACTATCTTTATGTTAGGTATTATAAGATGATATCGAGTACATGGGAGGATGTGTGTGGATTATGTGCACATACTAAGCCATTTTTAAGAAGTATTATGCCATGTTATATAAGGGACTGATATTTGTGGATTGGGGCAGTCACACCAGAGGGCAGGATGGTGTCCCAGTAACTAGTTCCTTCTGAATACTGAGGGACCATGCACTACTTATTCCAAGGTGTGAAAGAAAATAAAGTAAGAAAATGGGCATTTGACTATTTCTTCTGGGAGCATACATTAATAGACCCTATGGAAAGATCTGGAAGCCCCCATCTAACCAAGTACTAAGAAAATTCTATTTCCAGGAGGAAAAGCAAATAACGCACATGACTACAACAGGAGAACTGTGAAGAAATCATGTCATATTTAGTTACTGTCAAGGCAAGCTCAACAAAAGTAAATGAAGCCACTGACACACTTCTTGTTACTTTGTAATTCAAGGGCATTTCACTATGTACGAGCGTTAATGCCTGACCATGGCCTGACATTAGATCAAGCTCCTGTTTCTGAGAACAACCCTACTGAAAAATTCCAAAATGTAGCATTCCCTGCATGTTAATATCCAGAATATTGTCATATGGCAAGCAATTGCACACTTAAGAGAAAGTCTAATTCACTGGCACTCCTGAACACAGGGCAGACGCCCAGCAAAAGTGGCTGTCCTGAACGCAATGACACCCGAGGAACTGTCCCAGCGTGGGCACCTCACTGGCACAGGTAGCACACGAGGCTCTGCTCAGTTCCTGCTGTTGACCGAGGCTGTGCTCCCATGGAGCGCTGGCAGAGCCAAGTCTCGACATAATTAATGCCTGCAACAATTAAGGGGGCAGAAGAAAATGTAATACCAGCATTTTCCATGTACCAATGTGGTTCAAATAGTTTCTGCAAAAAGGACTCATGTAACAGTCCATTAAACCACAGAAATTTTAGAGCAGCAACCTCAGAAATTATAAATTTTTTTTTTTTTTTTTTTTTGCTGACCATCTCAACATGAATTACTGCTAGTCCTCGATGCTGTTATGTGTTACTTCTTTTCTTCTTTTTCTGGTTGTTTATATTCTTTGTAGAAGCTGTTCTTTTCTGATCTTGTTGTAAAACCTCCAAACATTATAAAAATATGGAATTACATGGTAAAGGTGTTCTCCCAATTCCATAAGTGAGGGAGCCAACAGAAAGTGTTTGTTTATTTTCAATTTGCTCCTCAATAAGATGTTAGATTACGCATATCAAAGTAAGTTAAGATCATAATCATGTGTGGGTTTGAAGCTTCGTCTTTTCCGTTTTGGTGCCCTGCTGGTCTTCTGAGGCTCTCTGCTCTCCAGGCAGCCTTGTGCTCAGTCAGGACACAGCTGTACTTTTTCAGCACACGTTCTGCCCTGAAAGATGTGTTTATATATATATATATATTTTTTTTTAAAGATTTATTTATTTATTTTTATTATTATTTTCTTATTGGAAAGGCGGATATACAGAGAGAAGAGACAGAGAGGAAGATCTTCCGTCCGATGATTCACTCCCCAAGTGACTACAATGGCCGATGCTATGCCAGTCCGAAGCCAGGAGCCTCTTCCGGGTCTCCCACGCGGGTGCAGGGTCCCAAAGCTTTGGGCCGTCCTCGACTGCTTTCCCAGGTCACAAGCAGGGAGCTGGAAGGGAAGCGGGGCTGCCGGGATTAGAACTGGCGCCCATATGGGATCCCGGGCGTGCAAGGCGAGGACCTTAACCACTTGCACCACCGCGCCGGGCCCGAAAGATGTGTTTTTAAAATGGAACCCTGGAGGTTTTGAACTGTTAGTAGTCAGATAGCCACTGCTTCTGCTCCCATGACTTCCCACTGGCCAACACAGCAGATTACCCACAAGTTCTGCCCCTTGCAACAAAAACAAACAAACAACCACTGCATGCATCTTAATACATGCATGGTGGGGCAGGGATGAAACCAGGGACCAGAATTCAGTCCAGGTTTCCCAACTGATTAAGGACCCGGCTAATACAGCCATCACTGGCTGCCTCCAAGGTGCACATTAACAGGAAGTTAGATCTGCAGGAGAGGCGGGACTCCAAGCCAGGCACTCAGATCCCAGATTCCGGAGTCCCAGATGCCACGGCAGACACTGAGCAAGGTGTATTTCAACTCGATCCACAGCTTTTGCGAACAGTCTGAGACGCTATTCTCTTCTTGACAACTCCCTTTCATCAAACAGCCTGCTTGATGGCATTTGGCCATTCTGGACTGAGTTGTCTATGTTTTCTTTTTTGCTTTGTAACACCTCCTTCATTTAGCAAAGCATTTTTTTTGGAAGAGCTATGCTTTGCCCTAGGACTGCTGTTCAGTAACAAAGTCACCCTGACCCAGGGCCCTGTGGTTTATTACAGACCTGAAAGTATGAATGATCCTCTCTGTTTCCAACACTTTTACATTTCAAACTCACTGGGCCTTGAAGTCAGCCTAGTATCATCTACTCATGCCGAACACCCAGTGGACCTATTCAGTTTGGAATACTCAGTTGTTGAATTCTCAGACATTTTCTTGAGTTGTTTCTCATTGCTATTTATGTATTTTCCTGGTTGGTTTGTTTTCGGAGGCCACAAGTCAATACTGAACTTCCCCGTCTGGGTCTTCAATTTTGTTTCTCTTTCTGTTTTCCATCTATGTCTTTGGCCCTACTTTGTAGGAAGCTTCTTTAGTTATTTTTTTTCCCCCCGATACCACTACCAAGTTTCTCACGAACACTGTCAAGCTTCTAAGAGAGCTCTTTTCTGATATGCTTACGTGTATTTAGGGGGGTAGAGTGGATTTGTGTTTGCAATGGAAATCCCAAGCTACCTGTGTCTGGCAACACAAGATTACCACATTGACTAAAGGGCCTGAACAAGTGTGCTAAGGAAGTTTATGTCTGCAGCAGGGTTGCATTTGCAGCCAGTTTGACTTGTCAACTTGGGAATCCCCTGTCCACCAGCAGCTTGCCTCCCTGTCAGACACGCTGGCCCGATGGATGAGCATGCATGTTCCAGCATGCAGGCATTAACTCCTTCTTGGAGCAAATCACAGTAGCATTTGAGGGACAGGGGATGCCTTCCTTGATGTTTGAGAGCCAATGCCAGTCTCTTTGAACCCAGGATCTGGAATTTGCAGATCTAGAGAACCCACAAAGTGATGCCGCTACAAATTCTGGATTATGGATTCCACCTTTTGAGAGAACATATGTGCCTGCAGTCTTGGAAGTTTTCAAAATCATTTATCTTCTAAGAGTATCACTTACTGCAGGGCATTTTTCCATTTTTATAAACAAAGTTTTCACAATTTTGAGAAATTTGGGTGGTCCCAGTACACGTCATCTTGATTCAATCTGTTGAGGTCATTTTAAGATTATGGGAAGTGCAGGCGTTGGCACTTTGGTGAAGATTCTCTTTGGTATGCCTAAATCCCATACTGCAATGCCTTGCCTCTGCTTTTTTTTCAGCTACTTTTTATCAAGTAGTTTTCCCAACTATTTATTTATCGATACAGAGAAGGAGAGGGAGAACCAAAGAAAGAGGTATTTTTTTTTATTTGCTGACTTATTTAAAAACATTCCCAACAGCTGGGGCTGGCCCAGGCTGAAGCCACATGGCCAGATCTCATTGCAGCTCTGTGGGCAGCAGGGAAGCAAGCATTTGAGCCATCCCAGGACACACAGGACCCGGAAGCTGCAATCAGTCTGCAACTGAAGCACTCCGCTATGTTCCTGTGGGCTCTCTAAGCAGCCTCTTACCTGCTGCATCTAAGCATCTGTCCCTCTGTGAAGTAAAATTTAAGATTTTCACAATTGCTTTCATATAATACTTTATATTGTTTGTATCTAAGTAGATTAGGACAGGCGTTGAGTTAGCCCCTGGATTTGATATTACTGCATAGTCACAAGAATTTGAAAAGTTGGTATAATCATCCAGTTTACAGCACAAAACCCTTCCATCAGAAGGCTGAAGTGTCTCCTGAATGTTCCCACAGGCAGCAACATTGGGCAGAGTTCTGATGTGTCTTGAACTTATCCATCTGAGGTCAGAGAAACCAAGGTCAACACAGACAAATAATTTGTTAGAACAGGTTTTTAGGACGCTCACAGCATCCCTGCACATGTATTTTATCACTAAAGTTTAGAAGTTACATAATTTCCAGGCCTGGCATGATGGCTCAGTGGCTAAATCCTCGCTTCGCAAATGCAGGGATCCCATATGAACACTGGTTCCTGTCCTGGCTGCTCCACTTCCCGTCCAGCTCCCTGCTTGTGACCTGGGAAAGCAATGGAGGATGATCCAAAGCCTTGGGACCCCACACTCACATGGGAGACCTGGAAGACCCTCCTGGCTCTGGATCAGCCTAGCTCTAACCGTTGTGGTCACTTGGAGAGTGAATCAGCAGATGGAAGATCTTCGTCTCTCCTCTCTCTAAATCTGCCTTTCCAATAAAAATAAATAAGTCTTTTAAAAAGTAACATAATTGCCAGTGGCATTCATTTAAAACCATTCATTGACTTTTAACAACATGATGAGGCTACAGTCGGTAGGTAGAGAGGATCAGAGGTAAGTAACACAGGCCAATCTAAAAGGAACCCCAGACAGGCATAGCTTTCAACTCCGTGAGATTATCATTCCTACTGCTGATAAAGCTCCAGCACCATCAGGCAGGCTGGTGTGCATTTTAAAATTTGAATGTCAATAGTCTATATAAAAACCACACATTTCTTCAAGCTCATTTTTGTGCTTCCAACTCAGCCTGGTCTGCTTATAAAGGAAATGCTCCTGCCGTGAGACACTCCTCCCCTTCTACTGCTGTTTTCCACTTCTCCTGTGATTTAAAAAAAAAAAAAAAATTCCCTTGGTAACCATTTTTCCCCCGTTACTTTCTTGGCTAATTTTCCCCACAAAGAACCGAAAGGCATCTATCCCAAGGGAAGCGTTATTTTAGATTTTACTAAGGAGTCAGCAAACATTTTTCAATTTTCCCTTCTGCTCTTTCTTTGTTTATAAAGAAAGCTCTGATTTTTGTTTCATTTTCAGCTGGAGACTTAAATGACACCAAGAAAAGCCTACTTAGTTTAGATTTCCAGGTAAAAAAGTTTTAAATTTTAAGTTTTAATTAAAGCATGCGGGGTGGTTTTAGTATTTGGTTATTTTATGTTGCAAATGTTTAACCCTTAAGAAAATTAGCTCTTTAATATATTTTAAGAGTTCAAAGTACGTATTATTCTGTTTACTTGTATTTCAGAATGACTGTTTCCCAGAAATTTCAAACTTTACAGAATTAGGCTTAAGTTGTTTCTGTATGTTTAGATAGAATTATTTGGTCAGCAGAAGTACAAACTGGCTTGGAATTTTCATCTTTATCAATTTTTAAGTCCTAAAGAAATACAGATGACTAGTTTAAAATGTTTTTCATTGTAAGCATGTTCGGTGGAATGGGGACTTCTGAGTATTTTTAAAAGTTTACATTAAAAAGTTGCTGGAAAAATTAAATTAAGGAAAATAATAAGTTAATCAACATTTACAAATGATTACTATTGGGATTAATACAATAACTACTAGACAGAAAAAAGTGTGCTTGATAAAAATGATATGATTAAAGTGTCACAAAATTTTACCTCTAGAAGCATATTTGCTTCATTATATAAAACCTGTTAAAATATTAAAGGCAGATAATTATACAAATCACTGAAAATAACAAAGGCCTAAGCACCAATCATAAAATTAGCATTGAGAGGCCATTTAATTAAATATATTTAAAGATCTGAATAAGACTATTTGGATAATGTTTTTTTCCTCAAAATTACGTTACTATTGTAAATACTGTCCATATCTACATAGATTTCTGGATGAGTGAAAGTGAGTCAGTTTTGTTTCGGCAGAGGGAGAGATGAAGAGAGATGGTGGCAGAGGGAGGATGCATGTGGTGGGGGCAGACTCTGCCAAGACTTGCTCAGGAGGTGACAGCAGGTGGTGCTTACAAGAAGGCCCAGGGCCACCAGATCCTGGGACCCTCAGGGAGGACCATCTCAAGCCCTTTGTTCCTGTGCTGGCTGCAGCACAGGCCAGAGCATTCAAGTGCTTAACCAGCAGGGCTCCCTCCTCGTGATTCTTGGCAAACTCCAGCTCTGCCCTGTCAACAAATCCGTTTTCATACTGTTCCCCCACCTCCTTGTAGCTAGTGCCATTCCTTTCCAATTTTGCTTGCTCTACAAGCTTGACTTGTGTGATTGAGTTGCCAATAAGTTAATGGATTCGCTCCTATGCATTTTGCATGCTAGTTTTTCTAAAACAAAACTACATGTGGATCACAAAACCTTATTCAAATACCGTTTAACTTCAACGCTGTCCAGTGACTGTTCTGAGTGTGATCAATGGATGCATATATGGACCATTAGTGTGATGCTGAAACTGACATACAGCAGTGAGGTACCAAGCTAAGGTGAGCTGGTGGCAATCTGCAACATCAACCACATGAAACCTGACCAGAGGAAGGCAATGATGGTAGATGGAGCTGTGAACAGAACTGCTGAGATCTAAGGACACACGGAGCCCACTTCTGCCCTCCTTCCTCTCACAAGAAGATCTGATCCAAGTACACACGTATGTAAATATATGGCTGCACTTGGTGATAACGGCTCCAGGGTAGGATGGAATCTGCAGGACCCCTGCATAGGAAGACAGAATGTGGAAGAAGTTGCAAGAACAAGAATGTAGTCTTGAAAAGGCACGGGGGAAAGCTGAGATCAGTCTGTAGGGGAAAAATAGGTTTTAGTTGAAAAGATCTTTAGAGCAAATTCAACGACCATTACCCACTGCTGCCTTTATGCAGAAACACTGTGGTAAAACTTCTGAAAATCAAAGATATATTGAAAAATTTAAAGAAAAACTGCAATAGGAAATACCAGAAATGAGAATTAGTTCAAGTCAAACTTCTTATCAGCAGCACGAAATGTAAGAATATATGGATCACTACCTGGTCAAATGTTAGAGGAAAATGATTTTGAAACTCTAATTCTGTTAACTAACCAGTATTTTCGGATATACGAGATTGGAACCAGCACTGTGGTACAGTAGGCAGAGCTGCTGCCTGTGAAGCCAGCATCCTGTACTTGGGTGCTGTTTGTCTGCTTCACTTCCAATCCAGCTTCCTACTGATGGTCTGGGAAATTCAGGAAGCTAGCTCTTGCCTGGGCCTCTGCCAGTGATATGAGAGAGCTGGAGGAGCCTCCTGGCTTTGCCTTGGTCCATCCCAGCTGTTGTAGCCATCTGGGGAGTGAACCAATGGATGGAAGATCTCTGTCTCTCCCCCTCTCTCTAAACTGAATTTCAAATAAACAAGTAAATCTTAAGAAGAAAAACGAGGAATTACAAGAGGTCACAGACTGTGACAATATATTGAGAGATAATATACTTCTACAAGAAATAAGCAAGTCTGAAGGAGTGTCTTTTGATGATGGCCAGTGAGGCAAGTCAGACTCCTTGACCTCTGAAGAATCATAGGAAAGCTGAGAAGACAACAGGGATACCATTTGGGACAGACACTTGAATATCATTTCATGGGGAGGCACCTGTGGATACGAGTCGGCAGAGAAACAAAAATCAAGCTGTAGGGCCAGGAGCTGATGCTGTGGCACAGTGGGTTAAGCCAGCACCTGTGATGCCTGCAATTCCCATTTGGATGCCAACTCTAGTCTCAGTTGCTTCACTTCTGAGCCAGCTCCCTGCTTTTGCACTGGGAAAGCAGTAGAGAATAGTCGGGATGCTTGGAAACTTGTATTAATGTGGGAGACCTGGATGAAACTCTAGGCTCTCGGCTTAGCCTGGCAGTCCTGGTGACTGAGGCTTTACAACAGAGAGAGAACAAGTGGATGGAAGATCTCTTTCTCTGTCTTTCCTCTCTCTAACACTGACTTTCAAAATAAATAAATAGATCTTTAAGAAAAGTGATTCCAGGGAAAATCAATAGGCTTATGTGCAATTATAGCTCTAATGGAGCTTAGCTCAAATCACTCAGCACATGACTGGTAGTGTCCTCAAATACATGCCCAAAGCCGGGAAAATCTCCTTGCTTACGGAATATGTCATTTTAAACTTCATAGTACTTTAATAAGTTTTCATATACAATATATACCACAGTCAAGAGTGACTGGGCAAATCCGAAGAGATGGAAAGGCCAAAGACCAAAAGAAATAGAAGAAAACAAATTTACAAATCCAGAAGACCTAGTAGTCAGACACAGAGGTTAGAGCAGAAGTGACTGATGTGTGTGAAAGAGTAAAGATGAAAAATTTAAGCACTGCCAACTGTGTTTTGTCAAAATATAACTTTTTCTAAAACAATTCTACTACTATAGTGGCAGTAATTTTGTGACCAGTTTGACATTTCCTTTATATGAGTGAAGTTGAGCAATTTTTCACTTGATCATTGTTTACAACCCTTGTGTATTTTCTTCCTAGATGATGTGATTTTTTCACTTTGTATTTGATGAACTATAATAGCACCAAACTATTGACTATAAACAAATAGTCATCTCTAAAATATCATTAATATCTTTAAAAACAATTCCTGAAAACTTGAATATGTAAAATACAATACAAAAGCAAGGAAGACCATGCATGATTTCTTTGAAGACTTACTACTTATTTTTCACTGGAAAGTCAGACTTTACAGAGAGGAGAGACAAAGAGAAAGATCCTCTGTCCACTGGTGCACTCTCCAATTTACCGAAATGGCTGGTGCTGCACAGATCCAAAGTCAGGATCCCAAAGCTTCTTCCGGGTGTCCCATGTGCACTCAGGATCCCAAGGTTTTGGGCCATCTTCGACTGCTTTCCCAGGCCACAAGCAGGGAGCTGGATGGGAAGTGGGGCAGCTGGGACCAGAACCTGCGCCCATGTTACTAGGACTCTATGAGTGGGTATGAATGCAGATGAACACATCTGTGGCGCTTATGAGTGAGCTGGAACTAGCCAGAGGAACCTTGAGAAACAGGAGGAGGGAGAGTGAATGTAGGCCATAAAACAAGGAAGCTGTCTACCTATAGCTCTGAAGAGAAGGCAGGGAAGGGAGAAAGCACCGGGGGAAAAAGATGATGAACAACAATCCATCAATTCAAGAAGAGCTATGAATGCTGAAAGAGGAAAAGCAAGCAAACCATGCCTACACACCAGGGAGAAACAGCTAGAAACCAAAGAGAAATCAATCATCTGAGTTTTCTCTCCTTTGGTGCTATCTCTGGATGGGACAGTCGTTTACTTGGCATCGTGGCCACATTCAGATCCCTGGAGAAACCCAAGATCGTCAAAAACAGGACCAAAAAGTTCTTCTGGCCCCAGTCCAACTGATACGACAAAATTTAGCATGACTGGTGGAAACCAAGGGGTAATGACAACAGGGTACAAAGGAGGCTCGAGGGCCAGCCCTTAATACCCAGCATCGGTTACGGAACAACACGAAAATGAAGCACAGACTGTCCGGGGCCTCCGGTAAGTTCCTGTCCACAACATGGAAAAGCAGGAAGTGTTGCTGATGTGCAGCAAAGTTTAATGTGAGGAGACAGCTCACAAGGTCTCCTCCAAGAACCTCAACGCCATCGTGGAAAGAACAGTCCAGGTGGCAGTCAGAGTCACCAACCCCAATGCCAGGCTGTGCAGTGCAGAGAATGAATAGACAGTTTGGGTTCACATTTTATTTGTGTTTAAAAAAAAAACCTTGATAACTGCAAAAAAAAAAAAAAAAAAAAAAAAAGAAGAAAGAAAAGAAAAGAAAACATATGAAAAGCGGTCAGGAAAATAAAATGGATCCTGTGTTGTGGCGTAGCAAGCAAAGTTATTGCCTATGCTGCCAGCATCCCATATCAGTGGCTGGTTTGTGTCCTAGCTGCCGCATTTCTTACCTGGACCCCTCATAATGGCCTAGAAAAAGCAGTGAAGGACGGCTTGAGTACTTGGATTCCTCACACCAAGGTGGGAGGAAGCTCCTAGCTCCTGGCTCTGGCCTGACCCAGCCCTGGCAAACACAGTAATCTGGGAAGTGAAACAGTGGATGGAGATCCTTCCTGGCTCCTAGGTCCTGGCTCTGGCCTGACCCATCCCTGGCTAAAGTAGCCATCTGTGGAGTAAACCAGTGAATGGAGATCCTTCCTGGCTCCTGGCTCCTGGTTCCAGCCTGACCCACCCCTGGCTAATGCACCCATCTCGGGTGTGAACCAGTGGATGGAAGATTCCATTGTTCGCGTCTCTCCATCTTCTCTTGACTTTTAAGTAAATAAAATCTTAAAAAAAATTACACTTGAAGAAGTAATGAAATTTAGAGACTTCAGTGAAATCATTAGAAACAGGAAAGCATAGGAATATCATTTTCAAAAGGCTGAAAAATATTTCTCAATCCAGAAATACATCCTTTCAGAATGAAGGTTATATGCAAAAGTTTTCAGATAAAAAGAAGACTGCATATACAAAAGGAATGACTGAAAGGTGTTTTTTGAAGCTCAGGACTGATGATACACGAAGGAATGAGAAGAAACATATCTGGAACTTTGGCTAATCAACGTGCAGGAAAATCAAGTGGGAGCAGGCTACATTTGGCAGTTTATGTAAACACATTTGGTTGTCACAGTGGGATAAGCTGTTAATAGTATCTGTTAGGTAGGGGCGACTGTTTATTTATATTTAATTGTATTTGAAAGCAAAGCAAGGTATGAGGAGAGGAGAAAGAAATGGAAGGAGAGGAGGGAAAAACAGGGCGGGGGAGGAGAGGGAGATCTTCCATTCAGTGTTTCACATCTCAAATGGTCACAAGTCAGGGACCCGGAACTCAATCCAGGCCTATCATGGAAGTGGCAAAGAGTGAGGGACCTGAACCTTCCTCTACAGCTTCCCAAGGTGGGCAGGAGGCTCACTGGAAGCCAAGGAGCCCAGACTTGAACCAGGCACTTCTACAAGATGTGAGCATTCCACACGTCTTCACCACTGGTTCAAAGCCCGTTCCTTGCCCCTGTGATAGACTTTGTAAAATTATCTCAGCCATTGTGAGTTATCAAGGAAAGGAATAGCAAATAACTAATGAAATGAAAATCCAATTATCCATTAAAATAAAAGCCAGAAAATAGAAAAAGGAACACAGGACAAGAGCGTCAACAGTCAGAAAGTAGATCTGAACCTATATATATCAAACATTACATTACATATGAGTACATTAAATTTTACGGTTGGGGACAAAGATTATCAACACGTATTTAAAAAATTACCCATCACATGGCCCAGTGTGGTAGGCTAGTGACTAAATCCTTGCCTTGCACACCCAGGATCCCATATGGGCATCTGTTCATGTCCCAGCTGCTCCACTTCCCATCCAGCTCCCTGCATGCGGCCTGGGAGAGCATTTGAGGACGGCCCAACGCCTTGGGACCCTAAACCCATGTGGGAGACCTGGAAGAAGCTCCTGGCTCCTGGCCTCATACCAGCTTAGCTCCAGCTATTGTGGTCACTTTGGGAGTAAATCAGTGGATGGAAGATCTTTCTCTCTGTAAATCTCATTTTCCAATTAAGAAATTAAAAAAACTAATAATAAATCTTAGAAAACAAAAATGATCAGAATATGCTAATTAAAAGTACATAAAATATAAGAATACAGATTGGCTGAAAGTAAAATGACACAAAAATACAGTAAGGAAACATTAACTAAAACAAAATGACTACATTAATTTAGACAAAGTAGATTTATGGCAAATAACACACAGAAAGGACCCACTTAACAAAAAAACCCACGAGACATGATAATTTTAAAATTTATATAGATGTATAATAAAATCTCACATTAAGGTGAGCAAGCTTACTTAGAAATATTCAACTACATCCACAAATCAACAAAAAATACAAACGAAGACCATTCATTATTATTTATAAACATGCAAGAATATTTCCTGAACATATATGAATAAGAGTGCTTTTAACAGCAAAAACTCAGGAAAAAATTGAATACTCTCCATCAAATTGTTTAAGTAACTCATGGGATGAAAATCTGGCGTAGACTAACTGGATTTTCTTGCACACACATACATAAACTGGCATACGTGTCTCTATGCCCGTAAGTTGACGTTGAGTGGAGATAAAATAGATGGCAGGTTAATATATACAGAAAGGCTGGAAAACTGTGGTGCTCCCTAGGGCATATCGTGTTTTAAACAAAGTGCTACATGAATAGGGTTATGTGCTCCGATTCGCTTGCTGCCTGTGGACACTCTGTGGTTCGGACAGTACAGCAACAACCAGCAAAGCCCATGTATTCAGTCTCTGGCCTCTGATACCAAAACTTTGACTACTCTTTTTTTTTTTTTTAAAGATTTATTTATTGGAAAGTCAGATATACAAAGAGGAGGAGAAACAGAGAGGAAGATCTTCCGTCCGATGATTCACTTTCCAAGTGAGCGCAACGGCCGATGCTGTGCTGATCCAAAGCCAGGATCGAGGAACTTCCGGGTCTCCCACGCGGGTGCAGGATTCCAAAGCTTTGGGCCATCCTCGACTGCTTTCCCAGGCCACAGGCAGGGAGCTAGATGGGAAGTGGAGCTGCCGGGATTAGAACCGGCGCCCATATGGGGGCCCGGGGGCGTTCAAGGCAAGGACTTTAGCTGCTAGGCCACGCCACCAGGCCCAACTTTGACTACTCTTATACTCAATTACATTTTATTTTACGAAGTTTTTGTCTGTCTGAACAAATGATCTTTATTGTTGTGGCTTTATGCTAAGCACTGAAATCAGGTCATGTGGGGCTGGTGTTAACGGCTCAGCAGGTTATCTCACTGTAAGGTGAGGCGGACAGTGTTAGTGTTGTGTAGTGCTGCGCTGAGTTTTAGCTGCTCCACCTCTCAAACGGCTCCTTGTTAAGGTGCCTAGCAAGGCAGTGAACGATGGCCCAGCACTTGGTCCCTGCCACCCATGGGACACCTGGCTGGAGTTCCAGGCTCCTGGCTTTGGTCTGGTGCAGACCTAACTGCTACAGCCGTTTGGGAAGTGAGCCAGCAGAGGGAAGAGAGCTTCATCTCTCCCTCTCTATGATTCTGCCTTTTAAACAAACAGAAAAAAAATTTTTTAAACAAACCAGTGGCGTTAGTTGACCAAAACAGGTCTTTTTTTTTTTCAAAGTGGCTTTGACTATTTTAGACTCTACGTCTTCATGTAAATCTGAGAATCACCTTATAAATTTTACAAAAACAAAAAACAAACAAACAAAAAAACAAACCTGCTAGGGCCCGGTGTGATAGCCTAGTGGCTAAAGTCCTTGCCTTGAGTACGATAGGATCCCATATGGGTGCCGGTTCTAACCCCGGCAGCCCTGCTTCCCATCCAGCTCCCTGCTTGTGGCCCGGGAAAGCAGTCGAGGACAGTCCAAGGCCTTGGGACCCTGCACCCGCGCGGGAGACCTGGAAGAGGCTCCTGGCTCTTGGGTTTGGGTTGGCACAGCACTGGCCATTGTGGCTGTTTGGGGAGTGACTCAGGAGATGGAAGATCTTCTTCTCTGTCTCTCCTCCTCTCTATATATCTAACTTAAAAAAAATTGGATAAATTTTTCTGCAAAGTACTGATTTACAACAATTTAAATTCCTTAAATTGTACAGAAAGAGAACACACGCTTGCCATGTAACTAGATCATGTTCCACATTAAAGGGTGCATTTGTAGAGATTTAAAAGATGCTGTTTGTCTACAGTCTGGATGCATTTTTGCCTCTTTATCTTATCTGACTCTATTGGGTACAAAATTCAGGAAAATACTGATAAGATGTGGAGAGAGCAGACATTCCCACAACGTTCCTGCACTCACTGGGAGAACATTCAATTTCTCTATTAAGTATGACTTAGCTGTAAGTTTTTCATAAATGGCAATTATCACTAGGAAAATCCAATTTTATTTTTAGTTCAGTCAGAAGTGGATATTGGATTTTTTCAGTTATTTCCCTACAACTACTGAGATAGTTTTTTTGTCTGATAGTATAATGTATCATAGAGAATAATTTATGAACATATCTGTCCATACTTGCTTTTTAAAATTTTTTTAAAAGATTTATTTATTTTTATTGGAAAGGCGGATACACAGAGAGGAGAGACGGAGAGGAAGATCTTCCGTCCGATGATTCACTCCCCAAGTGAGCGCAACGGTCGATGCTATGCCAATCCAAAGCCAGGAGCCTCTTCCAGGTCTCCCGCGTGGGCGCAGGGTCCCAAAGCTTTGGGCCGTCCTCGACTGCTTTCCCAGGCTACAAGCAGGGAGCTGGATGGGAAGAGGGGCCGCCGGGACCAGAACCGGCGCCCATATGGGATCCTGGGGTGTGCAAGGTGGGGACCTTAACCACTTGCGCCACCGCGCCAGGCCCCATACTTGCTTTTTTAAATAGAAACTTTTTTTTTTTTAAGAAAAAGGTTTATTTATTTTATTGCAAAGGCAGATATACCGAAAGAAGGAGGAGAGACAGAAAGATCATCCATCCCTAAATGGCCACAATGGCCACAGCTGCGCCGATCTGAAGCCAAGAGCGAGGAGCTTCTTCCAGGTCTCCCATATGAGTGCAGGGTCCCAAAGCTGTGGGGCTGTCCTCTGAAGCTTTCCCAGGTCACAGGCAGGGAGCTGGAGGGGAAGTGGAGCAGCCAGGACACAAACCCACTCTGCTAAGCAGTATGCAAGGTGAGGACTTAGCTATGAGGCCATCATGCCGGGTCACATAATTGATTTTCTCAATACTGTTATGCTTGGATATTATTTGTGAAGCTGCATCCATGTTCATGTTGCAGCTCTGGAGCAGTAAGGGTATCTGCTTTTGACATCAGGGTAAAGATTATCTCATAGTCATCAACTGGGATTTTTTTTTTTTTGAATTTTCTACATTTGTGTGGAACTGGCATTGCTATTTCTTCCTTATATAAGTTGGAATTCACCAGTGAAGAGATGCAGGCCTAGGATTTTCCTTGTAAGAGATTTTTACTAAAATTCAGTTTCTCTACTATATATGAGGTATTGAAATTCTTTATTTCCCATAGAGTGATTTTTGGTATTTGGCTTCTTCCTAAGGATTCTGTCCATTTCATCTAGGTTGCTGAATTTAATTATAAAATTATTCACAATAGTCTCTTGTCATTGGGTTAGTATCTGTAAAATTTCTTATTCCTGATACAATGTGTGTCTTGTCTGTTTCCTAATAATTTTGATGAGAGGATTTGACAAAGCAACATCTGTTAGCTTCATTAATTTTATTTTTCTCTGTTTTCTAATTCATTGATTTCTACTCTTCAATGTTCCCATTTTTACTCATTTTGGGATTCAAATGCTCCTATTTTATATTTCTTAAGGTAGACATCCTGAGATCATTTAATGCTATAACTTTCTTAATGCTTTAGCTGCATTTCACAGATTTTTTTATACGCTTTGTCACTCAAAATATCTTCTGAGTTTCCCTTTTGAATTTTTTATTTGCTCCACAGTGTTTAGTTCCCAAATATTTGGAGATTTTCATAACAGCTTTCTGGTACTTATTTGCTTAATTCTACTGTGGCTAAGGAACACACTGTATGCTCTGAATCTCAGGAAAATCACTGGAATTTAGTACCTAGAGTATGTAATGTTTTGGTAAATGTACCATGTGTACTTTGAAAAGAATGTGTAAAGTCGCCCCTTTTCTTAGGGAGAAAACATGTCCCAACACTCCCAGTGGGTTTTCTATAACTGTTGATGGTACCCAGCACTGTTGTGTATTCCTATAATACACATTCATGAGAAAGCTTAATATATAAATTAAACAGAGTAAGAGATTAAGAACAATAACAAAACAGTATAAGCTCTATAGAACAAAATACCAAAAAGTTAAGTGAATGTGGTCCTGCTCAACACAAGTTCCTCTACTGTATCTCCCCTTGTGAAGATGTGTGATGATGTGATGACTACACAAGACTCAACGAGGTCAATGACATGGGTACCGTGAACAGTATAAAGATCACCGGGACACAAACCCTGTGACACTACTAGAGGACTCATGACACCACTAGAGCCGATGTGATAACCCACATAGCTCCTGGTGACTGAGTGGCAGGTAGTGGGACAGACATGCCTGCACTGGACAGAGGCAATAGTTCACAGGTCAGCATGAGACTTCATTATGCTACTCAGAATCATGTACAATTCAAAACTTATCAATGTCTGCTTCTAGAATTTTCCATGTTAATATTTTCAGACTATAGCTGGCCATATGGAACTGAAACTGTAGAAATCTTGGATGGGTGGAGGGCACTGCTGTATTCTGCTGCTGTAGAGTAATATTCTATAAGTTGGTTACGGTACATAAGTACAAGGCTTTGTGAAAATCATCTAAATCTTTGTTGATGTTCTGCCTGCTTTTCATACTTCATATTTTGAGGAATTTTTGGCTTATGGCCAAACTAAATGGACAATACAGAGAGTTCCCATATTGTCTCTCTCCTACTATCAAAATATTCCCCAAGAAAGGTACACCTGTGACACTTGGTAAGCCTGTACTGACACACTATCATCAAAGTCCATCGTGTTCAATGTCATGACCCTCCTTTCCAGTACAGTGTCGGACAGTTTCACTGCCTTCATAGTCCTGTGTGCCACTTACTCATCATTCTCTCCTTCTTACTGTCTATAGTTTTACCTTTTCCAGAATATCATAGAACTTATGATATAGTAGGCAGACCTTTTATGTTGGCTTCTGATGTGAGGTTAAGATTAAAATGTACTTAGCAACCAGGTAAGAGTATGTTTAATTTTGGCTCTTGGAGAGCCTAGTGGCTAAATCCTTGCCTTACATGCATTGGAATACAATATGGGCACCGATTCGTATCCCAGCTGCTCCACTTCCCATACAGCTCCCTACTTGTGGCCTGAGAAAACAATAGAGGATGGCCCAAAGTGTTGGGACCTTGCACCTGCATTGGGAGTCCTGGAAGAAGCTCTGGTCACTGCAGCTACTTGGGGGAGTGAATCAGTGGATGAACAATCTTTCTCTCCGTAAATCTGCTTTTCCAATAAAAATACACAGATCCTTAAAAAGAAGGAATATGTTTAATTTTGCAGAGACTTCTCCTCCCCTAAAAAAATCTGCAGAGCCTGTCAGTCCTTCTTCTATGTGGCTATACCTTTTTACATTTCTGTCAATTATCAGTGAGAGTTCCTGCTGCTCCACATTCTTGGAGCATCTGGTGTTGTCAGTATTCTAAGTTTAGCCAATCTACAACCTTAGTCATGTAATAGCATCTCATTCTAATTTGCAATCAATTCATTCTTTATAAAATCAGTTGTGTGAGACAAGGGTGTTGAAATCCTGGTTAAGTATGGGTTTGTCTATTTCTTTTTGTAGCTTTGAAAACTTCTTTAAAATTGCATTTTTCTTCAGTAATGTCACATGTGCTTTTCATTAGGGGTGTTTTCTCAGATTGCAGGTTTCATCTTTACATGTTTGACTTGGATTAAAAAAAAAGTGCCCACGTTATCCATTTAATGGGGTTAGTTTTCCCTCTACTTCCTTGAACTTAACGGGAAATAGTTAACAGTCACAATAAGCGCACTACCTACTTGTTACATTAACAGTGTCATTTCTGGAATGGTTCACTGTTCTCGGCATTTTGGGTCCATTTGCTTGCTTCTTCGTTTGCCTGGCAAGTTCACACAAATATCAAAATACTTGGGCGTTCTGGCAAATAGTTAATTACTGTGCAGCTTGATTCTTTCGGAAAGACTCGCTTTTCAAGGTTAGTTAAATGGAATCAGAGCAGTCATTAGCCTAGGACTAACCACTCCTCTCTACTGAGCTAACGCCTTCTGAGCACTCTGCCAGCTGCTGGTGGACTGCAAGGGTTTCTCCTTGAAATGGTGGTTCACAAACTCATTCCCCAGCTTCAAAGTTCTGGTCCTCTGTCCTTTACGTCTTGAGAATTGGACTGCACATGTGATACTGGTACCCAGTCAAAGATGGGAGACCCCTGGGAGGCCTCTCTGGGCAGCTCTTATATATCAGTTTTCTGCCTTGGAGACAATTTCCAGGTCCGAATCTGCAGCCTAGAGAGACTGTTGGGTTCCCCTCCTCCTTGTACTGTGGCCTAGATAGTCCCTCTGGGCTGTGAGTAGATCACTCATGGAAGAGTTTACTTTCTTGGCCTCCTCCCTCTGAGATCACCAAGCTGAATAGCTTGAATAGCTCTTCGTTGAAACATTTGAAGCATCTTCTGGATAGTGTCTGAGTTTTAGTTGTTTCAGGTGGGAAGGCATATCTGTCTTACCACCATGCTGTCTTAATGACTGAGGGGGTTCATGAGGAGGTGACTACGAACCGACATCACAGCCTCACGGAGTTCCATTTCATGCACCCACTCTAGGTATCAGCTGGCAGGAATAGTGTTACAGCAACACAAACAGTGCTGATACTTTTGGCCTCCAGGGGATGTGCATCAAGTGAAAAATAGGTTAGCGACCATGAGCATGTCCTAAAGATCTGGGTGGCAGGTACTGCCTTGCGGAAGGGGGCACTCCTGCCAGTACTTGGCCTCCCATTTGCATGCCCGTGGAACCTCTCCTGCTTGCTTGGAGGTTGTGATGAAAGTTCTAGAGAGGACAGAAACATCTCAAGTGACCATTATTCTGTTTGATCAAGTTACCAGACAGAAAATTTGGGTGAAAGGCATAGAAGCCTACAACTTTCCAAGGTCTTAACCAGACAGCTGGTAGGACTGTGTAGCCATCCATTACCTGAGGGGTTCAACCACTTCAGAAAAGTGTTACCCCCCCGCCCCCCCAAAGTTCTTGTTTTGCAGTTACACAACCTCTGTATATAACATAACCTTGAGCTTTTGAGTGACTATCTGTGACAGAACAGATTTGCTCTGGTTGACACTGATGACCAAGGCAGGTCTTCTGACTAGGATAGATTTCCTTCGGAGTGAGGCTGCTACTCCAACCCTGCACATCACCAAATCCCTTACCCTCATTACGAGAAAGATGATAGCAGACGACCTTTGTGATCCCTGGGCCTCCAGCTTCTCCTTTGGGCCCAGGCTGTGTACACAGGCTGTCCATCTGAGAGAGCTCTGACAGTGAAGGGATGGGAGAGGAGAGCTCCATGGCAGGCGGTGGGCATCAGCTGCTGGCCTTTGAGCAGGTGTGGGTGCTGTGCAGGCAATGCCTGTGGCTTTCATCCTGACCTGTCCCCGCTCCTGGTGGTACAGGCTCTGCAGTAGCTTGCCTGAGCACACCCATGCTGTACTGCTAGTGCCAAAATACCTAACTGCATCTCAGCCTCACCAGTGCCCTGTCTGCTCCTCAAGACCTACTGAGTAAGATTGTTACTCTTCCTCTTACCTCCTCATCATTTGCACTTTTTTACTGTACTTTTAGGGAGCATAATAGTGTTCTCCAATCCAACAGAAAGAACTATAAAGTCAGACAAAAACGGAAAAAGGGCTGAAAGAATACTGTCAGAGAGCAACACTGTGGCAAGGCAGGTGGAGGGAAAACTCCCTAGCAATGGTGGAAATCCTAAACACAGTGAGGACCAGGTGAGGCCCTGGGATGGGGCAGCCATCTAGAAAGCTGTGTCCACCTTGCTTTAGAACAAGTATGTTAGCAAAACTTGGGCATACACATTTGTTCACACATCACCTATAGCTGCTTCTGTGCTTCAATGGCAGAGCTGAGTAGTTAAATGAAGGACATACAGCCCACAAATCCTGAAATACTTACTACCTGGCATTTTACAGGGAAAGTATGCTGTGCCTAGTCTAGAGTTGGGATGTGCAAAGTTCTTTTACTCTGACAGAGAAATTCTAAATTTTAATTTGGCAGCAAAACTATAGCAATATAGTCCACATAACTAAGGATTTGCTCAAAGACTTCAGAATTGACATACAATTGTAAGCCTTTCCTAGAGGAGAAAAAAAATGTAGTCACTATTAACTTGCAAAATTTCCTTTCACTCTAGCAACTGGCT
Source organism: Ochotona curzoniae (assembly GCF_017591425.1). NCBI lineage: Eukaryota > Metazoa > Chordata > Mammalia > Lagomorpha > Ochotonidae > Ochotona > Ochotona curzoniae. The sequence continues at coordinate 61,491,950 of NW_024467106.1, forward strand.
GGTGAAAAATAAAGCATGAAGCTTGCAAGTCTGTTCTGCTTTGTTTTGCTTATCATTTCTCAAACCGACTTTGCACAAAATGAAGAGGCTCCGCGGAGGCAAGGGAGGAAGATGGCTCACAGAAGACTGAGGAAAAGCTCCTCTAACCACACAGCGGACAGAAAACATGGAGTTCAACAAAGCACGGCTCCACAGGCAGCAAGGTTGCCCATCGTTAATTCTGAGGATAACATGGAGGACAAGGTTGAATCCTTATTAAGTGTTTTTGGAGTAGAATCAAGCTATAATGTGCTACCAGGTAAGGGAACAGTATGGGGTAGCAGGGGGCAGGGGAGGGGCCAGACAATGAGAACCTTCATGAAAATATTTTCCAAAGAAAAACAAGTTATATTACATTCCATTTAATCTACAAAGTTCAAATTTTACAACTGGAAATGTCACTTAAGGAACATACTTATAAAGAAAAAAATTTATTCCTTATACTATGTAAACTTAGTTATAATTTTGCTCAATTTCTTTCCCATATATTTACTATGTATGCATTTACTAGTTGTTATAAAGTGGATTCTATGTGTATTTATAAACTGCCTTCTCCGTTGTACCAATAGGCTGTCTACAGTATAGAAACAAATGATTTCAGATGCTTCTAAAACATATATATATACATTTTTCCCCCTCTGTTTTCATTTTATTTGAAAGAGGGTCAGAAAGAGACAGATATGCAGAGAAAGAAAACTTCCACCATGGCTCATTCTGAAATGCCCACAGTACCTGGGGCTGGGCCAGGTTGAACCAGGAGGCAGGAGCTCCATCTGGGTCTCCCACGTGAGCGGTGTTATGGGGTATGAGCGAGATCACACCAGACATAAAACATATATTCACTAAATATTTTCCTGCAAAAATTTGTCAACCGTAAGTTAAAGCCACTGAATCTATGTAGATGAAATCACTGACTTTTCAGAGCCTGAAAAGAGGGGAACTAGTGCCAAAGATTCCACTAGACATCATCAAAACCTAGTATTGGATGGTCCACATTTTTTTCCATTTTGGAAGGAAAAAGTAACTATGTTTGGGATACATTATCATTAAATAAAGCTTTCACAAGACAAAAGAAAGTATCACTATCTAATTTTCATATATTATCTCAGTAAGGCCAATGGCATCTAAGTTATTATTTCTGTGAATAACATTTCATTATCATGCAAGTAAGCAATTGAAGTCACATCTGCAACATGTACAGAAGAGAATTTAATGGAAAAGATCATTGTTACAAACATATACCCCCAGGTCTTAAAGAATGAGGCCAATTTCCATAGTTACTTAAAAGATATACAAACAGGAACAGAAAATAAGGTTTTGTTTTTTTTTTTTTTTTTAGTAAGAAAAAGGTTATAGAAGTATATGCCTAATGTGAGTCCACATCTGTTTAAAAAGGTTTAAATATGTGATGCAGGGGATGTGCCTTAAGAACAGAAGATGTATACCAAACCCTTAAAATTTGGCAAAAAGGCATTTTCTAGTGGCCTTAAAGTATTTCTTCTTAATTGCATTATCACAGATTAAACTTCCTATTTTATCACTTTAAAGAATCGAATTCAGTGCAATTAGCATATTTACAGTATTTTACTACCACCATTCCTCTCTAGCTCTTGAACACATCCACCATTCCAAAAAGCAATACTGTACATCATGTTCTCACTTCTTATCTCGAGGCCCTGGTAATTTCTTACCTACTCTCTGAAACTCTGCCTCTCCTGGAGATTTCACATAAGTGAAATCACACAGCATATGGCCTCATGTAACTACCATCTTTCAGTGAATACGATGCTTTAAAGGTTCAATCATGTTTAGCCAGAAGGATGCTACCTTCTGCTACCATGAACTGCAAGCTGTGTATATATACACATTGTATTTGAACATCTGTTTTCAATTCTTCCCAGCATGTATTTAGGGTCATATGGAGATTCTATTTAACTTATTGAAGCATCACCAAAAGTCACCTGAAAAAGTGACAGTATCTTATATATCTAGTAACAATATATAAAAATTCCAATTTCAGATCATTCTGGTGATCATGTGTATCATTCTTTCTTTTGGTCATAAAATAGCGTTATTTTGTTGCAATGCTGGGAAATTTTAAAAAATCCACAGGAGGACACGTATTTCCACACACAATTCTAATTTAATTAATGTTAACTTAGAAAAGCTAGCAAAATATAGATGATTATATTTACAAATATGGATTTTAGTCTCATTGGGATTCAAGTCTCTGTTTCAATTTTTAGTAAATGCATCCTTTCTACTTGTGTCTCATCAACCATTTCATATCATTTGCATTGCATTCAGTTTATATATATATATATATATTTTAAAGATTTATTTCTTTTTATTGGAAAGGCAGACATACAGAGGAGGAGAGACAGAGAGGAAGATCTTCTGTCCACTGGTTTACTCCTCAAGCGGCCACAATAGCTGGAGCTGAGCTAATCTAAAGCCAGGAGCCAGGAGCTCTTCTGGGTCTCCCACGTAGGTGCAGGGTCCCAAGGCTTTGGGCCATCCTCGGCTGCTTTCCTAGGCCAGAAACAGGGAGCTGGATGGGAAGTGGTGTCACCGGGATTAGAACCAGTGCCCACATGGGATCCCAGTGTGTGCAAGGCGAGGACTTTAGGCATTATGCTATTGTGCTGGGCCTATTCGGCTTATATTTTAAAAACCAGTGTGACTGGCTAAACTGTAAACCTGAAGATAGAAGAGAACAGTTTGTTATACTCCATGTATCAGTTCCCCTTACATGATTATTTTCATCGTTATGTGTAACGTCCGACATCCGAACCTCTCGGCAGGTTGCTTCGGTCTGCATGGGACTGCCTGTGATGAGTCTGGGGTCAGTCGTACACTGTGAAGCAAGCACCTTTGGTGGACTCCGCTTTGGTTTTTCTTTCAGAACTGAGTTCTCTTGGCAATTTGGCAAGGGCAATGTTTCAGAACATGAGTTGTTTTTGCCAGGTATTTCTATTTTAGTAGATCTTTCTAGCTTAGCTGTTTCTTTACTTTCTGGGAGTGAGTCTTTCGGTAGCTTTTGGTCCACCTTGCTTTCCCTGTTTCATGCTCTTGTTAACTTGTAGCATATGCCTGTTCCCCAGTTAGCATTGCAATGATTGCTGACTCAACTGAGGAGCAAATCCAAGGTCAATCTCAGTGGATAAGAAAGTTTATTAAACACAGAGTCTTTTATTGGCTGAAATCAAACCTGTCTATCCCAAAACTAATCATTCTAATATTCAGAAGAAAATTTTGAGGATTCTTCAGTTAGACATACATATCTTTCCCAAACTGTACCTTTCATCAGTTTTTCACAAAGGCTACCTGTAGTGCCAGAGGACACAAGGCCCTCTTACACAGCCTAGCCTGTGTCTAGGCTGCCCTTGAACATGTTTAGACTACCGGGCTAGTTCAGCATAAAAGGAGAATGGCTGTGGTTTCCCCAAGGTGCTTTTGGAACAGTTCTTCTTTGACTGCACATACACTTATAAATTCATTTTTTCTTCTAGATCTACAGGAATACTTGTCAGTTTTCTAATGGCTGCTGTATCCATGACCCTTCTTTTTATAAAAAATACATGCATTTGAAAGGCTGAGTGACAGAGAAAGAGAGAAGGGAGAAGAATTGGCATGGCACAGTGAAAAGCCCACAAATGCTTATACTAAATGCATTGCACATTTTAAAAAAGCATGATTATGGCTTATGAGTTATGTTTCAAGAATGTGGTAAAGCGAGAGACTCAGATGCAGACCTTCACTGGGAAGCACTCAGAATTGTGTCCTTTCCTCTCCCCTCCCCTTTGCCAGTTCTCTGGTATGCAGTGGGATGGTACTTCCGGCTCCCTGAGGTCAGGTGCTGTCAGACAATAGATACTTTGCAGCTCTGGTGTGATCTGCAGTCTTGTATCCCCACTATTAAAGTTAACAGGTTTCCTTGTGAAAGCCTGTTGTCTGTCACAAAGGGACTATCATAAGCCATGTCCCTGAGTATTCACAGTGGACATACGGTGTGGATGAGAAACAGTTGGGATCTGCTGCGAATGTGTGATTTGGCCTGTTCTGATAGGTGCAGGCTAGACAGAGCCACAATTCAGACTGTCACCACAAGGAGGCCACTCTCAGAAGCGGTGAGTATAGTGCCAATAGAAAGTATTTCCTTCACTCCCCTCAAATTTCCATAACAGCTGAAAACAAACACAAATATTTCCAAAGATCATGTGAGAATTTCTACTCTGTGCAGGAACATATTTAGAATTCTATTCTTGTGGTTATACCGCTTTGAGTTCATATCGTGTCCACGTATCCCACAGCTACCAGTAACCACACTGGAGACTGAGTGTCACTGCTTCCTCCTAGGAAGGAAGGGGCGCTGCATGGTGAAGGGCATGGCCATGCACAACAGAGCTGTGTGGTCTCCAGATCCCTGTACCACCTGCCTCTGCTCAGACGGAACAGTGCTGTGTGATGAGACCATGTGCCGCCCCCAGAGCTGCCTCCACGCCATCACACCCGAGGGGGAGTGCTGCCCTGTCTGCTCCGACACTGGTATAGAGAAGTAGCTTTTGTGATTTAATGTATAACTTGCATTTGCTTTGCCTTAGCCATCGATGTTGGAACAATGCTAATACACAAATTATTGGGAAGGTATATGGTATGGTATCAGATATAATGGGGACTTCCACTCTACACTGCACTCGGCATGAGACAGTGTGACACAATTTTTACAACTTTCAGATCCTGATTTTTTTTTAAATCATGAATTGAGGATTCTACTTTGGTCTGAAATGTGTTCTCTCAATCATCATTTCCCAAGAGGACACTGAAGTTGAGGAATAAAGCGGCGGTGATGTGCCCTTGTCTGTGGTTGTTCTGACCCATTCAGCCATTCAGTGTCAGCACGGGAACCAGCATATTGACTGGGTGACCCGGGAAGAGGTTTCCTAGTGCAGCACTGCCTCGTACAGGGGTGACAGCACAGGCTTTGTCAACAGCTCACTGACTCCTCTAATGTGGCTCAAATCTGAGTGAGTGGGTGACCTCGGGAGCGAGTTTCAGGGCTCCTCTACGCAAAGTCCATGTTGGAAAAACAAGCAAACACTTCCTAAATAACCCAAGGAGCAGGAACCAGGCTGTTTGTTCTTGTCTATAACCAAAGCAGATCATTCTCATGCTCAGAGGTGACCTTTCACCAGGAAGAACTTTAGAACAATTAGGAATCCTGTCTTGCTTTACGTGATCTGTTATGTCACGAAAGCATGGTGCTTTCTTAAAACTGCTATCAAAGCACCTACTGAAAAGGATTTCTTGGGGTAAATACAAGCTTTATAAGAAAAGAGGCTGAAATTCTTCATTTTTCAAAGGACTTGAATATTTCTGAAGTGCTGTCATTATTTTGGAAAAATAAACTTGGATATAAAGGAAGGTTTTTAAATGTTTCAATATGATAGCCTTCGTTTCCTTTAACTAATTTTTTCCTATTCTGCTGCATGTCTTACCAGAGATGTGATAAAAATAACTCCAAGACTTTATAATATATACTGAATGGATGTTTTAAGTAACTTCTTCAAGTAATATGTTTTCTGACTTGTTTGGGGGTGGAGTTTGTATACAGTATTAACTGCAAGAAAGGAGGTGACTAAGTACATTTATAAGCTTGGATGACTCATTTCTCAAGCTCTTTACTGAGCTGAGTCTGCCTGGCTTTGGCTGGGTCCTCTGTTTCCTGCTAACGTATAGGCAGATTAACCATCTGCTGTGCTCCCTTCCTCTCAACCCTGGGGAGCCACCTGAGGGAAACAACATCTGTTAAGTACAGGACATTGTGATCTAAGGCAAGGCACAGACTGAAGCAGGAAGAGGAAGAGAACATTTTACCTGTAATTCGGAATTTCATAATACGCCATTAAGCCCATGGAAGAGAAAGAAAATTGGAAAAACAATCTACAAACAAAAAGTCAGCCTTCTTATTACAAGCAAAAAAGAGCTTCATTTTTAAAAAATATCTGATGCTAGTCTCTAATTCTCACTTTATCAATACCCCCCAATTAACAGGACAGTATCTATTATAAAGGTATCACATCTGTTCATATGAGTAGCTCACCGAGCATTTTTCAACATCTTGTCATGTGCGCCAATATTATTCCCTCCTAGGGTACTTGGCAACAGGGTATTTTGGAAAATGAGTAATGAATTATTTAATCTAAAAACAAGTAGAAAGGTGCAAAAGCCAAAAAACAAAACAAAAGAAAAAGCAAGAGAGTTGTTTTTAATAGAACAGATATAGAGTTACTATTAAAGTTTTCCAAAGCAAGAATTAAGATACATTTCATCTTGCACAGAAATACTTGGAGGGAATAATATTCATTAACCTCATTTTATGATTTGCTTTTCATTAACCTCATCAACTTGTTCCTGCCACCTCCTTGTGTCTGCTTAGTCTCCTCTTTCCTAGTCAATGACATAGAACTACAGGACAGAACTGACTTTTCTGGTGATTCTTCAGATACAAGAGAACCTGTCCATTTACTTCATAAGCAACTGCCACCTGCTCAGGTGCAAATGAACCAAGGGCTAAGACGAGAAGCCCTTCAATCTGAAGAAGAAGAAGAAGTTAAAGAGAATGACACAGAGCGTAAGAGAGACCCCTCTGCCCCTGGAAATGGGGGAGAACTTCATGAGGAGCAGAGTGGAGGACAGAGGAAGCAGAGGCCTGTGGAGCAGGGGAGGCAACCACACCAAGAGCAAGGTCATGGAGAGGAAGAGGAGGAGGAGATAAAGGTGGAGGAGGCAGAAGTGGAGGAGCAGGAGGAGGAAGAGGAGGAGGAAGAAAACACCACTGAAGCTGTAAGAGGAGACATGTTCCGAATACCTGCCCGGGCTCCACTCCCTGCACCCCCAAGAGGTACCCTGCGCCTGCCTAGAGGATGCTCCTTGTCCTACAGGACCATCAGCTGCACGCATGCTGACCTCCGCCAGATCCCACCGCTGACAGCACCACAGATAACCAGTCTAGAGTTTGTTGGTAAGAGACGCTCACACATGTGTTCCTTTGTGCTTTAAAAGTACATGTTGACCTCACTGTTTATGAATGCTACATTTCATAATTTGCATTATCTTTGCACATATGAGTAAGCTGTGCAAAGGAGACAGATCTCGGTGTAGAAGCACAGTCCGGCAGACAGCAGGGTCCTCTGGGTTAAATGAGGATTTCCCAGTGAGCTTTTAAAGGTTAGTTTTAATGAAGTGTAATTCACATGTAGCAAAACTGGTTTTTAGTGTTCGTTTCTGTGAGCTCTGATAAATACCTATGTGGTGTAACTGCCCTACACTCCACAGTTCTGTTGTACCAGGTCCTTCCTGTCCTCCCTCTACTATGCACTGACCTGCTTTCTGTCCCTGGGTTTCAGCAGAGTCTCATGGAATGGAACCAGGCAGTAAGCATCATTGCAGTTGGATTCCTACAGCTTCTCCCTGCATCAGTAGTTCCTTCCTCTCTCTAGATGGAGGAACCACAGGTCACCAGCGGAGGAACACTGGGGTGGTTCCAGTTTGAGGTGACGATGCACACAACTGCATATCAAGCCAACATCCAGATGGTTGTAGTTACCCAGAGCTCTTGCTTCTCTGGGGGTGATGCCCAGGAACTCACCTGCCTGAAAAACTGCCCGACAGTTCTCTAAGGTGACTTTGCCATTCCCATCGGAGCATTTCCACTACTGTGTCCTGCCAGGGCCTCACAGTTGTTTTCTCCTCATTGTTGTCATTCTATTGAGAATGGGGTGGTCTGTCCACATCTCCACAGGCCTTCTGGGAAAGTTCTGAGTGATGGAGCGGTGGAACCATATGTGAGGGGCTGGCTGACAGAGACACCCCAGGCTTTATCTCGCTTTCACATGATCGCCCAAGGAATTGCTCTCACGCCCAGCACAGCCACTTCCCAAGCAGCTTGCATGCCAAGCATGCTTTGCCCTCAGAAAAAGAACCCATGCTAAGCTGCAATGTTTTGGTTTTGCTAGTCACTAAGTAGCTTTTAAACACACAAAAAAGCCATAAAGTTAAAGTATGCAGGAGCCTTTGTAGACTGAAGTCATAGAGATTTAACATTAAATCTGGGGTCTGAGAGTGGTTTCCCCAAGCTGCTTATATCAAGAAGGGTACATATTCAGGGAACAAGTATGATTCAAATTTCATCATGTTCCCAGTCTAGGGAAACAAAAGTGGAAAAATATTGAGACTAAAAATTCATTTTTACACAGTCTTTCAGAAACATATCCTCAACAAATGCATGAAGCCAACAGTACTGAACAACAGACTCCACTTGGCTCTTTTAAGCAGCTTTACCTAAACATTATGAAGTATGGGATCAATTCCTAGAAAATTTTGGAAGCCCAGCGTGATGGCTCACTGGCTAGATCTTTGCCTTGCATGCACCAGGATCCCACAGGAGTGCCTGTTCCTTTTGTGGCTGCTCAATTTCCCTTCCAGCTCTCTGCCTGTGGTCTGGGAAAGTAGCAGAGGACGGCCCAAAGCCTTGGGACCATGCGCCTGTGTGGGAGACCCTGGAAGAAGTTGCTGGCTCCTGGCTTTGGATTGGCTCAGCTCTGGCCATTGTGGCCACTTTGGGACTGTACCAGATCTTTCTGTCTCTCCCTCTTTCTGTAAATGTGCCTTTCCAATTAAAAAAATTTGACAGTAAACTCAGAATATTCTGAACAAGCATTCATATATATAAAAAATATATAATCCACTTTTGTTCTAAAAGACCTGCCTTCTCTTCAGATAAAGCTCTCTTGGTATCCACCCACACACATACATGCACGATCTCTAACCATGCACATATGCCAGTCCACTTGTTCACACACACACACATACAGAGGCATACACACCTAATGCACTATGCATGTTGCATATCCTAGGTAACTCTATCACCTCCATCCCTGATGAAGCATTTAATGGATTCCCCAACTTGGAAAGGCTTGATCTCAGCAGAAACAATATCAACTCCTCAGCTGTGGGTCCAAAAGCATTCAAGGTAAGCACACCCTTTCTCACATTCCGTGCCCCAAGTAGGTGGCTTGAACCAGCTGCGGGAGAAGGAGCAGAGAGGAAAAGCACTATGTTCTGGATCAGTAGCTTTCTTAAGTCAACAAAGTCTTCTCTCTTCTGTGCCTAACTCTTGAATTGTTGTTTTAGCTTCATCCTAAAAACACTGGCTGTAGCATTGGTGATAAGACTCATGTTTTGCATTTTTGGGGGTAGTTTCTTCTATAGCAGCTGAAAGCAAGTTGAAATCTGGTCTCTTAGGATTTAAGTATTTTCTGGCAATAAAGCAGAGTTTGATCTGCAACCTCTAATAACATGATTAGGCCAGCAGGACACTGCTGCTGCTGCTTTATTTTTGTGCAATGTGCAAAACTTTCTGGAGGACATTGTCACGGAGATCCTGAGGGGGAAAAAAAAAACAGGCAAACCTCTGAAGGCTTCAGAGCTGATACAATATTTTCTCAAAAAGGGGAAAGGAGAGTCAAGAATCAGACAGAAGAGAGGAGAGGCTTTGGTGTGTAAACAAAGCCACATCTGCGTGTGCTCTTGCAGCCAGAAGTAAGCACGCTGCATCCCACCCAGTCAGACTTCCGTCCCTGGGGAGGTCTCTGTCCCCTGCATGTCTCAGTTTCTGGTTCTCATCTGGAGCCTCAGCTGGCAGACAAGAAGTTTCCGGAACCCACTCCATACTACCCACTCTGTCAACAGCACAATGCCTGCTATTATTTATTTATTTATTCTTTTTGCAAAAATTGCAGAACTTGATCAAGAAAAAAAAATGCTTGTTGTTTGGGATTTGCTTCTCTGCTTTGAAACTGTTGAAATTTGAAGTAATTAATTTCTCATGGTTTCAATAAAACGTAACTCAGGTCTCCACTCATGGTGGTGGAGGTGAGGCTGGATTGACAATTATGTATGTATGTGTATTACACATTTCTCCATCTGATCATCTGTTTGGGTACCATGGAACAATAGCTTGTGATACTTGCAGTACTCATTTTGAAAAGTTTCCACATCAATTAAATGATATTTTAGGAATCTTTTTTCTAGTGTAGGTAGGAGACTGAGGTTGACAAGTACTAATATGTTGAAAAAATAAAAGACGATTTTAGCGTTCACGGATTTAGCTCATTGCAGAATTTACTGAAATTTCTGTCTATTGCTTTATGAGCTTCCTTTACCTAAAACAAAAATAGTTTTTAGAGGGCATTGAAACAAAGAAGTAGAAGAGGCAGAAGTGGAGACACAGAAAGAGCTCCCACCCGTTGGCTCACTCTCCACATGCCCTCAACACATGCCAGGCAAACTCAATCTGTGTCTCCCGTCTGGGTGCCACAGACCCAGCTACTTCATTCATCACATCCTCTTCCCAGAATGCACATTAGCAGACAACTAGAACAAACAGTTGAACTGGAACTTGAACCTGGGCGCTAAGACTGTGGCATTGGTTCTTTAACCTTTGTGCTAACTGCTCACTCCCAGCTTCCAGTCTAAAGGGTCTAGAGGAATGCAAAGTTTCTCAAAGGCAGTTTGTCCGCAATGCCTGAGAATGAACTGTACTGCCAGGACCAATATCTCCCTGGTAAAGGAAATGGGAATGACCACGGCCTTGATGTTACTGTCTAGACTGAGGGAACTGCGGCTCTGAGAGGCCAGTTTTGAACTGATCACTGTGTGGGACATGGGACTTACAGCTGTGCACGTACAAAGAGTAACTTTAAGGCTTGCTCTTTGCAGTTTCTGAAGAAGTTGACACGTCTGAACCTGGATGGAAACAACCTGGTCCAGATTCCTTCAGATTTACCATCTACATTGGAAGAACTTAAAATCAATGAGAACCATCTCCAGGGTATTGATGAAGACAGTTTATCAGGTATTGAACAATTTTTAAATGATATTTCCTTATCATCTTTTCTCTATAGTGTGGGCATTTTATTTACCATATTGTCAAATGAATACATACTAAACATTTGAGTTGATGGAAGTCTTAAAATTTAACTCCTGACAGAACTTAAAACGGATGGCAGACTCCTCTTACCTACTGTTTCACTTTACAAAGTTTTAGTTACTTGTATTAAAACATTATTAGTATATTTGTCTTTACTACATTCACAATATTAGTGTTTTGTTTTCACTCTTTCAAGTGAGAGGTTTATGTTCACAAAGCTTTTGTTATAGTGTTACAATCATCTTGTTTTATTAACACTATTGCTAATCTCTTATTCTGCCTAGTTTACAAATTAAACTTTATTGTATGTATGTTGTATAGAAAAACCACTGTAGGGTTTGGTACCATCTGCGATTTCAGGCTTCCACTGAGGGATAGGGGTAGGGCCTTGAAACATATTACCCATGGATGAGGAGAGAGAGCTACCCTATTTTAAAGTTATCTTAAGAAAAAAAGAAAAGACCATAACGACTGGGATTTTTTTTGAACGACTGATTGACAACACAATACCTCTTTTAAAATCCCCCAGTACATGGAGTGACATTTAATATTCCCAGTGCCACCATAAGTCTTGGTGCTGTGTTTGGACATTTTTGTTGGTTCTTGATGGTGGGGTGACTGGATCTCCTCCACCACTCAGTTGGTCAACAGATATCTAACTCTAATCTGCCTCCCACCTTTTGCTATTTCAAGTTGCCTAGTTTGGAAACCTAAAACAAAGTAGATGGGGACTGTATACAAAGACTAATACTAGGGCCCGGCGCAATAGTGTAGTGGTTAAAGTTCTTGCCTTGCACGCGCCGGGATCACATATGGGTGCTGGTTCTAATCACGGCGGCCCCACTTCCCATCCAGCTCCCTGCTTGTGGCCTGAGAAAGCAGTCAAGGACAGCCCAAGGCTTTGGGACTCTGCACCCACATGGGATACCCGGAAGAGGCTCCTGGCTTTGGATTGGTTCAGCTCCGGCCGTTGTGGTCACTTGGGGAGTGAATCATCGGACGGAAGATCTTCCTCTCTGTCTCTCCTCTCTGAATATCTGACTTTCCAATAAAAGTAAATAGCTCTTAGGGGAAAAAAAAGAAAGACTAATACTGAGGTGGGTGCCAGTCTAGCCTATTGCAAAGGTACATGAACGTCACTTCAGAACTTCTACTGGGGCAGTTCTGTTCCTGAGAGGGCTTGGGCTGGCATTCCTGGGAGCTGCGTACCACTGCAGTTTTTCCTCAACACCTCATGACGAGTGAGTGAAGCAGCTGCTGTGGCTTGGTTTCTGTTGATCAAACTTCAGTGAGGGTATATTTGAATCGCCTGGAAGCAGCTCCTGTTTGCATTAGTTTCTGGACTGTGCTACTTAGTCGATGTCATCATACCATGATTCTATAGAAGAGGATAAATCACATTTTCAAGCCTTCCACTTAGCACCTTTTATTACATTATGTGCTTCCTTAAGATAAACACTGCCTAATTTTTCCTGGCATCTTCCTAAAAGTCTAGCAGGACTCTTGTGGTACAATGATCAACATCTTCTGCTCACTTGATGTAAAACATATTTATTATGTAAATGTTAATAAAGCAAGCCTTTACTGGAATAAAACAACTCAATTATTCCTTTTAGCTCTCCCCAAACTTCATAAGAACAAAACATTTAGCAATGGGAAAACAACAATAATAATGAGAACTGCCAAATCTAGCATTCATTCCATAGTTATGGAAATACTCAATTTCCAGATGGATTTCAGGGTAGACATGAAAAATACTAATACAACTATTCTGTTGGGTATTGCCATATGGAAAAAACATTAGAAAATTCAATTTCTAAGTGCTGTGTTAAACGGAAGCCAAAAGGAACACTTAATTTAGAACAAGTGTATTAACAGTCTGTGTATGTCTGAATGTGAGCTCGCATTTATCAAAATGGTATGTTATACAACATAAGCTCCTTATAAGGAAGGTGCTCTCACACCACCCTGGGGCTCGGCCCACTCTCCCCCACTGTGCAGAAGTACTTCTACGTTCCCAGCGTGTTGAGTGTTGTCCAAGGCAAATTGGCTGCCTGCCTTTCCTCTCTAGTTCAAGCACCAAGAAGGTCTTGCTCCCAGGCAGGTGGCTAGTGAGAAGGTTCTCAGCTGTTCTGTTTCTAGAAAGCTCTCGTGTATGCACAGGAGTGATGGCTCTTTGACATCTTATGGTACTTGCACTTGGAGACTGGGTTCTGTCTTAAGTGGGGCAGCAGCTAGGCCCTCATATTCAAGGGCCCTCTTGTCCTAGCATGGCTCACAGGCCAAGCCTCACCACTGGCAGTGCTTGCTTTCTTGCCGTCTTCCCAATGGCTCCTCATTCACAATCTTTCAGGGTGCCAGGGAAGCAGGGAGATGGTGCCACAAGGGGAAAGCATGTGAAACATGTGAAGCAACAAGCTGATGCTGGAGGCACTGCGACCTCAGGCACAAGTGTCACATGTCTTCAGAGGCAGTGCTGGTTTACCACCTGGGGCATGTTTGGAGTCCACTAGAAACGTGTGCGTGTCCCGAGAAGGGAAAGGCCTGCCATAGCTGGGAATAAAGGCAGCATAAGAGATGGCAAGAAAAACTGGACATCTCCATGTCTCTAGCTTGTCTTGGCAATCCTCAGAGTGAGCGACTCCCACCATGACCCATTTTCTGCTTTCCTGAGGACTGGTTTCAACAAGCTAAGCTTAACCTACAAGAAACCTACAAGGCACCATGTATTCCCAACATACATAGATAACGGTGAGCAAAGATACAGTATCATCAACTTTTGCATCATGTCTCTCAAGAGACATGACCCCTAGTACACTTCTGTTTTCTATTTTTCAATGGAAAATTTCTGTCACCTTTTGAAACCTCACCTGTGTGCTACAGAGATATGCTGGAGACTCTATTTCTTTAGTTTGGGAAGGGAAAGAACATGAAGAAATATTGCTACTTATCACAAGTTATTGACCACCTCTTCCATATTCACTTCCTGTCACTCAGGCCTTCAACTAACTGAAACACCACCAACAGATGATCTTTCTTACAGCATGGCTTCTGTCATGCATCCCTGCCTGATGCTAGAGAATTCAGGACCTTCCTCCCTACAACCTACAGCCCCTTTCCACCTGTAGGTATTCAAGGGCTATTGGGCCCAGAAACCCCTTCCATTTCTATCCAGATCTTCCTATGGTACTTGGATGTCACTCAGATTTATACTGTCGTTTATGCTTTGAATCATCCTGGTAAGACAAGCATGTCTCCTCCTGCTGTGAGCATCTTTGCTGCTGTGGAAGTATAGGCCTGGGTATTGCACCATGCCTGGTGGAAAGCCCTTGACAGGGTTCAGTAGGAACACACCTGCTATTCTGGGAATCTTAGCCGTGCCCTGAACCTCTGCCTCAGATGCCTCTGGGTATCATCATTTCTGGTGCCTGGCCCTCCAGGGTGAAGCCTGCAACTGACCTGGAGGATACCAATCCTGAGGCCAGTTTAAACAGTGTAGGGAACAAACAAACAAACAGACCAAAAAAAAAAAAAAAACAAACAAAAAAACACCCACACAGCAAAAAAAACGAAGAAGGTCTTCCTTCCTAGCTCAGTTTGAAAACATGAGTCTGTGATAATTTTTCTTTCCAAACTTGCTTTTGGCTGCACTTTGTGCCCATGAATGAATAACTAAGATGGGAATTCACAGCTCTGCTTTATTTCTAACTCCCTTGCTTAGAACTGGACAGATTTCCAGGGAGTGTGTTCCCTTCTGTGTCCTAGAAAAGGAACCACCTCCAGCCCACTGCCTGTTGCCCTGCCACCTGAAAATTACATGCCTTCGCAAATGTCCCACTGACATTCTGTAGCCCTTTTACTTCATGCCCTCCTGAATCTCAAATCCCTACTTGGCAAGTGGCAAGCACTGGCCCCTGTGGAAGGTTCCTTGACTTCCTCACCTACCTGTTTCCTTTGTCTTGCTCTACTCCCTAAACATACATATATATATATATATATTTTTTTTACCACATGGCAATTCAATGATTACTTAATGAATTTTTTTTATCAGTTTGAAGTGCTTTTAAGTTGGCAAAATAAAACCATGAGGTTGAATACAAAGAGTTCTCATATCACCCGCTTTCCCATATTAACATCCCACTAGCATCTTAAAGATTAAATGATACAGTTAATGAACTACGCTCTGCTTCCTCTATTTCTGTAACCCAAGCTCCCTTTGCCCCATCCCTCCTGCCTCTAGTAATCAACACTGTGTTCGTACAGGGGATTTAAAATTTTTAGCTCCCTCGTAAAAGGGAGAATATGCACTATTTCTCTTTCCATGTTTGGCTTATTTTACTCAACATGAGGTCCTCTACTTTTGCTGTAAATGACAGGATTTTATTCTCTTTTTTTATGGCTGAAAAGTATTCCACTGTGTTCGTATACCACATTTTCTTTGTCCACTTATATAATGGACACCTTGGTCGATTCCATATTTTAATGATTATGAACAGTCCTGCTATAAGTACAGTGGAGCAAATCTCTCTTTTATACAGCGAGCTTATGTCTTTGGGATGTATACCCAATGGTGAGCTTGCTAGACCATATGGCAGGTCCATTTATTTTTCTCTTTTTCTCTTCTCTCTCCCTTTGTTAAAGAACTCTCCATGCAGGATTCCACTGTGGTTGCGCTAATCTACAATCCCACTAACTGTGTAAAGGTTTTCCTTCCTCAACCAGCATTTGTTACTCTGCCATTTGGATAACAGCTATTCTGCCAGGGTTTCTCCACCAAATGTGAATTTAGTCCTGGCTGAACTGAGCATCTGAGATTGGGATGGGCATATATTTAGGAACCAATTCCAACATGGAAATAAAGAAATTATATCCCCCAGCTCCAGGCAGACTGAGTATTTCACATAACATCTTGATCAACTAAAGAAATTGCACGGTTTTCCTATTTTCCTGATATCATGATTTTATGTTTATAGGCTTAAATCAGTTGGTCACTTTAGAATTGGAAGGAAACAATCTCAGTGAAATAAACGTCAATCCTTCGGCTTTTAAACATTTGAAGAGCCTATCCTACCTGCGACTGGGAAAAAATAAATTTAGAATTATACCCCAGGGTCTTCCAGCTTCTATTGAGGTACTGTTCTCTTTTCTTCTAATGTTTTAATGTAGTAAATATGAAATGACAGTACACCATAACAGAATAAAATGTCTTTTAAAACTATTATGATGGAATGCAATGGGATTCTGACACTATACAGAATCCACCATAGGCTGAGCATTATTCTTTCTTCAAACAATACAAAATTAGGAATCAGAAGTATGACTACTAGTAGAATTTCAACAGAAACCGTAAGTTCTGAAAGATGATCTGACTTATAATAACAGAATAGTGATCATCACAGATCAAGGGTAAACTCTGTGATAAAACCATTTGCCACGTTTCTGCATCCTAGCTCCAAGCACAGAGGCCAGTGCAGAGTAGGATCAGGGACTCGGCAACTCGCTTTGGCCACCAGTTCCTACTAAGGTTGCTTCAAAGCAGCTCCAAATTGCAGGCTGGGCCTGCTCTACCTGCTTGTGAGTGTGCTCCCAGGGTACTGAGACTCCATACTCCTCACTCCTACCATAGGAATATGAGATTCAGCACCTAGGTGCCTGGGACCTCCACCGGGCAGAGCCCAGGCTAACTGCCTGAACTCCAACCATGGCCAGCAGTCACAGAAGCATGCTGCTAGCAATCAGGATGGAGCTTCGTCTCCACTGTAGTCCTACCAAACCAGAAAGGAGGGTTATCAAGCTTCCTCCCTATTTCCAGATAACAAGAGTTATAATATTGCAATCTACCATATTCAGCTGTACGCATCAGAATCATTTGGGATGTTAAGAAATGCAGACTCCTGGGGGCCAGTGCTATGGTGCAGAATGTAAAGCCAGCTACCTATCTGGCATTAACTATGGGTAGCAGTTCAAGTCCCGGCTGCTCCACTTCTGATCCAGCTCCCTGCTAATCTGCCTGAGAAAGCAGCTGAAGATAGTTCAAAGGGTTGGGCCCCAGCACCCATGCAGGAATCCTGGGAAAAGCTTTGGATTCCTGGCTTTGGCCTTGCTGGGCCTTGACTGTTGTGGCCCTTTAGGGAGTGATCTAGCAGATGGATGGTCTCTCTGTCTCTCCATGTAATCCTGCCTCTTAAATAAATAATAAATCTTAAATAAAAAGTACAGACTTCTATCCCTATCCTAAATCCTTCCAGTTCTTTGAATGACAATACCAGAAGTGTTTAAAAACTGAAAAAATAATAGGTAATGCACATACACACATCTAAAACATACACACACAAATTTGGCTAAACAAAATGCAATGTACTTAGCAGTTGCCTGCACTATCCATCTTGCCTACTCTCCACAGGGGTCCACCCTCACTCTCCTGCAGGCACTGGGCATGCCAGTGTGTAGGCACATGGCACATGCTGTGAGTCCTTCTAAAACCATGCAATGCACCTGCCTCATTTAACCATATATCTGAAGATTGCTTCGTACTGTTCACTCCAGGTCTGCCAAGACCTGCTGCTTCTTGGGGACAGCCAGATTGGAATTTATACATTAAAAACCACAGGCGGTATCGAATATATATAAAATTTAGGGACCACTGATCGAATTCACTCAAATATGTATGAAATTAAAAGCAAAAACTAAAAACTGCTTCATCTATTTCTAACAAAAAATTAACTGACAAAACAGGAAAAATTTCTGGAACAGGAGGGAAAGCTACATTGATGATGTCAACTTGACTTCTAAATTTCAGCAAGAAAACAAAGATAATTTAACAATGTAGGTGCTTTTAATAGTAAAAAAAAAACTCCCTCTATTGTCAACTACATTTTACTTGAAAAGCCCTACCTATGAAAACCTTACGAGTAGTTCTAGGAAACCTCACCCTGTTTTGAAATTAGGGTCTTGGACCTGGCGGCATGGCCTAGCAGCTAAAGTCCTCGCCTTGAACACACCGGGATCCCATATGGGCACCAGTTCTAATCCCAGCAGCTCCACTTCCCAGTCAGCTCCCTGCTTGTGGCCTGGGAAAGCAGTCAGGGACGGCCCAAAGCTTTGGGACCCTGCACCAGTGTGGGAGACCCGGAAGAAGTTCCTGGATCCTGGCTTCGGGTTGGTATAGCATCGGCCATTGTAGTCACTTGGGGAGTGAATCATCGGACGGAAGATCTTCCTCTCTGTATATCTGACTTTCCAATAAATAAATAAATCTTTTTTTTTTAAAAAAATTAGGGCCTTAGTTCATTTGAATTAATTGTTTTAAGGAAATAAATTACAATATAAGCAAGCCTAAGAAATATGAGGCTAAAAAAATGACAGCCAGCATGGAATACTGAGAAGGCGCCTTAGCTCTACAGTTGGGTGATGATGGACATGCCTGGTTCCTCCACTGGCAAGAGGGGACCATGTACCTACTCACAAGCCAGAGTTGGAAGCCAAGTGGATAAGGTAAATGCGTAAGCTTTGCAAAAGAGAAAGCTTTCATAATCACTATGGCATCTTTGTGTCATAGCTAAAAACATTAATTCATTTATTTCTATAATTGTGACAGACTGTATTTATTTGATAAATTAGTTACAAAATCGAATGCCTTCAATGCTTAAATTCATTCAAAAGAGCTCCAACAGACTCTTCAGATGACAAGTACTACCCACAATAACTTTTTCAGTCTCTGTGAAACTGAATGCAGCAATTATCACCAGTGGAAGAAAAATAATAGCCTTTTTTGCCTTAATTTTAGGAATTATACCTTGAACATAACCAAATTGAAGAAATAACTGAAGTTTGTTTCAATCACACTAGAAAGATCAGTGTCATTGTGCTACGTTATAATAAAATAGAAGAAAACAGGATTGCTCCTTTAGCCTGGATAAGTCAAGAGTAAGTAGACGCTATAATTTAATTTTCTTACACTAGTTTTTCCTTTGCCTATTGCTAAACAATGTATGAAAAGGGCTTGCAGTTGGGGGCCCTTTCCTACAGAGCCCTTAATGCAAATCCAAACTTGGTTTTCCTCGCAGAGTTTCCAAACTGCTATCTAGGACAGTCATTAGCATTACTCTGGTTATGGTCTATTGTCACCATGACTGCACAGCACTGGGATAGCCACCCTGTTCAAGAGCTGAGCTGTCCGTGAGACTTCAATGAGATAATGTGCTGCATATTTTGAGGAAATCTGATCTTCCCTTCAGGCTGATGTACCTGGAATCAGCACCCAGACCTGCTTTTCCATACCACTCCACCTTCTTTTCCTGCTAAGATCCATCCCATCAAGTCCTAGAAAACAGTGAAGGGCTGGCACGGTAGCAGGTAGCTCCTACACTCTGTCTTCCTGGACACAGGGTGGGAGAGGCACAGAGAGTTTGAAGGCAAGGCCCACACATCCAGCAAACAATCTGGGTCTGGGCTGTGTGTCTTGTGAATGATATCCCTGAAGCAGCTTGTGATGAATGTTGTTTAGATATAACACGAGCAAAGATGAAAAAGGGCCACCTACAGAGTGACTCAGTCCCCATCAGGTGAGGAGAGCTGGAGAACCTCATCACACAATCCCAGGTCTTATGGCTGATTAACAACCATTTCCAGATCTCTAAGTTTTACTCTAAGCTCTAGGATTGCCAGGCTACAAAATCCAATGTGGAACAGAAAACAGAGGGAAAAAAAGATGAAAACTTTGTGGAATCAAACACAACTTCTGGGACACGTGGTTTGTTGTAGGTTGGAGCTCTCAGATTTTGTTTCTGACTCAACAGAACAAAGGTATTTGGGGATGTCTTTAGGCCTTCCCAGCATCCCTTGGTGTCTCAGTTTTTCTTCTTAGAATCTGGTATTCTCTTACATACTCATGAAATTGGAGGTAGTATGAGACACTGCTGAGAATATAGTCTTGGAGTTAGTTGTAGGCTGGCACAGTTAAATTTGTCATCTAGAATCATCATAAGTCAGGTATTAACAAAACGAACTGGCATCAAGACGGGTCTTGTCAAAGTCTAGAGTTGTGAGTCCCAACCTGGCTTGCTTTTCCTTTGTTGCAGGAACCTAGAATCCATTGACCTGTCTTACAACAAACTCTACCACGTCCCTGGCCACCTGCCCAAGTCCCTGCTGCATTTGGTACTCATTGGGAACCAGATTGAACGAATTCCTGGCTACGTGTTTGGCCACATGCAGCCAGGTCTGGAATACTTGTACTTGTCATTTAACAAGCTCACTGATGACGGCATAGACAGAGTCTCATTCTATGGGGCATATGATTCCCTAAGAGAGTTATTTCTGGATCACAATGATTTAAAATCTATACCACCTGGGATACAAGAAATGAAAGCATTGCATTTCCTGAGGCTCAACAACAACAAGATACGGTACATTTTTGCTTTTCCAATTACAAATTTAAGTTGTGGTTGATAAATACATGTGCAAACAACTGTGACATGAATTCTGGGATTTACTTTAAGGAAAGTAAGTGCTAAGTGGTTGAATCACACAGTATTCACAAATGTTAATAATAATGCTGAAGGTGGATAATAGGTGCGTGACTATTTTGGCTCTATTTCTAATTATGCATATGTTTGCAAAAATTTTTAGAGAAACATTTTAAAGCTGAGTATTCTAGAACATCAAGAACCTTAGAGGTAGGTTCAATAAGGCTTAGCAGTGCTAACGATATTACACTTCTACTCCTACCTCCCTAAGTAATTTTGAAGAAACTGACCTGTAGATCATAATACTTAAATATATGTTAATATTAAAATTGCATCTTGCTACATTTTACTGAATATAAGATTTTGAATAAACATTTTGAGGCTCAGCTCTCCTAATCTCGGAACTTGTGGTTGTGTTCAGTGAACTGCTGAGTCTTTGTTCCTGCTTAGTAGTAGGAATGTCTTGACATGACCTGGGAATCTTTGTTTGCTTTTGAAAACATATATATATTTGAATATATAGACTCAATATATGTTCAATATCCTATATATATATATATATAGAATATGCACGTATATATATATTTGTAAAGGCACAATTAAAGAGACAGAATGGCTGTAACATTTTGGAGTAGGCTAGGTCAAAATTTTAATTTTCATTGTTATTAATGAAATTTAGTAAGTATTTCATGTTTTCACATTATATTCCTTTATTCTATAAACTGGATGTCCATGTATTTGTGCCCTTTTTCTCCCCTCTTATTTCTTTTCCTCATCTTTTTATAATGCCTTTGTATGATAACCTTCTATGTATGTGATATAACTTGTAAATTCTGTCATTTGTGTTCTATTTTTTCCATCTTAAAAAATCTGCAGTCAATTTATAAATCTTCTTACTCAGTGTACACTAGTCCCTTTTCTTCTGTATTACAAAATATTCTAGGTTGGATACTTTCTAAAAGAAAAAAAATTTATTTAACCTATATTCCTTAAGACTTAAGGCCATGGTACTGGCATTGTTTTGACTCCAGTGACAAACTCACGCTGGATGGCCCCATGGCGGTGGGAACACATGTGAGAGATCACATGGTCAGACAGAGCGAGGAAATCAGAAGGGCCTGTTTTGTTCCATTTAGATCATCTCACTGTCTTGTGAACTAACCCACTCCTATAGATCAGCATTAATCCTCCCTTAGGCAGGGCTTTTAAACAGTTCCTTGTATCCCACTAAGACCCACTTCTTAAATGCCACTCAACGCTCAATCACCATAATCCAAGCTTCCAGGATTTGTACCCTTGAATAAGCCACATCCAAACCAGCACAGTGTTGTGGTTTCCAAACAGGAAACGGGAAGATTCTTCCTCCCGACAGGATTCATTCATTTCCCGTTCTGGTACACTTACAACTTCATTTTCTTTTTAAAATTTTGTTCAAATTATTTATTCAAAAGACAAAGTTGAGAGAGAAAGAGAGGAAGAGACACAGAGAGAAATCATCCATCTGCTGGTTTACATCCCAAATAGCTGCACAGCTGGGACTGAGCCAGGCAGAAACCAGGAGTTGAGAGTTCTTCCAGGTCTCCCAAGTGGGTGGAGGGGTCCAGATACTTAGGCCAGATTCCGTTGCTTTCCTAGGCACATTAACGAGGAGTTGAGTTGGAAGTGGAGCATCATGATTTGAAACAGCACCCACATGAAATTCTGCTGTTGCAAGCGGTGGCTTAACCCACTATACAACACCATCAGCTCCAACGCTTCATTTTTCTTATTTATTTATTTATTTATTTATTATTTAATTTTTTAAAGATTTATTTTTATTGGAAACTCAGATTTGCAGAGAGGAGAAACAGAGAGAGAGATCTTCCATCTGTTGGGTCAGTCACTCCCCAAAAGGCCGGAATGGCGGGAGCCAAACTGATCTGAATCCAGGAGCTTCCTTCAAGTTTCCCATGTGGGTGCAGGGTCCCAAGGCTTTGGACTATCCTTGGTTGCTTTCCCAGGCCACAAGCAAGGAACTGCAAGGGAAGTGGAGCATCCAGGACATAAACCGGTGTTCACATGGGATCCTGGAGCAAGGCGAGCACTCTAGCTACTAGGCCATCATGCCAGGTCTCCCTTTTCGTATTTAGATCTTAGTTATAATTTATTCTAGTGTATGATATAAGGATCATTAACAAATACATATTTAACTCCTAAATGATGAAGACACACCATTCCATGGACTGTTTGTGACTTTATGTTTACTTTTCCTTAGGAATATTCTACCAGAACAAATCTGCAGTGCTGAGGAGGATGAAGACTCAATGCTGGAACATCTTCACCTTGAAAATAACTATATTAAGACTAGGGAAATACCATCCTATGCTTTTTCATGCATAAGATCATATTCAAGTGTTGTGCTTAAACCACAGAATGTCAAATAATTCTAATTTTAGCATCACCATCTATAAATTTTACTCATGTAATATATCATTTGTCATTAATGAAAGACATAGCCTTGATGTTACACTCAGTATCATACTGCTGCTGGTCAACCTAAATTGTCAACACACAGATGAATAACCCAAAATTTACTTCTAGATAGTTTAGTGGAGATAAAAATGCTCAAGTTCCCCTCTCCAGAAAAGGAGGCTCTGGAATGATTGAAGTACACCTCTGGAACTGTGCTATTGTGATGGTCAGATCTTCAAGTCTACGTAAAAGGGATGTGTATTGTGGTTTAAGATCAAGAAGTGTACTGGTAGAGGGAAAAAAAATCAGAATTTATAAACTAATATCGTTTATTCTATTAAAATAAATTCTTAATCTCTTTAAGATTCTGTGCTATAATTACTGGCATAAAAATATTTTAAGTATTGGGTTAGCTTTTGTTTCTCTCATTAAAAACATGTGTAAGGTTAAAATGCTATTGCAATGTTAATTTCCTATCATTACACTGTGGTTATGTATACAATTAACATTAAGGTGAAATGGCAAAAATGTACATATGAGTTTTATATGATTTTTGAAGTTTTTAAAATGTCAACTTGTCTTTTAAAATTAAAAAGAGTATTTCAATATCCCTTTTATATTTTTTCCCAATATTATGGAAATGAGGAGTTAAAAATACAAATTAACTACTCAGTTTGGAATGCTGTTCATGTAAACCTAGTGCTTTAAGTTTCAAAAATTCTTGTTTCATTGGTATTTTTTTAAGCATTTATTTCCTTTGCCCTAATTTGTGGTAATACATAATTTTATTCATCTTAATTGAATATTAGTATCTACTACATACTAGTTGTAACAAAACTATACATTAAATTTTTCATTGCATAATGATATCTTTGTTTTGATAACAAAATTGATAAGACACCTATGAAAGCTATGTTGGCTTCTCTTATTCTTGGTTGATTAACTGAGTTCCTAACTCAGTATTTGTACAGACACCTCCAATTTCAGGCTTCAGTTATTTAATCTTCTGGTAGTTCTCCCACCACCCTAGGAACCCTGTTTCACTTTCTAAGACCTTTATGAGTTACCAGGGAAGAGTACAAGTCATTTCTGGAAAATACGGTATGCAAATGAGTATAGCAAAATTGAGAGAAACCAGCATACACAATCACCATTGATTACAGGGTTAACTTTAAGATATGAAAGTCTAAATAATATTTTAGCTCATATTATTACTGAGCTCTATTTTTAAATTTAATTTTTTTTTCATGTTGGTTACGTAGTTAACAAGATTGCAGACCCATGAGGACCACCAAATAGGGTAGGAAGGGCCGAGATATAGGGGAAGCTGGGCGGAACGATGTTTCCAATTTTCCTTTTCTTCCCTTTTCTCCTGTATTGGGAGGGGAAGAGGGAGGTAGCAGGGAGTGGGGGACTGTTCCCAGCTGCCAAACTATATCAGTACCAGGGATGGGGGTGTGCACTTGATGTCGTCTTCGAAACCCTGATGTGGAGAACAATGATATGAGGGTATTGCTTGAGAGGTTTTGATAGTCCCAAGATGATGTTGGTTTTGTTATTCCAAGGTTCAGGATATCCTTCCAAGGACCACTGGCTGACGGGAGTCTACTACAGCGCATCATCCACTCACTCAGACACTTATTGTCAAAGCTTGGCCAGGAGAGTTGTCCAACCTGTCCTATCTTCTTACATGGCATTCGCTGTCCTCTGCAGGCCCAAATGAGCTGGCTGTCCTGTCCCCTTTATATAACTGGCATGCCATCCACTGCACAGGCATCAGCAATTGAGGAGGCCCAGTCACAATTCATGCATTCCAAGTTGGGACCACAAATCCTATGAATCTCTCTGTGGTGGTAGTTTTGAGTCCAGTGGTCCAGCTGGGGAGTAAGAAACCTCACTTGGGGTGACCCCAGACTTGACTCTTGTGTGAGCCAGTCAGTACAGTTCAGTCCATCATCTGTATCATCCTACACACACACTGGTGGGAACTGCAGCCTAGTAGGAGCTAACCCCTCACCAGGCCAGCCCTGACTCCCAGTCTTTAAATGTGCCAGTATGTGCCGCAGACTAGTCCGGTCTGTGCCATGTCACAATTGGGTTCTTGCATACACCTATGGGGTGTTGCAGCTTACTGAGCTCCATTCTTAATACGTAGGATTCTGAGATAACAACATGAATAACATGATGACTGTTAAAAGTCAAAGGCCAAAGACTAGAAACTAAAGAAAATGGTTACAACTAGAATCTTATGGAAATGAAAAACTGATATTTATCATTAGTTTAGGTGTATAGGAATCTTAATAGTTTAAACTGGCCAGTTGAATTTAGAAATCAGGTAAAAACAAGAAGAAGGGGTTACACATCCATTAGAACCCATGCAAACCAATTCTTGCTATATGGATATAAACGCACTGACATGAGCTAACAGTATTAGTGTCAAAGAGGAGTCATGCTGAATAATGCAAATGAGTAGAACCAGCAGACACTGCACTATTTCTTCATCTATTTCTTACTTTTTAGAAAGTTTCTATTCCCATCTCAGAAACAATATTGTGTTTCATGTTTGCACAAGGAATGCTAATAATAACTATAATTTTGAGATTTGGACTATAGATACGATTATCTAAAAACATGACATGAATGATACACTAAAAGACATAGAGTTTGGTTTTATAAGGACATTATTACACCAGGAGCCAGTAGACTTGCCCAAAAGCTTATTTTCTTCTTCAATGATTATGGCATTCTTTTGCTTCACAGATATTCATTTGATGCCATTATAAAATAGCATATTTGGATGGATCAATGGTTTTTGGCTCTATTTTTACTAAATAAAGTTGGTTGCTCCTTCCCCCTATTTCTTATTAAAACCAAGAAACTGGTTATTACCTAAATTACACGGGTTTTAAAATGCCATACTCCTGGAGCGCTAGGCTGGAGAGGTTGGTTTTGGCAGCAATGAGCAGGACGAGTCCTGAACTATCCATCCTGACTATCCATCCTGATGCACCCCCTCTGTAGGAAACCAGAGTGCTGCCTAGTTCATACTGCCCTACAAGGAACTCTGTGCCTCCCGTGAAGCCAAGGTGCTTCCACAGAGTCTGAGAAGTATGGGAGCACATATGCACCATGCTATCCTACAAAGAACCTCACGATAGGCAGCTGATGCTCGACTGAGTGGCCCAGGACATGTGCACAGCAGGTGTTGTCTGCATTAGGAAGGAAGATACTCCAGACAGTCTTTCTGGAGCCAGCAGTACCAATTGGCATCATGTCCATCTTTTTAAGCTTCATCCCTTTCAATCAGTGAATAATTTGCTTGTATGACAACTTGCATGGTGGCAGAATGATAGCACCAACAAGTGTTGGACAACTGGAAAATGGAATACACAGAGTATCCTCTGGGCAATACGGAGATCTCTAAGACCATCAGGCCAGGATACTTTTCCCACTGCCACATAGTTATTTTAGTAACTATTTAATAACGTGAAGTGAAAAAAATTTAAATTGTATTGGAATTGCTGATAAATTGTGCCAATGTTTATTTTTAGTTTACTTAAAATTTGGATTACACATGAACATTTAAGCTATAAATTACAGAAACACAGGTAGTGGATAAAACCTCAAACTTTTACTGGTAGCACCTTGCGCGCTAAGCACAGTGCTACAGGAAAAATTGGTTGCCCCAATTGACAGATCTAGCCAGGGGGTAACAAAGGACATGTGTGATGTAATGCAGGCTGTAACCATAATGAACCAGCTAAGAAAAACATACAGACACGCAGCTCAGAGAAACAAAGGATGGCATGTTATAGCTAGATGCGAGTGAGCTGAGGAAGGGCCTGGCTTGACTCCAGCAGGAACAAGAGCCAGGGAAAAGCACCAAGGACAGGGCAGAGAACACATCCAGCATGACAAGTGCAGCAGGCTACAGCACAGCAAGTGACTGTCCCATGACGGAGTGGGAATCTACAGTACATGGACATGCGAGGCTCCGAAAGCAATTCAGAGGCCACACAGAGGACACTGGAGAGAAATGAACAGAAAAGCAAGCTAGACTGAATTTCAAACGTTGAGAAGTTCTGAGAAACCTAACCCACCTGTGAATGAATAGGTGACCTGAGGCAGTGTTAGGAAGGTTGTGCTAAGAGGAAAAGGAGGGCAGTAAAGAGGTGAAGGAACAGAGTCAGAGTCCAGCACGTGGGTAGTGACAGCTGAAGGGGGTTCAGAGACAAGGGCAGCCACGCTACAGCTGAAAAGGGGCAGAGATATTCACCAGGGAGCCCTGGATATGTCAGTAGCTTTAAAACACAGGATGAACCATGCCTAGGAGTCCAGTGCTGTACCACTGCCTTGTAACAAATATGTATTGGTCACCTATCTACTAATCGATAGGCAGTTCTCAGGTCTGTATTTCTAATCTCTCTAATATTACCAGTTGGATCTTGTCTTCTGGGTACTGTGTATTTCTTTGTGGATGTGGGTGATAGCAGTGGCTGATTGGAGGGGTAGATCTTCTTTCTTCAAATGACTGTAAGCCTTACAGGAAAAGAGACAGCGTACTCTGGGACCCCTGCACCGCTTTGTGCACAGAAGGTGCTAAAAAGGATGCTGAATGGAGGAGCATCATCTCCCTTTCCCAGTCTAATCTGAATCAGATCACAAGTTGCCCAAAAATGACATTAACATGACATGACTGCTTGGGACCAGTGTGTGGCACAGTGGTGAGGATACACTTTGGGATGAGGTAGTTTAAAGTACCTGGCTCGAGTCCTGTCTTCACTTTCTGTCCAGCTCCCTGCTAATGCGCACCCTGACAAGTCAACAGATGATGTTTCAAGTACTTGAATTTCTGCTATCCAGGAGATGAGACTGAGTTCCTGGCTAACGGCTGTAGCGTGTTCCAGCCTTAACTGTTGTGGGCATTTTGGGAGTGAACCAGCAGATGGAAAATACCCCTGCCTCCCAAATATCAAACAAAAGGCAATAAAAAAATTAAAAAAAAATTCAGATGTGAAAATGAATGCACACAGATATATACAGAGTCATACAATAAAGAATAATTTCCCTTAGGAAAAACTCCTGACTTGGACAAGGAAAAGTACAGTTATTTTTAAACATGTAAGTCATGTTTTGCTAACCAGTTACACTTAGTGATTAATCTGTTTTGCATAAACACTGCCTATGCTTTAAAAGCTATCATTTAAACATACCATGAATTACTATGATCCTAACATGCTGACTTAAAGGAATAAACTACTCAAATTCTGCTGTTTAAGGGAAACTCCAAAGGGTGGGGTAAAGCCCTTTATGATATCAATTCCACCTCTTCCCCTTACTTAGAAAAATATTTAGAAAGTTTCCTCACAGCAGTTGTATTTACCCAGACTGTATTTGAGCAGATTTTTGGTCCATATATGAACGTGAATTCAGATACCTGATCAACCTAAAATTCAAAAGCATTACAGGTATTCTTTGAAAGGAAGTTTCTAGGGGCTAGTGTCATAGCTTGATGACTTAAGCTATCACCTGTGACACTGGCAACCCATACAGACACTGGTTTGAGCGGTGACTGGTCCAGTCCAGCTTCTCTGGGAAAGCAGAAGAGGATGGTCCAACTGCTTGAGCCCCTGAATTTCCTAGCTCCTGGCTTTGGATTGGTCCAAGCTTGGCTGTTGTGGTCATTTAGGGAGTGAACCAGCACATGAACAGATTGAAGATCTCTCTCTATTCCAACTCTAAACCTTTAAAAATAAAAATGAATAAAAAAGAGGTTTCTGGGCTTTTATAAGCAGAATCCAGATGATCACTTGGTGCCATCAATTCTGAAAAATCTGTGAAAGAGATCCACTTTTCAAAGTTAAGAAAACAAAAGTGATGTGACTCAATTTTCTACTTATTTGACTACAGGGACTGGCATCCCATGTGAGAGTGGGTTCATGTCCCAGCTGCTCCAATTTCCATCCAGTTCCCTGCTTGAGGCCTGGAAAAGTAGTACAGGATAGACCAAAGCCTTGGGACACCGCACCAATATGGGAGACCTGGACGAAGCTCTGGTTCCTGGCTTCGGATTGGCTCATCTCTGGCCTTGTGGCCTTTTAGAGAGTGAATCAGCAGATGGAAGATCTGTCTCTCCTTATTTCTGTTAATCTGCCTTTCAATAAAAATAAATCTTATAAAGAAAAAAGGAAACAAAAATGAGTATCATGGCTGTGCACTGTAATCAGTACTATTCATGGACTTGGATGACTCAGACACAAGATCCAGTTCCCTTGCCTACAACATCAGGAAACATTTGATTCTGATATTTGCTGGGAAGACTACAGCAGCCATGCAAGTTACTTGGCAAGGATGAAATGCTGAATGAAGGTGAGGGTCAACATCTTCCTGCTCTAGGATGAATACTGATTATGTGAAGTCATTGATTTGTTAGATTGGTATAAAACTTGGAGGAAGGGGAAAAAAGGGGGAGGGAGGCCTGGGGCCAGTGTTATGGCATGGCAAGTAAAGCCTCCACCTGTGGTGCTGGCAGCCTATAAAAGTGCTGGTTGCAGGCCCGGCGGCATGGCCTAGCAGCTAAAGTCCTCGCCTTGAATGGGCTGGGATCCCATATAGGCACCAGTTCTAATCCTGGCAGCTCCACTTCCCAGTCAGCTCCCTGCTTCTGGCCTGGGAAAGCAGTCAGGGACGGCCCAAAGCTTTGGGACCCTGCACCAGTGTGGGAGACCCGGAAGAAGTTCCTGGATCCTGGCTTCGGATCGGCATAGCATCGGCCATTGTAGTCACTTGGGGAGTGAATCATCGGATGGAAGATCTTCCTCTCTGTCTCTCCTCCTCTCTGTATATCTTTCAATAAATAAATAAATCTTTTTAAAAAAAAGTGCTGTTTGGAGTCCTGGTTGCTCCACTTCTGACCCAGCTCCCTGCTAATAATTCTACCAAGGCAGTGAAGGATGGACCAATTGCTCAAGCCACTCGACCCACATGAGAGATCTGGAAAAAGCTCCTAGCTTCAGACTGGTCCAGCTGTGGCCACTGCAGCCACTTAGCAAGTGAACCAGCAGCATGGCAGATCTCTATCTCTCCCTCCCCCTCTCTCTAACTCTGCCTTTCAAATAAATATCAAATCTTAAAAATAGAAAAAGAAAAAAGTGGGCCTGGTACAGTAGGACAGCGCTCAGCGTACTGCTCTGTGAACGGTCGGAGAACATACTTGGGACCTTGTGGCCACACCAGTGGCACCACCAACCACAGGCCTCCTGGGGAGAAAGTAGAGGATTAGCAATGAAATCTGAAGTTGGCCATCCTTCTACCATCTCCACACGTTCATATCTCAAGCACAGAACAAAGCACGTGGAAAAACCACACAGAGCAGCATCCAGTACAAGATGGACCAAAGCCTTGAGACCCTGCACCCACATGGGAGACCTGTGGGAGAGAAGCTCATCCACAAAAATCAAGTTCGAGTCGTGAGTAACTTACAATGATTATCGACAATACCTGGAAGAGAAAAAGAAGGGAAGGAGGAGAAACTACAGTCTTTAAAATAGCTGGCCAAACTACAAAATCATTTTATACACAATCCTGTTTTACAGTTCGAGTCCTTTCTTAGCAGCCTGAGTGTGTCTCCAACTGAGTAAGACAGCCTACAGTGACACAAAACCTTGACTGTTCCATTGGTGGCTTGCTCAGCAAACTTTGCGAAAAGGGTCTTAACGTCAAGTTTGTTTCTTCACTGGCCATATGACCATCAGTTTCTAATGGAACCCAAGCCCAAAGAACAAGAGGCATTTGTAAGATTTTTTAAAAATTATTTTTTAAGATTTACAGAGAGAAGGAGACAGAGAATTCTTTCATCTGTTGGTTCACTCCTCAAATGGCTGCAACTGTTGGAGCTGAGTCAATCCAAAGCCAGGAGCTTCTTCTGTGTCTTGCCCATGAGTGCAGGGGGCCCAAGGACCTGGTCCATCCTTCACTACTTCCCAGGCTGTAAAAAGGAAGCTGGATGGGAAATGGAACAGTTGGGACACAAAATATCACCCTATGCATACAGGTTGTTGGCGTTGCAAGGTGGAGCATTAACTTGTTGAGCCACCATGACAGTCCCTTATTATTTTTTAAGAGAGGTTGAGAGACTGAGGTGACAGGGTTCTCATCGGTTATTTCACTCACCCTATGCTTACAGAAGCAGGGTTGTCAAAAGCCAGGTTTCCTACACAGGCGGGACCTGAGTCATCTCTTGTTGTCTCTCAGTTTTTACATCACCAGGAAGCTGGAACTGGGGGGTAGAACTGGGACTGGGCCCCTGACATTTTTATATGGCATTCCAGCCCAAATGGTATCTTAATTTCAGCCCAAAGCCCACGCCTTATAAAAGATTTTCAAAGAAAAGAAAATTGCTGTACCGGTACATATTTATTCTGCATTTCCTTTTTTTTTTTTTAAGATTTATTTTATTTTTATTGGAAAGTCAGATATACAAAGAGGAGGAGAGACAGACAGGAAGATCTTTCGTCCAATGGTTCACTCCCCAAGTGGCCACAACGGCTGTAGCCGAGCCAATCCGAAGCCAGGAACCAGGAGCTTCTTTCGGGTCTCCCACACGGGTGCAGGGTCCCAAGGCTTTGGACCATCCTGGACTGCTTTCCCAGGTCACAGGGAGAAAGCTGGATGGGAAGTGGAGTTGCCAGGATTAGAACCGCTGCCCATATGGGATCTTGGCACTATCACACCAGGCCCTATTCTGCATTTCTTAAACAAAACTTCTGCATGTAACTTCAGTGTCATTGCTATGCCATGCTGAGCAGAATGCTGGGCATTGAAAACCCTTGCTGGAACTCAATCTGCAACTTTCAAAGGAATCAATGTCTCTAACTCAGTAAGTCTTAGCGAATATAGAACTAAAAAATAAAACAACGATGATTTCATCTGTGCAGTTACATTTCCTTTTCTTCATGAAAATGGAAAAAAAAACCCTTACAGTCAAGCATATTTTTTCCCTTTGCATAAAATGTGAAGAATGTGAGTCCACACAAGGGAAAGCAGGATTGTATTAAAAATGACATGTGATTATGCTAAATGAGTGTTAGTTTGGAAAAGAAAACGAATACATCATGTTTTTAAAATGTTCTGGTGTGTTTCTTAGTAACACAATCTCTGTGGTCAAATAAACTTACATTAAGCTATCAGCTGATACAAGCAAATCTTTGTTGGGCCCAGTGCAGTATCCTGGTGGCTTAAATCCTCGCCTTGCATACCTGGGATCCCATATGGAAGCCAGTTTGTATCCAGGCTGCTCCACTTCCCATCCAGCTCCCTGCTTGTGGCCTGGGAAAGCAGTAGAGGACGGCCCAAAGCCTTGGGACCCTGTACCTGTGTGGGAGACCTGGAAGGAACTCCTGGCTTTGGATTGGCTCTGCTCCAGCTGCTGCAGCCACTTGGGGAGTGAACCAATGGGCAGAAGATCTTTCTCTGTAAATCTGACTTTCCAATAAAATGAATAAATACAATGAATAAATAAATAAATCCTTTTAAAAAGGCAAGTCCCTTTGAAATGGATTATGGTGAAGGTTAATTTGCTAAGTAAAGCTTGGGAACTACATTCATGATTACCAGATATATATATATGCACCATTTGAAAAGTCAAGTTAACATTTGAAATAAAAAATAAGTGGAACAGCTGGGAATTGAACCAGCAGCCGCAGGAGACAGTTTTATGTGCTATGCCACAAAGTGAGTCCCAATAAACTTGTTTTTTTTTAAATGTCAATTTGCTCAATTATTGGTTATGCTAGGTCATTTGTTGAGGCAGTTACGGTCTCCCTGTGAATATGCTGCCATTCAGTAAACTTCACTTAAGGGTGTTTGCTTCCATCGGTTATCTTTGCCTAAGCTAATTATCACACTGGAAGCCTCACAGTGGTGATTTGCAGTTATTCCTGTGTATTCATTTGTTCATTCTCCAGTAAGGAAGCTCTGACCCTTTTAGCTCCCTTTTCTTTCTTATTATAAAAATGACTTGGGGATTGATATTCAGGCATAATAGGTTAAGCAGCTGCCTGTGACTGATACTAGTACCCTAAATGGGCACTGGTTCATGTCCTGGCTGCTCCAGTTTCAATCCTGCTCTTTACTAACGTGACTAGGAAAGCAGAAGAGAATGGCCCAACTGCTTGGGCTCCTACATTCATGTGAGAGACCTGGAAGAAGATCCGGCTTCCTGGCTTCAGCCTGTCCCAACCCTCGTCATCGTAATCATTTGGCAAATGAACCAGTGAATAGAAGCTCTTTCTCTCTCTCCTTTCTACTAACTCTACCTTTCAAATTAAAAAAATCTTTTACAAAAGGATTTTGCAGGCCCGGCACAGTAGCCCATGGCTAAAGTCCTTGCCTTGCATGCACCAGATCTCCTATGGGTGCATACTATCCCAGTTGCTGTATTTCCCATCCAGCTCCCTGCTTGTGGCCTGGGAAAGCAGTCAAGGACAGCCCAAAGCCTTAGGACCCTGCACCCGCACCGCAGACCCAGAAGAAGCTCCTGGCTCCTGGCTTTGGATTGGCTCAGCTCTGGCCAATGTGGCCATTGGGGAGTGACCCAGCACAAGGAAGATTTCTCTGTCTCTTCTGTAAATCTTTCCAATAAAAATAAATAAATCTTAAAAAAAAAAAGGATTTTACTTCGATGTTTTATAATCCACTGCCACTTTGTTCTTTCTGAGATGCATGGTTATTTCTGTGCTCCTTTTCCAAGTTCTTGGGACTTCATGCATTTTGATACTTCTGATGACAAAATATTCCTTGCCCACCTTAATACTTTCCTTGACCCAGAACTGTTACTGGCCACTTCTTTAGATGCATTAGATATTTGTGTTGTACAGTAAACAAGATTGTATGAGTTCTTCAGGTCTTCCTAAAATCAATTGACCTTACTTTCATTGGGAGATTTCAGAATGGCGGTCCATGAAGGACGACAAGTTTGAGCTGAACCCCTTGGTCCTGCAGAAGTGAGTCCATGGGAGGAAAGGACAGTGGAGGGTTTGGAAGACATCTTTGTGCCTTCTGTGAGGGGTTCTACCATGAGGGTATCTTCCAACACCAAAACAACCCATGAGGTCTTAACCATCAATTGATTCACACCTTTGGCGATTATCTACAGCATACAAAACCCTATGTTACACATATTTACTTCCTTGGACTCAGGGGCCTTGAGCCTTCTTAAATGGGTATTTGCAAGGCTGTCTTCACCAGACAGTGAGGCCTATGACTCCTTCCGTGCCTTCCCAGGGCCCATACCATTTGTTGGACAGATAGGTAAATGATCTTTCTGGTTGCTACTAGAGGAGAATACTACATAATCCAATCCAGCTCCCTCAGGAGTTGAGGGAATCTCAACACTGGCTAATGAACACCGAAGAACTCTAACATCCTGAGTTCTGCCAAGCCCTGTGCATTCACAGCCTCCTCTAGGCACTTTGGGATTCTACACTGCCCATCTTTTACTATAGGTGATTTGCATCAGATAGTTTGTGAGGTTCCATCATGCTCTTATTCTGGGACCACTGCTGCACACATCAAGACCAAAAGAAAGGGTCTGGCATGCTGGTTCAACTGGTTAATCCTCCACCTGCAAGCACCAGCGTCACATTTAGGTGCTGGTTCACATCCTGGGTGTCCTACTTCCCATCCAGCCTCCTGTTTGCTGTCTGGGATGGTAGCCGAGGATGGCCCAATGCTTCGGGATCCTGTATGGGAGAGCTGCAAGCAGCTCTTGGATTTTGATCCATTCCGTTGGCCATTGCAGCCATATGGGGAGTGAACCAGTGGATTGAAAATGTCTCTCTCGCGCTTCCTCCTTATCTCT
Organism: Ochotona curzoniae; assembly: GCF_017591425.1. Lineage (NCBI taxonomy): Eukaryota > Metazoa > Chordata > Mammalia > Lagomorpha > Ochotonidae > Ochotona > Ochotona curzoniae. Next base: position 61,526,760 of record NW_024467106.1, read on the forward strand.
GTAAAATGATTGAAACAAGGACTACAGAGTGTCTTAAAATCACTTTCACAATTGTTGGAATATAGATGGCCAAAATAAAACGAAATTTTTACTGAAGTAGCACTTATGGCCATCAATGGTTCTGCTTCTACATAGTCGGTGTACCAAATAATAGTTTGCTTTATGATGTATCTTCCTGTTTAAAACATATCTAGATTGTCATTATACCTAAAGATAATGCTATATAACAAAACAATTCCTCAATGTTAAATCAAAGCTCAAGAAAGCAAAAGCCATGCACGTTGAAAAGAATGATGTATCCTCCATAGGCTTCTTCAGGAACCACAGGTGGAAGATTTTCTCTCCCAGTACTTAAAGAGGCACATTGCTGTGTTTGGATGACAGCATGGAATGAGTGGCAAGAAAAAGCTCATCTCATACTGTACCCCTGGAGTGTGTTTGCCAGAGCCAAGAATGGGTCTGGTGGAGCCTCCAACACAGTGTTACTGGAATACAGTGGGTAAGGATAAGCTGTGCTAACCCTCTAGCACCACACTCCTTTCCTAGGCCTCTGCCCAAAGATTTCAGAAGGAGACAAGCTTTGATCTTCGGCAAGAGAAAAGTAAGTAGCTTTAACATCTTAGGAACACAATCTTCAGGGAACCATACCCATCTCTACACATACGTAACAAAACTGTGCTTAGTCACTGTCCTGCAGATAAGTGACTGAGTGGGGCGGGCTCAGGTGAGTTACGCTGTAGACACCTTGTGTCAGCAGAGAAAGTGCCATGGAGAAGAAGAGCTTCAGCTCCAAACGGCTGTTGCCATGCAAACAAGGGGAACCAGGCAGTGGCAATACGCTTTTTTTTTTTTTTTAAAGATTTATTTTTTTATTATTTTTTTTATTGGAAAGGCGGATATACAGAGAAGAGAGACAGAGAGGAAGATCTTCCGTCCGATGATTCACTCCCCAAGTGAGCGCAACGGGCCGATACTATGCCGATCCGAAGCCAGGAGCCTCTTCCGGGTCTCCCACGCGGGTGCAGGGTCCCAAAGCTTTGGGCTGTCCTCGACTGCTTTCCCAGGCCACAGGCAGGGAGCTGGAAGGGAAGCAGGGCTGCCGGGATTAGAACCGGCGCCCATATGGGATCCCGGGCGTGCAAGGCGAGGACTTAACCACTTGCGCCACCGCGCCGGGCCCGGCAATACGCTTTTCAAAAGAGAAATTGAAATCTCATAATTTTTAACTCTAGAGATTATCATTTAATAAAAATGTGTGCACATGATTCCCCCAATACAAGTTAAAAGCTGTTCATATGAGCTCGTTAAAATGAAATTAACCTTTTGTAGCATATTCCTATAACAGAACACAGTACTATAATGTGATGAACTGCTGCTGACCACCATGGCATGGATGGATGGATCTCAAAAACAGAATACTGAATGAAAAGCCAGATAGAAGAGAGAATACAAAATAAAATTCTATTTATGCAAAGTGTAGCAAACAATCTAGAAGGCTGATGTAGAGACAGGATTCATGAAAGCTGGCGTTTTGAATCAAGGGTCAGTGCATAGGTAACTGAGCTATTACAATGTGTTTTTATTCTGCAATAGACACTTCCATAAAAAGTTAAAAACAAAACAACACATTGTGCAGGACGCACTGGATTTTGCCCAAAGCTTCCTGTTTATGACTAAGTGCTGATGGAATTCAAGCTGAACACTGGAGACTCTGGATACAAAGATTAGTCAAATCCATCTCACGCTTTCATGCAATTCATCAAGTTACCAGATAAGTTTGTAACTAAAACATAACTGCACCAACAGTATGTGAGCATTCTGGCCCCAAAATAATGGCTGCCATCTCCAGGTCAGATGGGGTGGGGTGGGCCCTGAGCTATGCTCAGAGTTGGCCTTCTGAGGACCACTACATGGAGTCCACACTGAGAATTTTGTTTAAGTGAGGGGAGAACAGATCGTACTCTGCTCTGCTCAATTTTCTATGCCTATAGCTCACTTCGGCAGTTGCTGCCAATGGGAACATGGTTCAGACTGTTTATGACCGGAAAGAAGTCCTGTTAATACACCAAATTCACACAACAATCCAGCGGTCCAGAGTACACCGACATCGGTGAGTGTTTGCCACTGGAGTTAGAGGACTGTCATCTCTCGAAGGATGCCTTCGTTGATGTGGGAATTGGGCAATCTCTTGAGGTAGGTAGAAAAGAAGGAACACACAAAGATTTTCTTGTAAATATGGCACTTTCTCTGCTCTGAGGTCCCCTAATCTCCAGCACCCACGCGATCCTGCTGAGATGCTCTTCCACAGAGCCCACTAGGGGAGTCCCAGGAGAGGCACCTGGACACATGCAGCCGTCTCCTTCCATATTTCTTGTGCCAGTCAGCAGCCACATGGCTTGGTCCGGGTTTCCCCAAAATGCCTGTGGCAGGCTAACAGCCCTTTGCAGCTAAAGGCTTTTTGAGAAAAATCTTGAGAAATTCACTCAATGTAATTGCTCCAGTTGATCAAGAGAAAACAAAGGATCCCTCTGGAGCTGGGGTTTTTATCTCAATAATGTGGTATTCTTTACAATAATTGATAAATATTTTACTAGTCCATACAGGATGGCTGATTTCTGAAGCTGTAATTCATAGGTCTTAGTTCACTTAAGAATTCCTTAAGTATTTATTTTTTTCAAATCAGGTATTTCTTGAGTGATTCCGACTGCACTTTCAATGGCTGGTTGCCATGCATTATTAAGCTCCCCCCCCTTTTTTTTTTCTTCAGAATCTTCCAGTAGACGTCTAGAGTGTAGCTAGAAGTCTTGGCTCCGATACAGACAGTGATGGAAAACATATGAGCAGTAACAAGTTTTAATCTCACTGCTCAGTCCTAACATGGACTAATCTGTGGCAGCAGTGTACTGCAGCATCACCCAGGGTGCAGCACGCCAGGCTGGGCTGAAGGGTGCTTCTTCCTTGAGATGCAACACCTTTTCCTCCCTGCTGCTTAAGCACTACCTGTGAGTATTTATAGTAAGACGAGTAGTACCTCGTGGGTAAGTCCTACTTTCAAGAGGAATACTCTGTTTCGACAAGGTATGTTTTCACGTCTGCCTTATGTGCATAATTACTTTATAGTCAATATTAAGGAGACACTGTTACTAGTAAATGCTTATAAATAATGGGAATTTGTACTCAAAATTAATCTAGTTTTATTGATTTGCTTGAAATGTAATTTTGTCTTTTGATAACTAAGTGAAAACCTGTCATTATATTTTATTGTAAATGTTAACAAGACTTAATATGTACCTTTGGAAAATAAATTTCTTTTAATAATTAATGGTAATGAAATTTAGGGATACCACAGATACATTAAATAAAAGAGTAAACATTTCTTTCAAACTATAAAACTATCTTCTAATGTGATTTAAAATGTGAATAACTCAAAATGTGATTATGTGATTTCTACTACTATATTTGAATTTTCCCTCAATAACTGTTCTTATTCTTATGTAAAGAAATGGTACTGATGGTTAGGATAGAAATCCTCATTATTCCAAGGAAGAGCTTAGGATAGAAATTCTCATAACAAAGAGAAGTGTGTTCTTCAGCAATAGTTTATCTAGCTCTGTATTCAGTAGAAAAGATCAGACATCTCTTTCCAGAAAAAAATCCATAGTCAGAACCGAACACGCTCAAGGATTGCATTTACTCTCTCCCAACCCAAAGGAAGTTTCGAGTTAAATCTGGATGAAAACAAATTGGATAATTAATTTGGTTAAGAGTGCAGCATCCCTCCATGTTAACTACTTAGAGGTATAATGGCCAAGAAGCAGCGACTGAGTCCCCAGGAACCTGAGGGGTTCTGTGTCTCTAGTCTTTTTAAATTCCACAAGAATCCCTGAGTGTTGTTAAACAAGAAAGGAGGGAAGAGAAATCACAGCCCACACCCCAGTGAAAGCCTCAGGATGTTTGCTGTTGGCGGTAGCCCAACACAGCAGGGAGCAGAGAGGAGGAGGAGGGGCTGGCTTCTGTTACAACTACGCATTAGCTTAAAAATAACTATTCTGGTGCCTGATCCCAGTGCTTCAGACGAAACAGATACTTTTAATAAGCCTAAGTCTTATGGCACTGTAGGAAATATCAGAGAAAAAGAAGTAGTTTTTTATTTAAGAGATCAACAAGTTTACTAGACATACCAAGAACCGATCAGTATCAAAACTGGTGTAAGACAACTACAAGTTTTAAAAACAGAGTGCTATTTTATACTTCTGAGGGAAAATTAAGTATTTCTTTGGGGAGAGCGTTTTCTTTGAAAGTATTCTTATATATGAACAAATGGTACTATGAAACAGTTCCTAGATGTATGCTTGGTCTTTCACTTTGGGTTCCTGCTGTAAGATGCATGGGTCACGTTGACAAATTTATGTGATAACTACCACTGCTCTGTTCAACTGAAAGAAATACTAAAGGCAACAACAACAAAAAAAGTTTCCCATCAGATCTTTAAATGTGGGACTTGAAAGTACACTGATTTATTTACCTAATAAGCATCTGGGAGGTAATACCATCTCTTTGGACAGATTTTCCATTCCAATTATGTGGGCCAGCAAAGTGGTAAAGAGGAAGCTTTCATACTGCTTAGTTATATTCCTAATTTGTTACAAACTCTTTGAGAAACTGGCCAAGCCCTCTGCTTTCTCCAGAAGAAAGTTTGTATTTTAATAATTATTTCTAAAGAGTAAACAAACGGAGGGGGTTGGCCTGGGCTTTGCCACCTCCAGGGAGTTCAGGATGTCCCATGTCTCGGTTCCTTCCTCCGGGAGCATCGACATCTCTTAGCTCTTAACGGTTGTGATTTATGAACAACAGCAGTAGCACTGTATTCCAAATAGCATTTTGATGAAGGAAAACTTGAAACCAAAATCCAAAGCTTTCCAGAGTAGAAACCACTGGCAGAACCGATCTAAATCTGGGAAATGGCGAGTCTTTCTGAGAACAAGATATTTTTTAATGTTTTTAAAAATAACACAATTTATGTGCTGTCAAGACTAATAAAACTGAGCTCTAATCACATTAAGACACTCAAAACTTAGGGACAAATTACAGTGGGACTCTTCCTGGCATTCTTTCTGAATAGCAGGAGAAAGCAACGCTATACAGTGTTCCCTTCTCTGCATTCCAGTGTTTTTTCTGTTGCTAAACAACTGCACAGCAGGAACAGGGAGAGGGCAGGACCTGCAGTTGTTGCCTGGACTGTGGGAAACTCAGCAACCTGAGCAGACCTAAGTGGTGAACTCCTGATGCAGTCAGGCTTACTTGACTTATCTTTGTAAGACGCCATGATGAGAGAATGCAAACGTTTGGATTTTATATGGCCGACAGCAGACGGAATAACACTGGCAAAATAATTTTCCAGCAGACATTTTTGGGCTCTGTGCGAAAATCTTTTCCAACATGCAGACTGTCTCAATGTAGTGGAACCCTAGGAGGCCTTCCACTAAGTTGTCTCAGCAAAACCCATGCAGAAGTGGCTGCTTGCATCAAACAGCCACAGGCACGGGCCCAACTATATTGAATGATGATACTACTTAAAGATGGCAGGCAGAAATTAAAGTTCATGTTTTCATTCTGCTTTGATTTGGAGCAAAGGCAGGGAGGATCCCATGAAACCTAGTCTATGCAAAGAGACAGCAAGGGAAGGGCCTGGCTGGTGACACCATCCAGGGCTGACCAGCACCTGCAGGCAGGAGGCGGGACCTGGGCTTAGCCTTCCTTCTCCACCCTGTGTGTTTTCTGCTTGTACTCTCATCTTCCCTTCTGTCCTCTTCCTAAATCCAGAGCCACAAGGGAGCCTTCTCCTGAGCTTGCTGAGGTGTCTGGGTGGTGAGGATGGTGGAGGATCTGGGCCATCGATCTGTGGTGTGCAAGGAGTGAGGCAGTTCCCAAACAAGTTGCCAGGCCACAAAGAAACCAAGACATGTCCTTGGCGCACAATGTAGAACTTGTAAAAAAATATGTGTGTAACAAGAGGAATATGGTCAAGTTTCATAATCTTTCCTAGTCCTATACTTCAAGTACATAGTTTTTTTTTTTTCTGGTCTAGACTGGCAACCTGAAGTTCACACAGCTCACAGTTTCCATGAAAAAACACAACACTAAAAGAAGCAGTCAGCTTAAAAAATTTATCTTCTACAGACCACAGTAAATGGGTCTAGACCACAAGAGATTGCAAACCGCAAACACTTTCTCAAGGGTTTTTTTTTTTTTTTCCTTTGGAGGTAAGAGACTAGATCACTGGGCTCTGCCATGCTCCGTCTGATGCTATGTGATAGGAAAAGGCACACATACATACATGGAGGACCAAAGCAAGGATGCCTTTGCTGGCAGGCTGATGTTTAAAATACACTAAAAGCAACACAATCAAAAATTTTGCAGGAGAGAAAAGGTATTTCAGTCATAATCCCACTCCTTCTCTCCCTATGCCTGCACATTCTATTCCAGTCTTTGCCCTAAGCACACAGGTTTATAGACATTTTTAGTTCTATAGATGTCAACAGCAAGCTGAAGGTTCTGAGAAGATACCCAAAGCAATGAACTTGAATTTCAAGTTTTCGCACACATGCAGTGTCAGCCATCCTTCCCTTCTTCCCTATTCCATCAGTGTATGCAGCTGACAGTGTCTATTTGTGGTTCTTCTGTACTAATACTGTAAGCATTATAATTTATGTGACCTTCCATGAATGACCTGACACATAATTTCACAAGTCTTGACTTCTATTTCGGCAGCTGAGGAGGCACTGGGTTTTTATTCCCTAAGTAGAGAGGTGTCAGACAAGGTTAAAAACAAACAAACAAAAAGTATGCCCTAAAAGAGAGAAACCCAAAGTATGAACAGCTTTGTGAACCTGGAGAACCAAGAAGTAAATCCTAGGCGAGTGAGTATTTTGGAGGCTGAGGCATAGCTGGGAAGAGAGTGTTAGGGAGCCAGAAAGCACCCAGAATAAAATCAGAGAAGAGACAGGGATAGTGGGGCACAGGAAGGAAGCCAGGTGGCCCCTCTTTGCAGGATCCAAGGAATCCAGATCAACCCAACTGAAGGCATCCAGACAGTGATTACTATTGCTGTGAAAGCAGGTGTAGGAGACAATGAACAGACAGGGGATTTCTGCATTATACCTATTTTGGATGATTCTGTAATGCTTTTGAAAGTCTTTGAGACTACACAAATCTCAACAAGCAGCAGGTAGTTAAGAAGTAGATGATATATACACATACCTGTGAGAATATCAGACAGCAAGGGGCCATGGATCCATGCTCAGGCTTTCATTCCCATGTGTGTAAGCATTGAAAACACAACTGAAAACAATTCAGCCCCCAGCAAAAACACACAAACTCAGTGGGAAGATAAACAAGCAGGGAATTGTCTAGACATCAGATGGTTTGGTATTAGACAATGGAATAGATTAGAAGGAAAGAAGATTTCAGTGACACTGTGGAAAAAGTGACCACAATGGCAGTGAGGCTGGGAAGGGAAATCACTACGGAGAACTTGCAGATGCCGTCCAGGGGTTGTGGATATTAAGGTTATGGAAGTATTCTGAAGCCAGAGGGTTAGGTATGATAACCTTCTATTGTTTTTAAAAATATTCATTAGTTTCCTAACTACAAATCACTACTAATTAGTTATAAAACTGAACTGAAACAAACACCCACTTTCCTATCATCAGAACCATACAATCGATTAGGCATACACAGTTCTATTTTAGCTTACTTCTTTAAGTGTTTGCAAGTACTCGAGGTGTAGATTTTTTTAATGTTTCCCTTTCTGTTTCACACAAAAATTGATATTTAAAAATACTCTTTATAGGCATTTGTGGGCTCTGAAATATTTTGTGGAATAAATATGTTCCACTTTATTATTCCCCTGTAATCAATAAAACTGTGCTTAAGTATGTATTTTAGAATTTTTCCTGGAATTGGAATCCGAAAAGAATTATTGAGAAGAAAGGTTATTTTGAAAGCTCCCTATACATCCTGCCAAATTGCTTCACAAAACGTTTTGCATAGTCAAACTGCCTAGCAATGGATAAACATGTCATTTCCTCCCACTCTGCCTATGCGGACACTGCACCTGCTCACGGCCCTCTGGGTACTCCGTGTCTGTCTGTCCCTAGGCTGAGACACCATGAAGGATTGTGTTCTGCTGCTGCTCCTTGCTGCCTTGTGCTCTGCCAAGCCCTTCCGCAGCCCCTCTCACCTGGCCCTGAAAAACATGATGCTGAAGGACATGGAAGACAACGATGACGACGACGACGATGACAACTCTGTTTTTCCAACAAAAGAGACAGTCTATCCATTTTTCCCATTCGATCTGTTTCCAACGTGCCCATTTGGATGCCAGTGCTATTCACGCGTTGTGCACTGTTCTGACCTAGGTAGGAACATCAGCTAACTTTTTTTTTTCCTTTTTGAGAAACAATGATAGTTCTCACCAACTAAAAGGATAGGAAAAGTCTTCATTGATATTGCAAAAAAAAAAAAAATCTCAATAACAATAAAGCACTTCAAGATTTTAGATGGAGAGAAAATCGTAAGTACATCTAAGCTTATTTTTAAAATGCAGAAAATCTGAGGAAAACAATAGGGACGTTACATTTGGAACATTTCCTTCTCTTCTCAAACCAAAATGCTACATTTTCTTTTCTTTCAAAGAAAACAGGCTTTGCTACAGTTTCATTAGAGGAGGTTAGCAAGTTGAAATTGTACTTCTTGGTTAAAGTCCAGAATAACAAAAGTAATGCCTTTCAGAAAATGAATTAGAATACAGAGTTCATGAAATCTCTAGCCTAGACAGTCAAAAGATAATGCTCAATTTCTTTCAAATGACTTGCAATAGAGCTGCCTAGAAAAGAGGTAGTTTAAGGTCTCCTTGAAATTTTGAATTCCCCACTGAGTGCTGTATTTCTACTTCTTCAAAAGGAAGCACTGGAGGACAGCTCATATGTGCCATGGCAGCAGATGGCAGTGCCCATTCACTGCCAGTCCAGTTATTTCTAACAGAGGGACCACTGAGACCAGGTTCACTGCGGACGCTGAGGTCAGGGGCTGGCTCCCATGCAGAGGCCAATGGTGGCTGGCGACACTTCCAGAGTCTATTTCAACAGATGTGCACACCCCTCTTCCCTGACTGGATCACAAAGGGCTGGCAATTTGCCACTGTTCCTGCCTCAAGAAACAAGATGCTTTTTTTCCGGGCTTCATAGTCATCGGGGGAAGGTGGGAAGAATGGGTTTGTGCAAGTCCAAGTTTGTACAAGGAGGATTCTTTCGACAGAACCTCCAGCTTCCCTTCTTCATGACTTCCATTCATTTTTCTGACATTGGAATAACCTACTATATTTATAAAGATGGTAGAATCCATCTATTCTTACGGGCAAAACAGGACTTCCTCTGACAACTTACTCCCTGTGCTTTCCTCGTCCCATCTATAACTCAATTTCTTGAAACAGAAACATGGATATTTTCTTCTGCATACAATCTTAAAATGCAGAGGGAAGTACACAGGATTTATAGAACAGAAGGTTGACATTTAGGATATGTGGATATTCTGTTCCTCAGTTTGAGGTGATTAAATACATAACTGCCCTTTCAGGAGTGAGGATGCTCCTATCAAAAGAATGCCAGTATCTATAAAGTTCTTGCAAAAATACATTTTTTTTAATTCTTTCCAAAGAACTACCCAGGGGAAGGATAGTTTCCTATAGGGACGTGCTAATATAGAAAGTCAGCAGTGAGAATCTCAGCCTCCACTGCAATGTTCTTACCATTTTTTTAAATATTTATTTATTTTCATTACAAAGTCAGATATACAGAGAGGAGGAGACACAGAGAGGAAGATCTTCCGTCCGATGATTCACACCCCAAGGGAGTGCAACGGCTGGTACCGCGGCGATCTGAAGCCAGGAACCAGGATTTTTTTTTAAATATTTTTTTATTTTGAATTCTGAACCAATTTTTAAATATTTGCTTAATAAAATGCTGGGAAAAATCAAGAAGGCTGCATGTTCCTGATGCGCACCTGCTGTAGGGAGGCCCAACACAAAGATGAAACATGAAGTCCTATCTTCTCAGAAAAACAGAGGAAAGCTAGTGTTGCACTTGTAAGAGGATTGGTAAATAAAAGGAAGACCCTGTTCTTCCTTCAGTAGCAGCACTATGATCTGTAGAAGAATTTATAACTAGAGGAGTTGATTACTTAAAGAAGATGGGTAAAGTTTTTGATTATATACATGGAAATAATCCAATTCATCCATTTTGAATAATAAAATTTTTTTTAAAGATTTATTTATTTTTTATTACAAAGTCAGATCCGAAGCCAGGAACCAGGAACTCTTCCAGGTCTTCCACGTGGGTGCAAGATCCCAAGGATCTGGGCCATCCTCAACTGTTTTCCCAGGCCACAAGCAGGGAGCTGGATGGGAAGTGGGGCTGCTGGGATTAGAACCGGCACCCATATGGGATCCTGGCGCGTTCAAGGCAAGGACGTTAGCTGCTAGGCCATGCAGTCAGGCCCTTGAATAATAATTTTCTACATGGTACATGATTGAGAATGGGCTGACACTATGGCACAGTGGATTAGGTTGTCATTTGTGGTGAGGAGTGCTGGTTTGAGTCCCACCTGCTCTACTTCCAGTCCAGCTCCCTGCTAATAATGGGGGAAAGCAGTGGAAGATAGCTGCAGCACACATGTAGGAGACCTGGAAGAGGCTCCTGGCTTCAGCCTGGCCTCAACCTGGTCATTGTGGTCATCTGGGGAATCGATCAGTGGGTGGAAGATTTTTTTTTTCCTCTTTCTTTCTCTATAACTCAAGTAAATAAATTGTTTTAAAAACTATCAAGAACATGTATTTCAATTTCTTACTTTCGACAGCATAAAAATTAAAACCAGACTAAGATTCTCTAGCTAAAAGTACACAGCAGAGCTGTGCTCCAATCCTTACAGTACTGTACCTGGGTTACGTCTCTCGTGAGCAACTGTGAAGCCAGCCAGATCCAGGCAGCTGCCTTGTAAAAATAACTGAGTCACATGAAAAGATTTTGAGATCTCGATCCCCCTCAAAAACAATGACTTTCTTTTTAACCCACTGTGACTGAGAATTCAAAATAAAAAAAAGTTCCTTTCTAATATACTTGTGACTTTGTCCCAACACGATTTTCTAGCACATAACATGTTTGTTTATTTCTCAGGTTTGACTTCAGTCCCCAGCAACATTCCGTTTGATACTCGCCTAATTGACCTCCAAAATAATAAAATTAAGGAAATCAAAGAAAATGACTTCAAAGGACTCACTTCGCTCTATGTAAGAATACATGCTCAAATCTTTAAGTAATTATGTGTAATCTTTATCATTGCTAAAATGATTATTTATATTGTGTTACTATAAGATCTAACTGTGCGTATGTGAAGAATGACACAATCTCTAGTTAACAGGGATTTCTCGTCAATTAAAAATTACGGATTTGATTCAACCGATAATGTAATTCAGGTGGCATTTAAAGCTAACAACAGGCTGAAAAGACAATTAGATAAAGTTCATTAGTCCTTAAGGTAGTCTGCAACAATTCATTCAGGTGGTAGCAGTCACATGCATGAAAATGAAGAATATCTCTGCACTTACAGTCCCCAGCTCGTTGTGAGCAATCTGTAGACTCCACACAGAACACAGCTGATTGACCAACACACACGGACGGCTTCTGTCCTGGACTTCTAAGAACAAATCTTTCCTTACTATGCTTACTAATGCCATCCCAACATTTTTAATGCTTCAGAGGGTATTATTTCCTGCTTAACAGTTGAGTCTTCCAGATGCCAGCAAGCAAAGTTTCTGACTTAACTGGAGGCTGACTGTGGGGGCATGTGTTCCTTCAGCACCACTCCTCCCTCCCTGGGTCTGGTTGGCATTTACAGAGTGGTTCTACTCTGCACTGTCCTGGAGACAGGGAGACCTCTACCAGGCTGTCTCCCCCAAGCTGGAGAAAACAAACACACAGTCTGTCAACTCAGCTAAGTCAGCCCACTAGGCCTTGCGAGCCTGCTGTGTCTATCCTCCTCCTTAGAGGTGTGAGGTTGCAATCTCTCCATCATCCTTGGGCTGAGACCATGCATTTGGATCACACACAGTTCGGCTTCGGGAAAGTTCCATAGGTAGCACAACTTCCACTTGCATGTTTAAAAAGTAGAACTTAAAGGCATACATTTAGAATAGGCTTCATTTAAATATTAAGTCAGTCAGAAAAACCATAACAGATTTCACCCAACCCATTCCTGTGATTTCAAAGCACAGAGATTTTAGAGAACAGCAAAGTCATTATTTTAGCAGAAACTGGAAATGAGCCTAGAAATGTCTCTACCCCTTCTTGACCCCTTAGTAACCAGAGTAATAACTCATGTCCCAGTTAACACCAGAGCCATGATACGTCTAGTACATCTTAGTGCTCTAGGGACAGGTCAAAGGGGCTCCTATAGGCAGCAGAAGTAAGACTCTAAAAGGTATCAGTAGCTTTCCCAGGCTTGATTTAATTTTTATGATTGATTTATTTGAAATGTAGAGCAAAACGGAGTGGAAGAGAGAGGGGAAAGATAAATTGACTTTCCATCTGCCTGCTCATCTCCTAAATGGTTGCAACAGCCAGGACTGGGCCAAGCTGAAGCCAAGAGCTGGAACTCCTTTCAGGTCTCCTCTGTAGGTGACAGGGCCCAAGTACTTCGGACATATTCCTTCATCCTTGCCAAATGCATTAGTAAGAAGCTGGAAGCAATTAGGACCTAAATTAGTACTGCGAGAGGGAATGACAATGCCACAAGTGGGGGCTTAATGTATTGTGCCAAAATGGTGGCCCCCTTACTGGTTTTCTTCTAGTCAACACTTATACAACACTGTGTTTAAAGTCAGATAGCCCTGAGTCTTCTGCTCCGCTAAGAGCTTACCCTTGGGAAGAGGCCACACTTTCCTCAGATGTTAAGAGGGGTGACAAAAGCCTGGAACTGAAAGAACTGAACACTGAACACATGGTAAGTTTTTTAGCAAAGATAGGGTCTAACTAATAACCCTGGCAGTATTACTGCCAGGCTGGCATAAGGTTCACAACCTAGCAGCTTTAGCCAATGTACTAATGCCAAGAGCTTAAGAATATTCTTTTTTAAATGTACTTTTTGAGAAGCATAGAAAACTCAAGAGCTGCTATCTACTGGTTCATTCTTCAATGCTCACAAAGGCTGGGACCCAGGCAGCCAGTTATTTGTGCCATCTCTACCACTTTCTAAGGTGTACATCATCAGTGAGCTGGAACCAGAAGTAGAACTGGAATCAAATCCAAATGCAAGCATATTAACTGCTATCTTCAATGCTAGGCAAAAGACCCATCCCCAAAAGTGGTTTTTAAACATTATTCATTTACTTGAAAGGTGAGTAACAGAGACAGGAAGATCTTCCATTTATTAGTTCCATTTGCCCAAATGACTGCAATAATCATGTCCAGGCCAGGTCAAAGCTGGAATCCAGGAACGCCATCATGGTTTCTTCCATGGGTAACTGGGGCTGGAGCGCCTGGGCCTAACACTGCCCTTTCAAGCATATCAGCAGGGAGCAGCTGATGATGGAATGCTGGCACTTCAAGCAGCGGCTCAATGTGTAGCACTGCCAATGCTGTTACCCCGGCCCCCCACCCCAACACTTTCATGACTTGCCTTATGCTTGCACTCTGGAGATACTTATAAACCATTGCTTTAAGATGATATCACCTTGTCAGACAATTTAAGAGGATTAAAAACTTTCAGACATTTCCCAATTCTCCATGCTTGTTCCTATTCAGGCTCCTACAGACAACAATAGTATAGAACGGGTAAAGTCCCAGAGCACATGCAGAGCTGTGTTCTGGATCTCATGATGGCAACTTTGGGAATCTCCTGTAAAAACCCACAGAGTGCACAGCCAGCTGCCTGCTTAAATTTATCTCCTGAGGTCAAGGAGCATTCACCAGTTCCTTTGTGATCCACCAGTCCATTTGGCATAGTAACAACAGAAAGTCTACAAACAGTGGAAATGTCCCTACAGCCTCAGTCTGTGCAGAATTCGATTGATCTAGATTAGGAGAGGGGAAATGAGGCACTGTAGCTGCTAAATCACTTGCCATCGTCCATGGTTAACACTGAGAATTATTTCTACAAAAGCAGGTTTAATGGAAAATGGACAGAATTCTGTGCATTTTGCAGTGATAAGTTATTAGGGTGTCCAATGTGTCCCAGTTTGTTCAGGACTTTGTAGTGACAACAGACTGGGTCCTGGGTCACTAAGTGTGATATGTTGAAAGACACTTGGATGAGACAGTGTAGTTGTCCAGAGGAGCTCTTTGCTCCTAAGTTGGCTTTCTTCTGACTGGTGCTGCCCCGAGAAGCACTTATGGAGAGAAGGGTACAGGTGTTTCTCAGGATCCATTACGTATGATCTGCCTCAGAACTGAAAATGGGCAGAATGCTGGGAGACCCATTTCGTAGGCAGGCCTCTATTCTGGGTGAAATGGAAAACACTCATATGCTTTTAGGAAGGCAGGTTTCCAAAACAGATTCTAAAAAAATATAAGCACATACTTAGTGTGCACTAAACATCATCTGTAAACAGATTTTAAGATAAGACCTAGATATTATGGTTGATTATTTCCATGAATGGCTGGGTCCAGGTTGAAGCCTCAACTATGCAAACATATAACCTACCCAAGGATAAGAACATGAGTGTGCATATGAAGGCAAGTGTGTATATACCTCAAAGGCACAGCATCAGTCACCAAACCTGGGAATCATTACAACTCAGCAGGAAATATTTGCTTATAAACTTAATTTTAGAAATTTTTCATGTAGCTGATGAAGCACAAAAAGACATTAATCGCATTGATTTCCGTGATTGAATAGCCCTGGTAGAATTCCAGTAAACCAAATCTACTTCTTAATGTTGTTGATCTTCTTATGCTTTATCTAGGCTTTGATTCTGAACAACAACAAGCTCACAAAGATTCATCCAAAAACCTTTCTAACCACAAAAAAGTTGCGAAGGCTCTATTTGTCCCACAATCAACTAAATGAAATACCACTTAATCTTCCCAAATCACTAGCAGAACTCAGAATTCATGATAACAAAGTTAAGAAAATACAAAAGGACACATTTAAAGGAATGAATGCTTTACATGTTTTGGGTAAGTTTTCCATATGAACGGGGCATCTTGATATCATAATCAACACGCTGAGGCAGAACACTTCAACCATGAACTTAAAAATCTGATCGCCTTGACCTAGCTGAATCATCTATTAACCAATTAAAATACTAAAATACTTTATAGCACTAAAAACGCAATTTCGTAATTTTCTAAGAAATCGCCTTTGATACATCTGATGCTGTTTCTGTTTCCTGACTGGACTTCAATAGAATCCACACCATTCGTGCAGTGTTTTAATGCACTGTAAAAACTACTCAGATATATAAAATTAATTTATACACTATTTGGAACTTAACCCTTTTTTTTACTCATATTTGAATTTCACTCTATTTTCTTTTTGACTTCCCGGACACGGTCATACTATCTTGTAGTATCATCCACTCAAAAAATCGCCAACCAGGATTTTATTTATCCACTCACCAGTCTCCTACTGGCATCTTGTCACTTTTTTTTGTTGTTGTTGCTAAAATAGCTTCTGACTGTTCTATGTATGTATACTGGAAACCCAAAAAAATTGTTTAAATGTTTATGATTTGACTAACTAACCCATGTTCTCTCCCAACAGAAATGAGTGCAAACCCTCTTGATAACAATGGCATAGAGCCAGGGGCATTTGAAGGGGTGACGGTGTTCCACATCAGAATTGCAGAAGCAAAGCTAACCTCGATTCCTAAAGGTTTGTATTCATGTAAGACATTCTGATGACTATTACATGTCATGCTGTAAACTGTGCGGTGTACACAGTCAACCCAACACTGCAATTGGAAGCCTGTATGGGTGCAGCACATCTGGTAGGTGCAATCTAAAATTTAACACTTTCTCACCCATTCGAGGCTTTCTGCTTCTTTACCCAGTCAAACCATAACATCACCTGTGCCCACAAGAATAAGCATGAGGAAGCAGTGAACTTCTTAGTTTCCTTCTCCTGTGCTGACATCTGCTCCTCTATGTCTACACTAGAGGCTGAGAAAGCTGCCTGGGCTACACAGCCTTGTACGCAGCTGTGCTGAAGGTCCAGGCAGCGCCTGCTAGGCTAGCCTGGCACAGTGGGCAAGAGCTCTGTCTGCAGCTCTGTGCCAACACCACTCGCAGACAGCATCTGACACACAAAAGTTTCCCTTGTAACACTGTAACAACAGCAGCCCCGCTTTTATTCTCATGTTTCAGGGGTTCTGAGGCTGGTACCTCCAAGTAAAATATTCATACTTGCTGGATGATATCTCGCTGGACAGAATGCCTTTTGCAAAACTACAAAGTCTTGCTTTCCTTGTCTCAGATGAGATTGCTTAAATTTGCTCTCCCTCTTCCCTTCTCCCTCCATGCCCCTGCGACAAACAACATTAATTTCATTTTCAAACAGTTCTTTCAGAATCCACCAGTAAAACCATCAACTTTATAACTCCTCTCTACTCATCTGAATCAGAGATTAACAAAACAAATAAATACACAGCATTGTGGCATTAACAGGTAAAGCCACTGCCTGTGACACCAGCACCCCAAATGGACACTGGTTTGAGACCTGGCTGCTCCACTTCTCACCCAGTTCCCTGCGGATGGCCTGGAAAAAGCAGCAGAGCATGGTCCAAGTGCTTGGGCCACTGATACACACTAGGGAGATAAACGTGAAGCTCCTGGTTCCTGGCTTCAGTCTGGTTCAACTCTGGCTGCTGTAGCTTCTGGAGATGTGATCCTCTGGATGGAAGAAATCTCTACCCATCTCTCCTTTTCTATGTAACTCTTTCTTCTTTTTAAAAGTTTATTCATTTTTACTTGAAAGGTAGTTTTCACTCCCCAGACGATTTCAGCAGCCAGGAGGGCCAGGCTGAAGCCAGGAGCTTGGAGCTCAGTCTGGGTTTCTTGTGGGTGACTGGGCTACCACTGCTACCTTTTAGTTAGTTTAGCTGCTCCATGCTAATCAAGAAGCAGAGAATTCCAGTTTGGGATGCAGGCATCTTAACTGCCGTCGCAACTGCCTACCCAAAGGTTCCTGCTTCTAGAAACAGTCCCCTCAAGTTCTTCTAGTCTTCTTCCAGGAATTTTTTTCTTTTCTCTGATTTTCTAGAACCCACTTTGTGATAAGCTGGTATCCAGCTTCACCTGCCTTTATCAGGATTGTTTGTACATGTGATGATATGCTCAGGTAGCATTTCCAACCTCCGAGGACACAGCTTAGTCTACCATAATTAAGCTCAATTCAGAATTCAGAGAGGACACACCTTGGTTTCCATCATTAAGATCAATTGAGGATTTAAACCAGCAGAAATCTGTTTGTTTACTTATAAAATTCAAAATAGATTCTGGGATCAAAATAAATTCAACTCTGAAGACAATGACTATTCACAGGATATTTTAATTTCTTCATCAGTCTTAAAAACTAATATGGGATGAAAACGCTTCAGTAAGAGTTAAGAAAGCAAGCCCTTTCCACTAGCGACCTAGAGCTGCTGGTTGCAAACACCAGCTTGTACACAGGACCAAGGGACTGAGATTGACCCGATACTCTGTTCAGTCCTTTCCAGCCTCAGTTCACCTAGTGAGGGACAGCGTCAGAATATGTCAGTGTGAGAAGGGATATTCACAGGGCATCCAGCAGCTGCCAGAGCACTGAAGATGTGGCTCTTAACATATATAAAAACTATTAAAGATGGAAAGAATAATGCAAATTGAATTATTAATACAATAAAGGTCCATATGTATATTTTTATGCTTTTTTATAAAACTTAACTGATCACCTCTGGGCACTGTCACAATTCCTTATTTGAAAGAATAAAGCTTTTTTATTGCCTCTTATATAAAAACTGCATTACAAAAGAACTAAATAATGGATGAAGAAATCTTCTTTAGCAATCCCAGCTAATAAAATAATTTAGAATGAAAAAGGAAAGGCAGTATTTTGAATGGAATGAAACTAGTGATCACGGATGCTAAAATGAACAGGTAAGAAGTAAGCCAGCGCAGTTAAATCACATGCCTCCATATCCAATGAAATAGGACATCGAAGATCCTGGTAAATAGTATCACAGAATGAACTAAGTCCATAAACTGATGTCATAAGTCAATTAAAAACTGAAACACATCAGAAAAAAAAAAGGAGACGTATACTGTAGAAAAACAGAGTTTGAGATAAGAATAAAATGTATTATATTAATTTTATTTGGATCCCAGACTTGAGTAAGTTAGCTTTAAAAGGATACATCTGACACATCTGAATATATAAGCTATGATAACTGACCTGGTCTTCTATTTAAAACAAACAAACAAACAAACAAAGAAGACCTTATCTATTAGACATTAAGAGCTTAGTGGTAAAATTACACTATTCATGGGATTTAGCTTCAAAAACTCTGACCAAAAAAAAAAAAAAGTGACCAAACAAAAATATAGGTAAGTTATTCAATAAATAAATGACTAATGGAGTTGATGAAACAAGACTGGAAAAATTATGTTTAACTGCTGGAGCTGGGCAACAGCACTGTGGCATGTAACATCAGTTCCTATTTTTGTGAATAGTTTAAATTTTCCACAACAAAACGTCAAGTTGCCTAAATTCACAATCTCAAGCGTGAGAAGTAAACTGGCAATGGGGTTTGTTCTCACTTGTGCTAACACGTTTTTCTTTCTTTATTAGATCTGCCATCAACTTTATTGGAGCTCCATTTAGACTACAATAAAATTTCAACTGTGGAACTTGAAGATTTTAAACGCTACAAAGAACTGCAAAGGTAAACATTCTGCAAAACCTGAGATGTTAATCTTAGTCTTCTGATAAAGGCAGAGATTGCCACTGCTGCCCTTGGGCACGACAGCACTTTTGCTTTTACCTGTCCCTGGCATGAAGCCACCATATAAGAGAGGAAGAAGGCAATTTCCAAGTCTCCCTTTGGTTCATTGTAGCAGAGAGAACTTTTGCCAGTAGCTATTTAACTTACACATTGAAGTAGACGATTAAATAAAGTCAGGAAATACTTCCCTTTCTTTGGGCATACACAAAAGCAAGGTAGGCACGTATTCACACTAGGTTCTGTGGTGTTTTAAGCTAACTCTGTCAAGCTTAACTGTATAATGAACGATCCATTTTGTATCTTTTCTAGGCTGGGCCTAGGAAATAACAGAATCTCGGACATCGAAAATGGAAGCTTTGCTAATATACCACGTGTCAGGGAAATACACTTGGAAAAAAATAAACTAAAGAAAATTCCTTCAGGATTACAAGAGTTGAAATATCTCCAGGTAAAACTTCCTGTGTTTAATAGCCATTAACGCTTTGTTTTTCATAAGGTACATTAGCATTTCTCCAGCAAAGATGAAGCAAGCAGCAGGATCATGCAGCACAGTAACTCTCCAGGCCCACATCCATCTGCAGTTTCTGTCATAGAGACTATTTATTTAGATCAGTGTGCAGATACTGGCTCAGCTGGTGTCAGATTTCTGGGGTTGAGGTGGTGCAAGAGCCAGGACTGGGCAAGAGCCTTTTTTTTGTTGTTGTCCTACAAACATCTCACAAGGCACAGCAGAAGATTAAGATTTTTGGAATGCAAAGTGACCCAAAGTCATGATCATGAGTTCATACTTTATCATAAGTCCTTTCCCTCAAATACAGCAACCGTTAAGTCACTATGATGAGACAATGCTTTACATATGATTTTAGAGTTTACACAAAATTTGTCATTTATGAGAATTTATACTGAATATCATTTCACCTCAATCCATTTTGCTCATATGCTTTCCTTGTTGTGAAACATCTTCCCGCCTTCTAAGAAGCAAAACACTACTGGGTGCAAATACTTCAAGATTCCCTTCATGCACACTGCACTCACTGCCCACTGCAGTCCTCTGGGTCACTTTCATGGGACGGAGGTGTCATGGGCACGTGTGCATCTCAAGGCTCACTCACTGCTTTGACTTTCCTGAGCATGATGGCTTGTGGATGTTGAGTCTGCTAATCCAGGCAGACCACCCTGCCCTCGCTTCTCCACAGCTCAGACCCCTGCCAACTCTCTTTCTGCATTTTTTAAATGAAGAGTTATAAACAAGCTGAAGAACATGGGCCACAAGTGTGCAATTCAATGAATGTTAAGAAAGGAAACACGGCCATGTCTGGCCCAGTGACTTCCCAGTGAGGTCAATGCTAGGGTCAACTATATTTTGCTGTGATACTTAGTCATGGAAATGTAGCAGAACTACATGTCACGAAGTCCCTAGGACTAATAATGGCAAGGGAGGGGGGATGGAGGGAAGACACTAAACTTAAAACATCTTGGCAATACATGGAGTTGTAATGATTGGGCAGAATCTGGACCTAACAGGGCTGACAACCCAGTTTTGTCAATAAGATTTTTAGTTTTTAATTTGCTGAAATGCTTTTACTTCTCAGAAATCTCACCATGAAAAAAAAAATCTATAACACTGTGATTTGTCTATTGGTGCAAACGAAACATTCAACTATTGATGCTGTATTACAAATGTGTGTTTAAGATCTTGGCAAATCTTTCTACAAAATAACTAAAAAATACAGTTCTACAGTTCCTTGCCTTAATCACAAAAAAAATGCTAGTTTACTATTATTTTACATTCATATTGCCAGCCTAGGTTTTGGAGCTTTAATTTCATTCTGCTCATTTATAAAACTTTCTGAATGCATTATCATAAATGTGGTACAGAAATAACTGTGTATAGATGTGGGAGAGGGGAAGGGAGGAGCTGCAGGGGAGAGAGAGACTGGAAGAGAAAAGTGGTCTGACAAGGGAGCATGCTTTGGACCTAACTTCCTCACTTCCATAACATTTTCTTGTTTTTTGAGGCAAGTCTGAGTCATCATAACAGAATTTTATTTGCATAAATGAACACATAGATTTAAAAAATATACTCAAATCAATATCAAATAGATGAATGAACCCGAAAACAAATGTTGCCTATAAAGAGCAACTTCATTTCACACTGACGGGAAACTTTAATCCATTCTTTTTTTCCCCTACTACAACAGGTAATCTTCCTTAATTCTAATTCAATCACTAAAGTGGGAGTGAATGACTTCTGTCCAACAGTGCCAAAGATGAAGAAATCTTTGTACAGTGCAATCAGCTTATCCAACAATCCGGTAAATCCCAGGGAAATACAACCTGCAACATTTCGTTGTGTCTTGAACCGAATGAGTGTTCAGCTTGGAAACTTCAGAAAGTAATAATTATTCATGTCCATTCAGCACAAAATTCAAAACCTACATTTTGAATACTTGAACTCTATTAATAATTGTGGTATTTTATACACAAGCTAAAGTCTGTTCCAAGTGGCAAGTCCACTGATGTGTTATGACAAAAAATTTCAACAAAATTTTGCCAAATCATTGATAACATAAGGGTGAAGAGAAACAAGTATTTACTACAGTTTCTTCTTACATACAAGCGATTTTGCGTAAATCTTTTGTCTTGAACATTCCTTTCTCAGTAGGAAAAAGAGGACATTCAGTATTTAACTCTTTTTATCATGTGCATTTTTACACTTGATGTAAGCCAAAAAGGCCGAGAAGTAATATTACGTGCATTTTTAAAAGAATTGTACTGTAAATGGAATGCCTGACTTAGCAACATTTGTGCTTTTTCATTTACTGCTAGAAAAAAAAAATGGACATGGACCGTTATTTGAAGAGTACATCATGCTAGTCTTACTATTCTTTAATAACTTTAGTACTGTAATATTTCTGATAATGTTAATTATGGTTTGATATAATCACATTGAAATTCTCATGTCTTTAGAGCCTTGTTAAAGCTAACTTCTTATAATAAAATCTACAGTATATGCTCAGTACCAACTGAACAGATGCTATTCATTACAAACTAATTTTTAGGCTATGATTTTCTTTTTTAATTATGTTTACCTAGCTATAAAACCCCTGTAAAAATGTGTAGTGGATGTTTATATAAAGAATTTAACTCTTATTTTAAATTTTCAGTTATTATAAGCTTTTAACAGCATGTCAATTGTTAAAATTATATAACATTTTCACCTCAACTCTAAGCAATATTGTCAGGATATCCCTGGATGACTTTCTTGGAAGACAAAATCAATTCCAAACCGAAGTGTATCCTATATATGCATAGAAAAGGTAATTTTGAAAACCACATGATTAGGACAGCATCTTATAAAACAGGAAAGTCTGAAATAAGTAAAATTAGAAAATAAAGAGATTACAAAAATTGGTTTAAAGTATTTGTGCTTTGATTTTTTCTTTTTCCGCCGTAACAGCCTAATCTACTCCTCTGAAAACCTTTATAGCATTTTGAGAAAAGTATTAACATCTATTCTATTATTTTTTTAGGATTTATTTATTTTTATTACAAAGTCAGATATACAGAGAGGAGGCGAGACAGAGAGGAAGGTCTTCCATCTGATGATTCACTCCCCAAGTGAGTGCAATGGCCGGTGCTGTGCTGATCTGGAGCCAGGAGCTGAAACTTCCTCCAGGTCTCGCATGCGGGAGCAGGGTCCCAAGGCCTTGGGCCGTCCTTGACTGTCTGCCCAGGCCCCAAACAGGGAGCTGGATGGGAAGTGGAGCTGCTGGAATTAGAACCGGTGCCCACATGGGATCCCAGCATGTTCAAGGTGAGGACTTCAGCTGCTAGGCCACAGTGTCAGGCCCAACATCTATTCTTAATAACAGTACATCATTCCTGTGCTATGACAAACACCTTTAAGTTAAAATACCTGAAGAAACATATTTTAAATAATTTGGTGTGCGTGTGTAGGGGGGTGGGGGACAGTGTTACAGATATGTCAGCAGATAGAGGAATGGAATATCAAATCTCATTCTTTAGGCCAGTGTCATGTAACTACTTACTATTACATTGAGTTATTTGGGTCAGATACTTCTTGTGATAAGGCTAGGAATTATCCTAGTGTTTATTTGCCACCCCCCTAGTCTCCAGTTGCTAGATGTCACTTATACTGGCAATTGGCCTGCCAGCTTTGTCAATCAGCAGGTCTCAAGATGTACCTAGCAGAGAAGCTGGAGGTAGGATTTCAGCTGCTTCAGAACAAGTACTTTAGAGGAAATTAACTCCCAAAAGGACAGAAGTATGAAAACTAATTGTGCAGGGAAAATTACAGTGTGATTAAAATAATGACCGTACTACCAGGAATGACAAACAGCAAGAGCCCAGGAATTAGGAACAAGTTGGAAATCTTGTTTCATTTACAACCTGGCCCAGTGACCACTCTGGCTCCTGCTTCCACTTCTGTACTAGACAGAGGGGGCAATTCTGATTTGTGATGCTGCTCCCAGGAATCCATGATGGAAGTACATGAGCCCTAGAGGTGCTTGAATAGAAGCAACTATCATACCAGACAACTACTGGCTGATGAGAAAAATAAACAATTAGTAAGTCCTTAAAAATAAAACAGCAGGGCCTGGCGCGGTGGCGCAAGTGGTTAAGTCCTCACCTCGCACGCCCGGGATCCCATATGGGCGCCGGTTCTAATCCCGGCAGCCCCACTTCCCATCCAGCTCCCTGCCTGTGGCAGGGAAAAGCAGTTGAGGACAGCCTGAAGCTTTGGGACCCTGCACCCGCATGGGAGACCCGGAAGAGGCTCCTGGCTTCAGCCTGGTTCAGCTCCGGCCATTGCGCTCACTTGGGGAGTGAATCATCGGATGGAAGATCTTCCTCCCTGTCTCTCCTCTCTGTATATCCGCCTTTCCAATAAAAAAATAATAAAAATAAATCTTAAAAAAAAAACCAGCAGCAATAACTCTAAAATTACAATATTCTGAAGTTCCAAATGTTTTAATAAAATATATGGTCCCACCATTTAAAAAGAAAATTTGCTTTGATGGCACTTACAAGGACATATGCACATGGGAAAATTCAGTTCTTAAAGTAACTAAAGTGAGGTTAATGCTAAGGTTAGACTTGTATAAACAAACGCGTTAAGATATAAATAGTGGCGCTTCAAGACACATTATAAGCAAGAAAGACAAAAGTTTCAAATCCAAGACATGAGCCCTGAAATCCCTGCAGCTAATGTTTGTGCTTTGCATTCCACAGCTGCAAGCCATTTCTGGGTAAAAGTTTGAAAAGACAAATCGCTAACACAAACCATAAACAACCAAACACAAAATTAAAGTTTTCAGCCCCACACTTATTTTATGGTAAATAATGAAAAAATTCATTTGAAATACATGAAGGAGGAAAACAAATTTACTTTCTGGATTTGGCCTTTTTTTTCAATTACACACATTTTAAATCACCAGCAGCCTCCATTATTGTGAAGACTTTAATTACCGATTCAAGTTCTGTCCATGTTATAGCTCTATTGAGATTATTCAATTTTGGTGGATTGTATGTGTTCAAATTCTATCCATCTCTTCTAGGACTTGGGATTTGTTGGCATACAGTTGCTTGTAATAGTTCCTAATAATTCTCTTTGTCTGAGGTATCTGTTGTTATGTTTCCTTTCTTGTCTCTGATGCTGTTGATGCGTATCTTCCCCCCCTTTTTTTTTGATTAATTGAGTTAGTGGGGAGTCTATTTTGTTAATTTTTCTCAAAGAACCAGCTCTTTGATTCATTGATCTTGTGTATCGTGCTTTTGGTCTCTATTTGGTTTATTTCTTCCATTACTTTGGGTATTTATTTTTTACTGCTAATTTGGGGATTGCTTTGTTGTTCTAGCTCCTTCAACTGTAAGGTTAACTCATTTACTCTGTGCTTTTCTGATTTCTTAACATAAGCATTGAGTGAGATAAATTTTCTCTCTCTTTTTTTATTATTCTCATTAATGTGTTTACTTTTTTTTTTTTTTGACAATCCTTACATATTTAATTGGGGTAAAAAAGGTTCAAGGGCTACAGGGAAGTGGGCAAGACCATCACTTCCATACTGCTTCCTTCATGTATCTGAGGTAAAGGGGGATATAGAGGAAGAAGCCCCACCCAGTTTCCCACCCACCCTAAGTCCCGGATGTGGGGCATGCTCTGAGATTCTCGATCAAGTGGTTCCAATATAGTTCACCGATAAATTTTCTCTTAACACTCCCTTGATCATGTCCCATAAGTTTTGATGTGTTGTGTTAATGCATTAATTTGTTTCAAGCAATTTTTAAAATTTCTCCTTTAATTTCCTCTCTAACCCATTGCTCATTTAGTAGCATAATATTCAGTCTCCACGCATTTGCAGGTCTTCCTAAGTGCTTTGATTTACTGGTCTCTAGATTCACTCCTTGAATGTTTGGGAAGATGCATGGTATAATTTCAATTTTTAAAAATTTGCTGAGGCTTGTTTTGTGACCCATAACATGGTCAATTCTGGAGAAGGGCCCGTCATGATAGAAGAGTGGTTAAAGTCCTCCCCTTGCACACACTGTGATCCCATATGGTCACTGGTTCTAATCCCGGTAGCTCCACTTCCCATCCAGCTCCCTGCTTGTGGCCTAGGAAAGCAGTTGAGGATGGCCCAAAGCCTTGGGATCCTTCATCCGCATGGGAGAACCAGAAAAGCTACTGGCTCCTGGCTTCAGATTGGCTCAGCTCCAGCTGTTGCAGCCGCTTAGAGAGTGAACCATCGGACAGGAGATCTTTCTCTCTGTCTCTCCTCCTCTCTGTATACCTGACTTTGCAATAAAAAAAATCTTTATCAAAGAAGTACAAATCTGCTCAGGCTTGTTTTGTGACCCATAACATGATCAATTCTGGAGAAGATTCTATGTCCTGATGGGAAAAAAAAGTGTATTCTCTGTCTGTAGGATGAAAGGTTTGGTAGATATCAACTAAGTCCATTTGCTCTGGTGTCTTGGAGAATTCTCTTTTTTCTTTGCCAAGTTTCTGTCTTGTCAACCTGTCCACTGACATTAATGAGGTTTTAAGGTCCCCATTATTATGGTGAGGGAGTCTATTTCTTCCTTTAAATCCATTAACATTTGTTTCACGTAACAAGGTGCCTTGGCATTTGGTGTGTGCACATTTATTATGGTGATCTCTTCTTGCTGAATGGATCCTTTTATTGTCATGGGGTGTCCTTCTTCATCCCTTTTAATATTTTTCATGTCAACGTCTAAATCATCTGATATAAGAATGGCACACAGGCACATTTTTCCTTACCATTCGCTTAGAATGTCTTTTCCCATCCTTTCACTTTCAGTTTCTGTTCATCTCTGTTGGTGAGATGAGTCTCCTCTAGGCAACACATAGATCTATTTTTTAGCAGAGTTCACTAATCCATGGCATTTGGTTGATGAGTTTAAGCCATCTACACTGAGGGTTAATAAGGATAGGCAAGTGTTTGGTCCTGTCATTTTAACAATGGGTTGTTCTTTCGTCTTCTGCTGACTTTTTCTTGGGATGCTCGCCACATTTACCTTTGGTTTTGGTAGTTGCTTTTCCTCTACTGTCAGGAGAATTTCTTTTAAGCATCATTTGTAAGGCAGGTTTGGAAGAGGCAAATTCTTTTAACTTTTCTTTATTATGGAAGAATTTTATTTCATTTTCAAAGACTAAGGAGAGCTTTGCTGGATACGTCATTTTGGGTTGAAAATTTTTTCCTTTTAAAATCTGGAATAAGGCACTCCATTCTCTTCTGGCCTTTAGTGTTTCCTCCGACAAGTAGCTGTGTGTTTGACTGGGGTTCCTCTATAGCGCACTTGATTTTTTTTTTCACGTGCACATTTAAGGTTCTTTGCTTTATGTTCAACTGAAGAGATCTTAATTATTATGTATTGTAGTGAAGTTCGCTTTTGATCAACTCTGTTGGAAGTTCTGTGCTCCATCTGGATATTGTTTTCCAATTCTTTCTCCAGATTAGGGAAGTTTTTGTGTATTAATCCATTGAATACAACACCTTTAACCCCAGCTTCTCTTTCTAAGCCTTCTGGAACTCCCATAACTCTTATATTAGGTCTTCTAATTTTTCAATTCTCAGATTTTTTTTTTAGCTTGACCCAGCTCCACTTTAACATTTTTGATTGTTTCCCTATTGTGACAGAAAGTATCTTCCAATTCTGAGATTCTTTCTTGTGTTTCATTCATTCTATTATTGATACTTTCCACTTACTTTTAAAATTTGCTCCATTGTCTGCTTCATTTCCAATAATTTGGCTTGGTTTTGTTGCAGTGTTGCTATTTCCTGTGTGAAATATTCTTTCAATTCCTGCATGTGATTCTCATTGTTTCTAAGAAGTTTTATAACAAGTGTTCTGAATTCTATAGTCCCCATTTTCTTGATGTCTTCCTCAGTTAACTCTGAGGGTGTTACATGATCCAGGAGTGAGAGTGGGCCCAAGAGGGAACAGTGGGCACCTCTCTCTTGGGTTACCACTCCCACTGGAAAGCATGAAAACCAGGACTGGGGCAGGTGTGGCTAGACAGAACGGCACCCACCAGCATGTGTGTGGGCTGGATAGTGGGGCTGGTTGGGTTGAACTAGGCTTCAATGCCCATTGACATGTATGAGAGTTGAATGGGATGTGGGACAGAATGGACAAGTCTGCTGTACATACTGGCAAGCATGGGAACCAGGGTAGAGGGTAGACCTGGTGGGGTAATGGGAAGGCACCCCAACTAGGCTGCAGCTCCCACTGGTTTGTGTGAGGGCTGAGTGTGTGGTGGGTAGGATCAGGTTGGACTGCAACACCCATTAATTCATGTAGAACACAGGGCTGGAAACAGAAATGACCCAGCAATTGCAACCATAAGCATGTACATAAGCTGATTGGGACAACGGTCTATGTTGGATCCTGTACTGGCAAGCACACACAAGAATCAGGTCTGGGATCATCTCAGATGAAGTTTCTTTGGGGATCCTTCCAACTGAACTGCTGGACTCAGAACCCCAATCATGAAGAGAAGTGCAGGTTTCATGATCTGACCATGGAGTACATGGAGGTTCAGTAGAGACAGTGGACAGCATATCCAGGTGCACATGGAGGATATGGCAGTCTGTGGGAACCTGCAGAGGACACCTAGTACCACAGCAGAAAATGGAGGACACAATGAATCAATCAACTACTCCAGTCAAGTGTTGGCAGTAAAATTCTGGGTAAATGGAGATTCTAAGGTGGACTATGTCAACCAATGGATTCTGGAGAGATTTCATTGTGCTTGGAATGGTGAGATTGGCGGCAATACAGAACTGTTGAACTATCGAAAACACTTAAGCAGGACCCTTGAAGCATGCCCAACATTGGGAACCTGGGATGGGTGGGAGGCTGGGTGGGGCTTCTCCCTTTATCTTCCCATTTATCCTGATTCAAAAAAAAAAAAATAATGTGTAAACAATGGTCTTACCAACTTTCTTGTAGGCCTAGATCTTTGTGCCCTAATCAACCATGTAAAGATTATAAAATAATAATAATAATCATAATAAAACTCTGAAGGTGTTGGAGGCTTTTCCAACAACACTTGATTGTGCTGAGTGGAACCCTGAGCTGGGTGCAAACTGCAGTTCAGTGGGCTGAAGGGGAATGAGATACCTAGAGGGTGCAGTCATTCCACTCCAGCCGCTACCTCAAGTCAGGGGAAGGGACAGGTATTGTGGCACAGTGAGTTAAATTACAACTTAGGATGCCCATATCCTACATGGGAGTACATTGTCTGAGCCCTCAGTCTTTTTTCTGCTACAGCATTCTAGTGACACATCCTAGGGGGTAGCAGATGATCGCTCAAGTACTTGGATCCCCTTCACCCTAGTTCTGATTGCAGTGGATAATGTTAACAGTTTTCTGCATCATTTTATACATTCACCAACCTTGTGTATGTACTTCTTTTGCTCTAAGACCTTTTTACTGCAGCCCTTTTAATCAGAAGGCTGTAGATCCCCTGACGTTTTAGTTTGTATTTCCCCAATGACTTCTTTCATATGTATTCTGGTCATGGCTTCTTTTGTAAAATAACTGCCCACTTTAAATACTGCTGTTTTTCTTTTTAAAATATTGATTTGTATAAGTATCTGCTTCGCATGACAGCCAGGACTGGGAGCGGGCCTGGCTGGATAGGTGGTGGCACTTGCTGGCTTAAGTGTGGGCTGGAGAGAGGAGTCAGCTGGGTTGAGTTAGGCTTCAATGCCTAATGATGTATACGAGATCTCAATGGGATGTGGGGCAGACCGAAACAGTCCACTGCACATGCTGGCAGCCATAGGAACCAGAGCTGGAGGGCCAGTCCAGTGGAGATTTTTAGGGGTCCCTCTGACTGGGCTGCAGCTCCCCATGTGGTACGTGGGGGGCCAAGTGTGTGTTGGGCAGGGCTGAGCGGGGCCACAGCACCCATTGGATTGCTGAGGATGGAGGGCAGAGCAAACTGTTCAACCACCCCCAGTGAAGCCTGACAGCTATCTGTAATGAAGACTTGGAGGTGGACTACAACAGCCAATCAACCTTGGAAGCGGTGATATCAGCAGCATCTTAGAACTATCAACACCAAATGAACAGAACCCTCAGAAAATGCTTCACAACGGGGAACCTAGGATGACATTGGGCGGCAGTTGGGAGGCTGGGAGTGTTTTCTCCTCTTGTATTCCCTCCTCCCCTATACACAGGAAGAAGAAAAAGAAAACGTGTACACAATGGTCTCATTCACTGTCTCCTGACCCTCAACCCTTTCCATCCTGATCAACTATGTAAACATCATCAAAAATAAAATTTAAAAAACAGAATAAAAAGAAGTATCTGCTTCTGATATGGTTCTTAGATTTTTATTGTATCTTTCTTCAGACTTTGCTTGTCTTTTTTTTTTTACTCTCCGAATGTTTTACTCTAGTGTTGTATCATAAACAAACTTAACTCTAAGGACACGCTACTCCCCCAGCCTCCAGGTAAGAGGGCTGCAGATTACCCAGGAAGGGGCTCTGGGACATATTGGAATGGGAAAGGCTGAGGGCATGTTTGACGGAGGAGGAATGACTTCTGGGGAAGTGGACCAGGCCACTGCACTCAACAAGTAGGTGAGGGAGCTGAGATTGAGTAGTTTAGAGGGGGAACACCAGCAGGCATATCTGGGTAAGACCAACGCTCCTACCTATGTGGGAGACATGGGTTGAGCTAAATGGCATCGCTGGCTACCCACTAACACAAGTAAAGCTGGGGTTGGGGGGCATCCTGGCTGGGTTAGGCTATAGTACCATCCCACAAGTATTGGAGCAAGGGCTGGGCCATGTCAGGCTGGACTGCAGCACACACCAGAATACATAGATTCTGGGGGCAGATTCCGAAAGAGACTAGTGGGTTTGTCTCTGTGGGACTGTAGTATCTGTTGGTTTGAGTGTAGAGTTGGGGCTGATGACTGGATGAGCTAGGCTAGACCACTGAATTCACCTGATACTTTTAGGAGTCGGGGCTGTGGAGAGGAGCCAGGCCAGACCAGGTTCCAGCACCTGCCTGCACATGAAAAGACCATGATTGAGGGCAGACCAAGCCAAGCAGGTCCATGGAATCCTCTGGCATGAATGAGATCCAGGTTTGGAGAGGACTAAGCTGGGCAAGGCTGCAGCATCCATCAACATGTGTTGGGGGAAGGTATGGGGTGGGAGGAAGGCTGGCTTAAGTTCTAGCATCCACTGGCACTTATAAGAGCCAGAATGGGTTTGGGTCAGGCCTGGCTAGACTGAGGCACTTGTCGGTTCAAATGAGAGCCTGGTCGGGGAGCAGGCCAGGTTAGACTAGGCTATTGCATCCATCAGGAAGAGCTCAGTGGGTATGGGCCAGTCAGGCTAGGCCACAATATCTCCTGGCAGGCATAAGATCTGGGGCTGGAAGTGGGCCTGATAGGGGAACTGTTGGTATTTCACTGCTGGGCTACAGCTTCTGCTGGCAAACATGACAGCCAGGACCAGGCTGGGCTGGAGCACCTGTTGGCATATCCATGGACCAGGTATGGGAGTAGACTGGGCTGAGCTAAGCTATAGCTCCATGAGTGTGCATGATAGCCAGATGGGATGCAGGACAGACCAGGCTAAGCTGCAGAACATGGTGGCGCATGCAACAGCTGGAGCTGGGGGTAGACCTGGTGAGGAGTTAGCAAGGGTTGTCCTGACTAGGCTGTAGCATCCGCTGGTAGGCATAAAAAACCAGGCCTGTGGTGGACTGGAGGGCTATACCACAGCACCCATCAGTTCGTGTGAGATGGGGCTGGGGAAGGAGCTCACCAGATAGCTGCAGTTGACGGATCGAAGCTGACCCTGCATTGGCTGGTACACACAAGAGTTAAGCTTGAGGTTTCCCCAAGTAAGGTTTCTTGGGGGACTTCCTGACTTTTAACATATTCCTGCCAGGAACTACATGACAAACTTTAAGTTGAGTGGTAAGATTTAAGACCTTGCCCTGCTGTGGTCTTAGTGGGGAACAAACTTTATTACTTCTTCCTATTATGTTAGGGGTAAAGATGTTTTGAAGACATGCTTTTTCCAATTAAAAAGAGTTCATTCTATTGTGTGTTATGATTCTTGTGACTCTGAACAGCAATTTAATTGTGATTGACGTGACTACTCTGTTTCCTAAATGTTGAGCTTTTGTCTTGTACCACAAACTGTAAGTGAGCAGAGTAGCAACTTGATGTAAAGAAACTGGTTAATGCCTATGGACTGATAAAGCTAGACAGACAACTATGTGCTGATATACAGAACGAGTGGTTTTGGCTCTGGATTACCTCCTCTGCAGCTAAATCTGGAAACAGAGATAATACACATTCGTGGTAATATATAGTAAGAATTTTTTTTGGTAGATTTTTTTGTTGTTGTTGTTTTTACTGGAAAGTCAGATAAACAGAAAGGAGGAAAGACAGAGAGGAAGATCCAGTGCCCATGTGGGATCCTGGAGAGTGCAAGGCGAGGACTTTACTCATTAGGCTACCACTCCGGGCCCGTATACTAAGGATTGTAAACTGTCATTTGACACATCTTGCTGTAATTCTATGCTGTGGCATGGTACATACAGTTGTTGCCTGTGGTGCTGGCACCCACAGATGACATGGATCTCAGCTGCTGTGCCTACTATCGAACTCCCTGATGTGCCTGGGAGAACTGCGCTGATTAACGAAACTCCCAGGGTCCCTGTAGCGGCATGGGAGCCTCTAGACCCAGCCTTTGGCAGTTGCTGCTATTTGGGGTAGTGAACCAGAGGATGAAGATCTCTTGCTCTTGATCTTTCCCTCCCTGTGTGGAATCAACCTTCAAATAAATAAATCTTTTTTTTTAAAAAGGAAGTTGACTTTGCAAAGCATTAGCAGTCAGAAAAGTTTCTGGTATAAACGTCTCTACTTAAGTGATGATGCCTTGATGGCAATTCTGATCTGATTATCATCTTGAAAGGTTTTTCCACCAGAAATAACAAATAACCAAAATTATTTTAAACAATAAAAACAAAGCTGGAGTAATCACAATCCCAGATTTCAAGACATACTACAGGGCTAAATGGTCTGTTACTAGTATAAAAAAAAAACAGAAAATAATATAAACAGAACAGAACAGAGACCTCACACGTGTACAACTATGTAATTTTCAACAGGAGAATTGAAAAGCCAGTCTCTTAAGCAAATGGTGCTTGGATAACTGGAGAGCAGCCTGCTAAAGAAAGAAATCTTAGGCAAAAATCGGCTCCAAATGCATCAAGGATCTATCTCTGCAACCACAAAGCATCAAATTAATAAAGGAAAACATGAGGAACATCCTATGAGACATAGGCGGACTTCTTACAAAGAACAGCAAAATCATAAGCAGTCAAAGCAAAAATAAACAAATGGGACTACACTGAACTTGAAAAGTTTTGTTCAGCAAAGAAACTAGTCAACAAAGAGGCAAAGCAACCAAAAATGGGAGATCTTTGAACGCTACACAATGGGTAGGGGACTAATATCCAGATTCACAAAGAGCTTCAGAAATTCAACAACTGCAAAACAATCGGCCCTATGAAGAAATGGGTAAAGGAAATGAGCAGGCTTTTTCAAAAGAAGAAATTCAAATGGCTAATAGACATGAAAAGATGTTCAGCTCCCTTGCTATTAGGAAAATGCAAATAAAATCCACAATGAGGTTCTACCTAACTCCAGTGAATACTGCCTATATTAAGAAATTTATAGGTCTGTCATGATGGCTCAGAAATTAAATCCTCATCTTGTTCCCATATGGGTGCCAGTTCATGTCCCAGCTATTCCACTTCCCATCCAACTCCTTGCCTGTGGTGGGAAGGCAGTAGAGGATGGCCCAAACTCTTGGGACCCTGCATCCATGTGGGAGACATGAAGGAAGCTCCTAGCTGTTCCTGGCTTTGGATCAGCTCAGCACTGGCTGTTTTAGTCACCTGGTGAGTGAACCAGCAGGTGGAAGATCTTTCTCTCTGTAGCTTCTCTTTGTAAATGTGATTTTCGAATAAAAATAAATAAGAAATAAAACAAAAATCTACTAATAACACCTGATGTTGTAGCTGTACAGAGAAAAGCACTCTACTCCACTGTTGGTGGGAGCAAAGGAGAACACAACCATTATGGAAGTCAGTAGGGAAAGTGCCAAGAGAACTGAAAACTGATCTGCTGAATAACTCAGCCACCCCACTTCTGGGAATATATCCATTTTAAGTGAAATCTGCATTTCAGAAAGCTCCTGCATCCCTATTTTTATAGCAGCACAATCCACAAGGGCAAAAACATGGAAACAACCCAGATGCCCAACAAAAGAGGAATGGATCACAGAAATGCGGTACATCTATTTCACTGAATACCACTTAACTATTAAAAAGAATGAAATTATACCATTTGCAATAAAGTGCTCCCAACCAAAGATCAGTATGCTCAGTGAAATAAGCCAACTTTCATGAAAATACAAAGCAAAGAGATGTATAGTTAAACAAGAATACACATATATTTTCTTTTAAAGATTTATTTTTATTATTTTTTTTTTATCAGAAAGGCGGATGTACAGAGAGGAGAGACAGAGAGGAAGATCTTCCGTCCAATGATTCACTCCCCAAGTGAGCGCAATGGCCGATGCTATGCCGATCCGAAGCCAGGAGCCTCTTCCGGGTCTCCCACATGGGTGCAGGGTCCCAAAGCTTTGGGCTGTCCTCTGCTGCCTTCCCAGGCCACAGGCAGGGAGCTGGATGGGAAGCATGGGATTAGAACCGGTGCCCATATGGGATCCCGGGCGTGCAAGGCGAGGACCTTAACTACTGCGCCACCGCGCCGGGCCCCTACACATATATTTTCATGAATTAATTGTATAACGGAGACTAGCCTATTGGGAAGTAGAGACACGCTGTACTATGTTCTCTATTTCAGAATGAAAGTAGCACTCCCAACGAAACATCTTAGTATACTTTTGCAAAATGGTACTAGGTTTTCTACCTTTGCCTTTAACTATAATGCCATGCTATACTTCAATAGCAGAAACTTAAAACTTGCAATCGTTACTAAGGCACTATACTACTATGATAATCTGGGAGGAAATGATAGGAGAGGGAGGTGGGGAGGGAGGAATGAGCGGGAGGGAGGAATTCTTGTACCTACAAAGTTGTATCATGGAAAAAAAAAGAATACAGTCTGTTTTTCATGGCTACCTGCAAATCTCCCTCTAAGACACAGGACTGTTTGTTACCAATATCCTTCATATTCTTTTTTTCTTGTTTTTGTCCATTTCATTGTGAAAGCACTGAAATAAAGTAATTTAACTAATCTAGTTTTCACCTGGCCAGTCATGTAAATAAAAACTAAGAAAAAACTGCCCTTCTAGGAAAAATTATAATACCTGAATTTGAAATTGTACTGAGATATTGGGGAAAATGGGATCTTTTACCTGGTCCAGTGCCATACCTTTTTTTAAAGTCGCTTTTACTCTTCTCTTCAACTCCAAAATTAAAAAAAAAAAAAAAAAAACTTATTTATTTGAAAGATACAGTTATAGAGAAAATAAAAGAGAGGGGTGATGGGGATTCTCCATTCACTGGCGCATTCCCCAGACGACTGCCACAGCCGGGGATGGGCCAAGTGAAGGCAAGGCACTTCCTCCAGGCCTCACACATTAGAGGCAGGGGTATTATTGCTTATCCCAGGTCATAAGCAGGGTGCTCGACTGCAAGTGGAACAGCCTGGCCTTGAATTATCCCCCACATGGAATCCTGGTGCATGCAAGACAAGGACTTTAGCCACTAGGTTACCGCATCGGGCCCAAAGACATAAAGGCATTTCTTTTTAACACCTAAGAGGTCACTTCATCTCTTTTTTTGTTCTAGGTTGTCTGTCCAGTCTGTACTTTGCAGCTGACCATAAACACATGCTCTGTCATTAGCATTTCCTGTGAATTTGCAGTTGAATCTATCCTGATCTATTCTGTTGTGTTTTTTTTTAAAAAAAAAAAAAAACAAAACCTTTTGTAGTTGAAAGGCAGAGCAACAGAGAGAAATGGAGGGGCAGAGATGAATTTTCTAGCTACTTAAGTTAACTCCCCACGTGGCTGCAACAGCCAGGTCTGGCATACACTGATGCCTACAGTGAGGAACTCACCTTGCTCTCCCACACAGATGACAGGGGACCAAGTACTGGGATCATCCTGCCGGATATATTAGCAGGAAATTGGATTGGAAATGCAGAGTCGGTGAGAATTGAACCGATACGTCAATGTGAGATTGACTGTGTGGCAAGTGTCAGGTTAGCCTGCTGTGCCAAGGTAGCCTCCAGTCTGTTCACGTTTTTTAAAAAGATATATTTACTTTCATTGCAAAGTCAGATATACGGAGAGGAGGAGAAACATAGAGGAAGATCTTCTGTCCAATGGTTCACTCCCCAAGTGGCCGCAACAGCTGGTGCTGCGCCTATCCAAAGCCAGAGGCCTAGATCCTCTTCCAGGTCTCCCACCAGGTGCAGGGTCCCAAGGCTTTGGGCCGTCCTCAACTGCTTTTCCAGGCCACAGGCAGGAAGCTGGATGGGTAGTGGGGCTGCTGGGATTAGAACCGGCACCCATATGGGATCCCGGAGCATTCAAGGTGAGTACTTTAACCGTTAGGCCACTGTGCCGGGCAACAGTCTGTTCACATTTTAAAAAACTTTTAAATTGGGATTGAACATGTGAACAGAAAAATATGTGGATAGTGCAGTATATAGGTCAACAAATTTACAATAAAAACATCATAATAAGCCATCAGATAAAGGTAAGATCACTGAAGGCTCCATCCTTGCCAGGATGAATTCATTTTAATTCTATTTAATTGATTTTATATTTTGTTTATAATAGACTAGAAAGTATTACATTTTATAGTATATTCTACTTGACTCACAGAAGAAGGACACTGCAGTGTGAGGTTCTGAGTTCCAGTCTCCTTCTGGGTCTCTGCCTGGCAAGGACAGCAACAAAGTGTGGAACTGCTCTCTGAGAAAACCTCAGGCAACATGACACCAAGAGGATATGAGAATATCACACTGCAGGATGCGCTGTTGCTGTGGCTGCTAACTCTTCCCAGAAGGAGCTTCCATGCTGGGGATTCCTTACACAGCTTCAGTAAGAGCACACTGCCTAGCATCCCACCAGGGGAAGAGTTCTTCAATACTGATGAACTGCTATTAGTTACTAAAGGCTCCAATAAACCAGAACAATATGTGGGAACTCTTAGTTTACCAGTAAAGGGAAATGAGACGCTCATCATGCCTGTTTCTCATGGCAAGGACCTAACAACTACAACAGCTATTGTGAAATGTCTCCAAGTCAAAGGAGCTGTTTCGGCTTCATTCACCTGCATACAAATTCACAGCTACTCAAAAATGAGCACAGAATAATCTTTCTTCCCTATTGCTTAAGAGGACTGTAATCAGAATCAGTTGGATGAATGATACCTGAAAATCCATTTTGCTGCCTCTTAGCATAATACCACTTCTTCCTGCTTTCCCTTCGCAACTGCTACCAACATTTATTCATTTACTCACTTGCGCCTTCCTAGAAATATTTACCTTACAGGTCTTAATGAAAGAGTTCATTTATTTGAAAGGTAGAGGCATAGAAATAATTCGAGGGACAGAGAGAGAGAGAGAGATCTTCCACCCACAGCTTACTCCCCACATGGCCACAGTGGAATGGGTTAGCTCAGGCTGAAGCCAAGCGCTTCTTCCAGGTCTTCCGTGTGAGTGCAGGGGCCCGCTCTTGCTTTCTTGAACACAGTAGCAGGAAACAGATTGAAAGTGGAAGCGTTTCATAATTTTCATCGGTGACATAAATCTCTCTTCAAAAAATTATTTTCAATAAAATGTTCTTAATAAACATTATCCTGAGCAAATATAACAAACAGAAATCCTGCTTCTGTGTCCATATATCCCCCTACTCCAATCTAGCATTCTCACTTTTATTTTGTTTATTTTTAAATTTTATTCTGTTACAATACTTGGAAGGAATCAGAATCCCTTTCATTTAAAGTGCACCTGTACCGATATTATATAATTCCTTAGAAAATAAAGAAAATGAGAAACATATCTCAAGAGTGACTTGGAGAATTTTGAGATTGGGGCAGAGGGTTAAGTATGAGCAAAATTCCCTAAAATAGGAGTTAGAATTTCTTTTTTTCTACAAGGGTCATTCAGATATTAATAACATCATTTGTAGGTCATGCAAAATTATCAACTTAAAAACCAACTTGCTATAGATTAATTTTGGGTCCTGCCTATGGTTGCCTTGGCAGGATCAGACAAAGTGATTTTGCTGGTCTCATACTACCCATCGGCTGCACGTTCCCTCCATTTGCCATAAGATAACAGGAAGACAGAGAAAGGCAGGACAGAAGCCAAAGCAGCCCTACAGCTTTGGGCTTGGAGTGGCCTTAGCTCAGTTCCTTAGAGACAGGAGATGCCAGGACAAAGTGTGCGGCCAAGGCCTCCCCTGGCTGCAGCCACTATGACCTACAGCTTTAGGGTTCTCACCATCTTTGTCATGAAACCGTAGAAAAGCTTGTCCTAATTTTTTTTTCTTTTAAATATACATTTCAAGGTATTTTCTTTTTTTCCCAAAAATGAGTCCATAAATTTACTGAACAAATTACCTAATTTTCACCATGGGAGGGCAGTCTTATTCTAACATGCTTGTAAAAGTCTGAAATAGTCAGACATATTTAAAAAAAAAAAGTTACGGAACTATTAAAAAATGACTAAGAGTAAAAATTGTAACAGATGATCTGGTTAATAAAACTTAAAAAAATTCTTAGGCTATTGAAAAGCTGGGATAAACAGACTTCTGCTTTGTGTATTTACCAAGTAGCTAAGGTAAGTCATAGTACTAGAAAAAAAGAAAAAGACAACATTAAATATTTACCAAGCCCAACCATGTGGGCACCTCAGATGACATGCTGAAATGGCAAAGCAAACCTTATGATAGTACAAGGGGCACACCAATGCCCCAAACTACATGAAAATGAAAGTATTTACAAGAGTGGAAACAACTCAGAAGAACAAAGTTGGATAGCATTTACTACCTATGAAGACCAAAGTTACTAGGAAGCTGCTTTCATTAGGAAAACCTGATGCAAGGCAATGGAATAACGGAGAATTTGACACAGACCTGTATTCATGTTCAACTGATTTTTCACAAAAACATCATGGTGATTCAGTGGAGAAGTAATAGCCTTTAATAAATAGTGCTGAGACAACTGGATAGTCAAATGCAAAAAGTTGAACTTACAAGGGTTGGCACTGTGCACAGTAAAGCCTTCTGCGACTAGCACCCCATATGGATATCTGTTTGAGTCTCCATTGCTCCACTTCCAACCCAGCTCACTGCTGAAGTGTCTGGGAAAACAGAACAAGATGGTCCCACTGCCTGGGCATTTGCACCCACATGGGGACTTGGAAGAAGTTGTTGGCTTTGGCCTGACTTGGCCCTGGCCATTGGGGAGTGAACCAGCAAACGGAATGCCTTTCTCTCCCACTCCTCCCCTTGAACTCTGCCTTTCCAATAAGGAAATCTTTTCTTAAAAAAAAATGAACTTAGACTCTAATCTCACACCATGCACAAGGATGAACTCAAAATAGATCACAGACATAAACACTAGTGTAGGAGATAAAGCTATGACGTATAAATGACAAAAATTCTTGTAGTGGGTGTCTGGCACAGCAGTTAAGATGTTGCTTAGGATGCCACATTCCACCTTGGAGTGATAAGGTTTCAGTCTTGGCTCTGCTTCTGGTTCCAATTTCCTGCTAGTGTGTGTCCAAGGAGACAATGGGAGGTGGGCCAACTACTGGTGATCCACCACCCACTGGTGATGAACTACTGTCACCAATATGGGAATCCTGAACTGAGTTTCTGTTTCCTGGCTTTGGCCCAACCAGCTGTGGCTGCTATGGGCATTTGGGGAGTGTGTCAGCAGATGGAAGAGATCTGGTCTGCTGTTCAAAAAAATATATAAAGAATAATTTTAAAAAAGATTTATTTTTTTTTCATTGGAAAGATCCACAGAGAGGAAGATCTTTCATCTGTTGGTTTACTCCTCAGGTGTCCTCAACAGCCAGTCCTAAGCTGACTCAAAACTAGGAGCCAGGATCCTTCTCTGGGTCTCCCACGCGGGTGTAGGATTCCAAGGTGTTGGGCCATCCTCCTCTGCTTTCCCAGGCTAGAAGCACGGAGCTGGATGGGAAGGGGAGCACTGGGACATGAACCAGCAACCACATGAGATGCTGGTGCTTAAAGGGGGAGGTTTAGCCAATTGAGTCATTGTGCAGGTATCCAAAAAATAATTAATAAAAAAAAAAAGATTTATTTACTTCCATTGGAAAGTCAGATTCACAGAAAGAAGGAGAGGTAGAGAGAAATATATTCCATTCACTGGTTCACTCCTCAAATGGCTGCAATGGGCGGAGCTGAGCCAATCCAAAGTTAGGAGCTAGGAGCCTCCTCCAGGTCTCCTGTATGGGTGCAGGGTCCCAGGCTTTGAGCTGTTCTCAACTGCTTTCCCAGGCCATAAGCAGGGGGCTGGATGGGAAGTGAAGCAGCCGGAATGAACCATTGCCTATATAGGATCCCGGTACATGCAAGGCGAGGACCTTAGCCACTAGGCTACCACACTGGGTACCCCCAAAAAAATTTTTAAAGAGATCATATTTTCAGTTTATCCTTCAGAAACACCAGTACACATGTGCAAGCAACATGTGCAAGTTCTAGGCCAATTCCGTATTTTCTTGTCCTAGTCCTCCTGGAATCATCAATATCCAATTTCCACAGAGCAGGCCCTTTTTCTTTCCTTGGCAAAGACGTTAAGAGATCAAGATCTGTTTTCTAGGTGTTCTCGTTGCCACTGTGGTGTCTCTGATTCTAGATCCTTTCAGCTAAGAGAAAAGAAGTATTTGTATATGCTACAAATATATATATGCGCATATCTAGAAACAGATACAGCCATCGGTATGTGTATGTAAGTAATAATTCATACTCAAGTGTCCAAATGTAAACCATAACCACGTGGATCACTCCCACCATTTCCCTTAAGAGCAACTTCCAACCCAACAAGAAGATATGCGGCTCCCACCATAGCCATACATTGACTAAACTGCTGTGTTGCCATTCCCGGACACGCTATTGTCTGAAGCAACCCATGCCTCATTTGCTTTTATGTCTCTATCTTGCTCTTCTTTTCTTTTTTTTTTTTTTTAAGATTTATTTTTATTATTTTTTCATTGGAAAGGCAGATATACAGAGAGGAGAGACAGAGAGGAAGATCTTCCATCCGATGATTCACTCCCCAAGTGAGCCGCAACGGGCCGATACTACGCCGATCCGAAGCCAGGAGCCTCTTCCGGGTCTCCCACGCGGGTGCAGGGTCCCACTGCTTTCCCGGGCCACGGGCAGGGAGCTGGAAGGGAAGCGGGGCTGCCGGGATTAGAACCGGCGACCATATGGGATCCCGGGAATGCAAGGCGAGGACCTTTAACCACTTGCGCCACCGTGCCGGGCCCTTGCTCTTCTTTTCAAGTATGCTGCTTGGTAAATATTTATTCTATTTCTTTGGTAATAGGATTGTCACTGTTCAGCCCCCAGTGCTTCAACCTCCTTTTTATAAAGTAGATGCTTAATAAGCGAGTTCAACACATGAACAAATGAAATGAATGAAAAATCACTGCTTATTCATGCTAATTAATCTAGGAGGGCCTTTCTAAGTCAGTACTATCATCACTCCACTTTGAGATACCTTACATACTTCAGTGTAGATTTTTCACCAATTCAATTGACTTCTCGGCTCTCAGTAGGTACTTATGACCACTTGGCCAAAATAATGATCAAAATTACCACATCAGAGTATAGTCCTGTTTTATATTTATGGCCTGACACTGAGAGCCCAGTTTCAATTTTCTAGACATTTCGGGCTCTATGAGCTCTGAGCTGTCTAAATACTTTTGCTCATATTTGCTGGGAACATGAATAATGTAATCACTATCATAAATTAAACTCACAGAATTGACAAGGAAACGAAAAAATAATAAAGCTGTTGATTTGAAAAATTAATCTTCCAAAGGCACTAGGAAGGCATTTAAAGTAATTTTTGGAAAAAGTACACAGATTTGCTTTCTTTTCCTTAGTGTGGTGGCCTGAGGTTCAAGAACAAAGATACTAATAGGAAACAGATGGAAAAGATCAGTAACAAGATGGAATTCTGGTCCAAATGTGGTCTGCCACGTTGTACATACCAGCGTCTCAAAGCAGTGTCTAGATTTTTACAGTACTGCCAAGGCATCAGTTTAAAGACTGTATACTTGTCTTAAACCAGAAGACTAACAAAATAAATCTTGTGAATTCTTTGCAAAAATTAAATGGAAAATACTGTTTCTTTATAGAAACAGAAATTGAACTACAAGTTCATTTTACCTTATTTGCACAAGCTTGAAAGAATTCTCCCCAAAATAAACTAGACATCCACTGCCAAGAGACACAACTGTTAACTGTCTACAGTATGAAAAATTAGCACTTAAGTAGTTAACTGTTAACCCTCCGAGAGACAGAGTTCAGTGAAATGAAAACCATTTTGCTCAATCCGCAGAGTGAAGGCAACAATAACACACACCAGGTTTCCATCTCCTTATCTGGTACTATAAAAATTATTTTCTGTACCACTGTAAACAACTTGGAGATACAGTTTCAGAGGATGAGGCACAAGCTTTCATAATCAAGAAATTAATTTTTATTTCACGGGTTACACAGCATCCTAGTGGACATATTTGGGAACATAAAGGGAGAGCTGATAGAAAAGAAGGTCTTCAAGTTTATGTGAAAGAATTACATATTTAATCCATGTGGCCCTGACAATCGGTTGCATTTAGAAATAAAGTAAATGTGAAAGGCTTTATTTTTCTAACCTTGATTCCTCGCTTTAACAAAGGAAAACACTAATGTGAACGTATGGTGTTGGCCAATCCAGGAACAAGATAATTTTGAGTTCCACCTTAAATTGCTGAGACTCTGGGCTACTAGTCACAGTGGACCTTAATTTGAGAAATTCTTTGGCAAGAAAAAGGGAATGAAAACAATAATCAGTACACGCTGTTTCATTTAGCTCTGTTTGCCTTTCATATGAGAGGAAATTCTTACCACACCTCGAACCAAAAATAAGGGTAAAAGACAGAAGTCAGCCACATAAATCTGACTGAAAACACAAACATTTTAATTTAAATCCACAAATTTTGGATAATGAAAAGAAAGACATAATTTTAGCTCAATCAAAGTGTTTTTCAAGCAGATTGCATTTGCTTAAATTGCTACAGTAATTCCAGAAACAGCCCTGTCTGCAGACAGAGTTACTGTGGATTTTTAAGAGACTCAGTTAAAGAATTTAGGAATTTCTGATTCATTTAAAGGATTTGCAAATTCATCAATCCCTGAAAACTAAAGCAAACTCAACAGGTATGATAATAAAACCATTTTAATTTTTTAAAAATGTATTCCTACTGTTAACATAGAGTAAATTTGTTTTAAAGTAGATTAATTATCACAAAAGCACAACTTTTGGAAGCAAAATCTGGTGAAAGTTACATCATAACTTTGATTAAGGAAAATGTTCATGGACAGTAGTAGAGTAAGTTTAATCTAATTTAAGACTTATCCAATAAGCAGTCTTGATTTAGTTTTACAAAAATGTACTGAATGAAATGAAAGGATCTTAGTCAAAGAAATAGATTTCTCTTTTGTTGTGGAGTCTTTCTCAACAGTAAATGAACAGTGCTATAAGAATATGTGTACTTATACAGATTTCACTCAAGATTTTTGTCTCTATTGCCCAAATCTCTGATATGGAGTGCTTTTAAAAAAATTTTCATTTTCCTCTTTTTCAAAAGGAAGACATGAATTCTTCATCTAGGCTATTAAAGGATTTCGTGACTTGGTTTCAGCTAGTAAGACTTACCTGTATTCTGGCTAATAACAACTGTGAAATTCATGCTTTTATAGTGATTGAATTTTAGAGCTAGATTTAAGTGTTTCAGACAAAATCATGAGTCATAAGCTGCAATGTTGCCTTATATATTAGTTTCTTTGACTTACCAATGAAATAAATATCTTTAAAATAATAAGAAGCCATTTTTGAAGTGTTTTAATCTTCTAGAACTGAATAAATAAGATCTCACCTGTGTAAATAATTCCAACTCAAACTTGTCTTGATGATAAGCATGAGCACTTTTTCCCCAAAAGAAATGTTACTAGCACAGATTTGAAAATTTCTTAAACTATGCATGCTTACTCTGTTTCAAATTTTCAAACATGCTATATATGCAAAATAATAACAAATAGAGAAATACATAGTGTCAAGTTCTCTGCGATTATGTTCATTTATAGAAATCACTATGGTAAAAGGCCAAAATGACTAGCAAATATCAATGTCAGCACAGATGAACATTACTTACAAGGCACAGTGCATGACATATTAATTTAATCATTCACGCAGAGAATTTTTGGGCACTGACATACCATGTGCTGTACTAGATTCTGTTAAAAATTAGAAATCAGGAAATGGGAAGTTTGGTATGAGTTACAGTGTTTTGCTCTGAGTTATTCTATGAAGAACGAGGTACAGAATGTAGAATATAAAAAGACAAAAGACAAACATACACACAAATGGCTAAGATGAGATTAGCTGTAATGAAACTTTGGATAAAATCAAACTACAGATTATAATAACATAGAGAATTATCTCAAGGGAAAATTACCTCAAGATGGAAAAAGGATGAATTTCAGAACTGTAAACTCCACTTAGTGAATAAGCAGTGGGACAAGTGTTCAAGAGAAATTATTCAGGAAAAGCCCTTTCCTACATGTGGCCAGGAAAATCAACGTCAGACAACACAAAGATGTCCTCTACTTTCAGAGGATCCTGGTTCTAAGTCAAACCTATGACCAAGGTTTCTTTCTTTTTTCAACATTTCTCGTTACTGCTGAACAGCAGATTCCAATTTTCAAATGGAAGGCTATTGATTGATGCCTACTAATGTTCTCAATACATGGAAAC
Source organism: Ochotona curzoniae (assembly GCF_017591425.1). Lineage (NCBI taxonomy): Eukaryota > Metazoa > Chordata > Mammalia > Lagomorpha > Ochotonidae > Ochotona > Ochotona curzoniae. The sequence goes on from NW_024467106.1 coordinate 61,571,431, forward strand.
AGTTCAGATGAGTTTTCACAGACAACACTCTTTTGCAAGCTCACTGAGTGATGGTCTCAGAGTCTGGTGTGTATAGTTTGGCCCAGGGCAGCTGTCTGTCTTTGCCTCCTGTACCACTTTCAGTAACACAGCAGCCTTATGGAGCCTGACTCCAGGAACTATGGGGAGATTGAATTGAAAGATAAATGCTTTAAAATTTAAAATGCCATACTAGAATGGGCACAGTAAAACAGTCATGAACCACAAAATGAGGTTCATTTCAGGGAGAACTGCACACACGACAACGGCCCCATAAAATTGTAAGGGACTGGAAATTTCTATTCCGAGTGACGTCATAGTTGTCATGCTGTCCAGCACAATTCATTATTCAAATGTCTGTGGTTATGCTGGTGTAAACAAATCTAATGGGCTGCCAGCCATAACAAAGTACAGCACATATTATTATGCACAGTTCACAACATTTGGTAATAACTTACTAGTTTGTATTATTATACTTTTAAGTCAGTTACTATTATTTGTAAATTTGCAACTGTTGGGGAAGAGGAAGAGAAACACTTCCATGCTCCGGCTCGTTCCCTGAATGCCAGCAATGGCTGGGGCCAGGTGGAACATGGGAGCAATGGACATATCTACATCTCCCACACGGGAGTCTTCACTGCTCCCTCCCTGGTTGTGCAACAGCAGTAAGTTGGAATCAGGCGCCAGGGCTGCAGTTGAGCCCTGAACCTGTGTACTCTCATATGGGTGTCTCAAACACTGGGTCAACTGCTTGGACTTAACCATCATCCCAGTACTGATTTGTTCTTAGTACTGATTTGCCCTTAGTACTGATTTGTTCTTACTAAAACTTGTAATGTCCCTATCTTGTGTTGGGGTGTCTGGTTCCAAGTGTCTGCTTGTTTCTTCAATCCCAGCTTCTTGTTTATGTAAATGCTTGGAGGCAGTGGTGAGGGCTTAAGTGATTGGACTCCTGCCACACAGTGGGAGGCCTGAGTCAATCCTGAATGATGCAGATAAATGAAAATGAACCAGCAGATGCAAGCATCTGTACTCTCTATGCCTCTCAAATGAGTAATTAAAAATGAAAAAATAAAATAAAGAAGCTTTTTGTAAAACAGTATGCCCTGTCCCAGTAGCAGCAGTCTCATTTTGTGTTCAGCACATCTTGTTTTCATCATTTCCCTTGGGCATGTTTTTCACTTCATATTCCTTTGTTCACCCAGGCTATAGGAGCAATAAGTTATAGCATACAGTGGTGCGCAGCTGGCTACATGTTTTCTACCTGGAAATGTTTTATGAGACTTATAGAATTAAAAAATTCTCCTGATGTATTTCTCAGAATGCACCTCCCTACAAAATGATAGGCAGCCAATATCTAAAATTCATGAATGTGAGTTTTGCGTGAATGTAAAGTTTGCAGGATATTTTATATCCATTCCTGCTCTTTATAAAGTCTAGATCAAATGGTGTCTACAAAAGACTTCTTTGTCTCTCCAGTGGGGAGAAGCCACAGGTCCCACAGCATGTCAGTAATCAGTTGTCCTCTGCTCTGGGCTGGTTATGGTTCTTTTTGTTGCCTCTCATCCACCAAACTGCTTCTACAGAGATCAAACCTTGATGCTCTATTTCCAGGTTCCTCACCAACTCAGCCCAGTGTTTCATCTTCAAAAATAACTCAGGACAATTGTAAACTGCAATCCAACAAAAATACCTACTAATAGATTCCTGTACCCTACTGATGCGCACTGGGCATAACCATCTTAGTTGAAATGTTAATTCAACTGAACGAATCAGGCATCCGTTTCCATAGTACACATTCCTTGAGCCTTCTAGTCTCTGGCTTTCATGGTCTTACCAATTCTCAAGCATGTCGCCTTGCTGTTTCTGTGTGGTCACTTAGCTGCTCTACCTGGGAGTTTCTGCATCGGATCCTATGAGAATCCTAACACTCCTCTAAGGTAAAAGTCAAGGCCAATGCCATGTCCATTATGAATCACATGGTAAAGAAAGCCAACTTTCACAAATTCAAAGTCACATATTACATTAAAAAAAAAAAGCACCATTCTCATCTTTCTTGTAGGTGGTGAAAAGTATGAGGCTATTTCAAAGTCAGTAGAACAATGAAAAGTATTTGAAATCTATGCATAGTTTATTAATAACATGCATTTTCCATGAAACTTGAAGATTCTTCATGTGCATGAGTTTCAAAAATCTGGGAACCAAAGCAACCTACCCTTCAATTCCATTTTCCACGAATTTTTTGAAGTATCCTCATATAAGAAAATACATTAGCATGATCACTTGATACTGCTTTCTTGAATAATGAAAAGGAAGCAAGGTTCATTATCCAAAAACAATAATCAAGAGACAGACTGTGGAAGTGTGAGGGAGGCCAGGCACTGCAGCAGTCGAGCGGGGAGGGAGCAAAAGTATGGACCAAGGAGACGCAGCTGACAACATGGGCATGGTCACGAACAGGATCTCTAACACAGGTCCTGTTTTTCTTGAGTCACGTCCATTTCTTCAGGTTGAAAGAATGTGGACAACTCAAGCAGCTGGAATTGTAGTCTGCCAGATATCAGGGACCAGAAAGACTAGAGTACGTCAAAGGAGTGGTGATAGGGATGAATCATGTGGTCCAGGGTGGTAAGAAGGAACTGATGATGGAAATCACAGCTGGGGATCAGGAAAAGATACTAGGATCAAGAATACATTCTAGGTCCTGTCGAAATCTAAAATTATCTTGGCTAAAGTTACTACACACAGACAGTAAGTCAGAGTTTAGGATGCTCAAAACTGTGCTGTGAAGGCGTTTTGTGTATAACATGACCAGGTTTTGGATGTGGGTGCATGGAAAGAATGGAGGATGACATTACTTATAGAATTAATCCATAACAGAAGAAACCAGAGGTCTCTAACTGCCTAAGTAACTACTTCAGACCTAAATACATATAATATTCACATTCTGTGCATTTTTTTGGTCATTTCTGACAAAACAAAAGGAACTGAGAACCTTTCTCATATGGGATTCTGTAAGAGGAAATATTTTAACTACTTTTTTCTCAGTTACATCAATGATAAAAATTAAGAACATCCATGATGAGCAAGAGAGAAATCATTTATATTTACAATGATGTGTGAGCACATTTACTTGCTCATGAAATCATGGATAACAGTAAAAGAATGACTTTTAGAAATATTTTTTTAAATAATACACTCATTCCTTGTAAGAAGCAATTTTCAATATGCAAGCACTTTCACATGTGTGTGTCTGTCACACAATCCTAACAACCAGGTGAGATATGCAAAGCGTAATACTTTTAAAAATAGGTCTATTAATTTTTCACCAACTTGAAAGAGAGACAGAGACCTTCCATCTGCTTTTTTTTTTTTTACTTCCCAAACGTCTGTAACAGCCAGGGCTGTGACAGAAACTTGCTATGGGTCTTCCACATGGGTCCCAACGACCCAAAACATAAAATAGTTTCCCAGGATACAGTAGCAGGAAGCTGTGTGAAAGTACAGTAACCAGGACACAAATCTGCATGCCAGATTGGGGTGTGACGATCCTGAGCTGCGGCTTAACCCACTGCACCAGAACACTCACTCACCCTTAAAGCACAATTTCATGACAATCATAAGTCTTATTTGATTGATGCAGATATATTGAGTGACATGGTTGAAATACAAATTTCCAGTCTCCTGCAAAACATAATCCAGCTATCCATACATCTTCTGGTATCAATGGTCTGACACCACTTATTCAATGCCCCATTCTTCCTATCGCCCTGAATGTCTCTGATTCTCCATTAGCTTTTACACTAGGGTGTGATATCTATAACTTAATTAAAAAATAGGAATAAAAAAACAGGAAGCTAGTCAGAAAAATGTTAAAGGTTAAAATATCAACTAAGATTCTGTGGAATGTAAATACTGTATTTGGAATTTCAAGTATTCCAGCAGAGTTAGAGACAGAATATTGGGCCTTAGAAACGGCCCTGAGGAGCTTGAAGGCAGAGTGAGGCTTGGACAAAACAACACTGAGAGGAAACATGAGCCTCATGTCTCATATCTCAAGCATTTCATGTTCCTCAAAAGGGCAGAGAGGGTATCATCAAATAGAAGCTGTAGGAGGGGAGACTGCCTTAATATAAAATCAGAATGTCCCAGGCGAAAGGTCTTCAACTGAAAAATAGATGTCTCTTCCCATAGTTAGGAGCCAGCCCTGAAGAAGCGACTGATGGCAGGGATACCCAACATTTGCAGTAGGGGAACACCAGGTAGTCACTACGTGACGTCACATCATCATTGTAAAGAGAATTTGAGATCCTAATAAGTGACAGTTACTTAAAATACCAGACTTACTTCTGGCGCAATGCAATATATAACTAAAAAAAAAATGTATTCCACTTCAGGGTACTTAAGCATTAATTTTAGTTTGAGTACTGTTCATTTTTTCCTGGATATTCTTTTATATACAGACACAAATATATTCTATATAACTATCATTTTATGCAAGAAATATTCTGAATTTTAGCACCTTTTCCCACAATATATTTCATTTTCTCTTTGCAATAGGACAAAAAAAAAAAAAAAGAACATGGGCTTTTTAAGCCTACTCTCTGTGTTTTTCTTCTTTTTCGGTGTCGAAGTATATAGCCAGTATGAAACTTATCAATGGGATGAAGATTATGACCAAGAACCAAGTGAGGATTACCAACCAGAATTCCAGTTTCATCAACATATAGAATATGGAGCTCCCTTTCATCAGAACACTGCAGGTTGTGCCACTGAATGCTTCTGTCCACCTAACTTTCCAACATCAATGTACTGTGACAACCGCAAGCTCAAGACTATTCCAAACATTCCGGTGCACATTCAGCAACTATACCTTCAGTTCAATGAGATTGAAGCTGTAACTGCAGATGCCTTCACCAACGCCACTCAACTTAAAGAAATTAACCTCAGCCACAACAAAATTAAATCTGAAAAGATAGATTATGGTGTGTTTGCCAAGCTTCCAAATCTACTGCAACTTCACTTAGAGCATAACAGTCTTGACCAATTTCCATCACCTCTTCCCAAATCTCTGGAAAGACTCTTCCTTGGTTACAACAAAATCTCCAGGCTGCAGAAAAATGCCATGGATGGACTAGTTAGCCTGACCATGCTGGATCTCTGTTACAATCATCTCCATGATGCTATGTTAACAGAAGAAGTTCTTGCCAAAATGGAAAAATTAATGCAGCTTAACCTATGTCATAACAGATTAGAATCAATGCCTCCCGGGTTGCCTTCTTCACTTATGTATCTATCTTTGGAAAATAATTCAATTTCTTCTATACCAGAAAATTATTTTGACAAACTTCCCAAACTTCATGCTCTAAGACTGTCACATAACAAACTGCGAGACATCCCAAGTAACATTTTTAATCTCTCCAACCTTGTAGAGCTCAATGTTGGACACAACAAATTGAAGCAACCATTCTACATTCCAAGAAATTTGGAACATTTGTACCTAGAAAATAATGAAATAGAAAGTATGTAAATTTTCATTGTTTAAATATAGAAAGAATAATATTTTGACATTTTAAAGAACAAGCTACAAAAAAATGGTAATTTTGAAGTTGGCAAGAGAAATGGTAGAAATTTGTTCCAAAGAACAGTGTGCCAAGTCATTTAGATTTATCATTTGAATATTGAGAATAATACTTCAGAGTATATGAAAAAATATGAGTATCCTAAATACTGGACTACATATTATTTAAAACTTTTTACTTTTGCAATTGTTTCTACTAATATATTACTTTGGAGTCAATGAAACCACATTTATTTTGGTAATATGGAAGTCAGTTTAAATTTTCCTATTATTTGATTAATATAAAAATAATTAAGGTAATTATACTTACAAGTTTTTAATCAATAAAACTGTATACCATATAACCAAATCCAAAAAAAAATAACAGCGATTAAGCTGTGGGCATAATTTTTTTAATTTGTATTTTTCAGATATCAATGTGACAGTGATGTGTCCTTCCATTGATCCAGCGTATCAGCATCATTTAACATATCTTCGTGTGGACCAAAATAAGCTGAAAGAACCAATAAACTCGTACATCTTCTTCTGCTTCCCTTACATACACAGTATTTATTATGGCGAACAAAGAGGCCCTAATGGCCAAACAATACAGCTGAAAACACAAGTTTCCCAGAGATTTCAAGAAGAAGCTAGTGATGAGCATGAAGAAACTGACGGAGCCCTGGAGTACCATGAGCAAGGAATGCAACAGCGCTTTGACCCTCATTATTACGACAGTGAAGAATGGCAAGAAACTTTAGGTATATACTGATGATTGCACAAAACCTCATCATTCTAAACTTTAAGCACATACTGCTCCAAGCAATATATCTAGCATTTCCTATTAGTATAAGATCAGAACTGGATTAACACTGTCAGTGACATCTGTGTCACTGCACAGGATTAGAACGTATTCAAAGCAACATAACTCTTTAGAAATATAAATTAGAGCAAGTAGGAATCAAGACTAAATTTTAAAAGCTTCTTACGCTTTAAAAATGGAAAAATGTTGAACACTCCAGTGTGTGTGTGTGTGTCATTTTCATCAGTATTTGAATTCTTAATCTAGTAGTAATTGGCAAATTTTATCAGTAAATTTTCTAGAAACGATGAAGAATGTAACATTGGCAGTGAAGGCCTGTAAATCCTGACCTTTCATTTCTTCAGAGGACAATGTTTGACATATAAAAGGGCACATTAACATAATGAGTGGTCATTCATCCAAGCATTGTGTCTCAAGAAAAGCCTTCACACTTGTATAGCTGACCTCCTCACTATAATATCTATCCCCTAGGCTTAGTTCACAAAATAAAATTTTTTATGATGTTCAAGAAGCACCTGTGATATTGTGATATTCATATTTTGAGTTTCATATATGGGTTAATTCCTAGTTGTTAATTCCTTCTCCAAGATAGGCCATAGAAATCATAATTTCTTTTCCCTAGAGCAGGTCACAAAATACTCCAGCAGCTTCCTGCTCCTCTCTGTCTTGGAGCTGGCCAAAACAAATGATTGGACCCACTTCTGGATGTAGTCGGTCAGAAGGATGATTCCCATTCTAGGGGTACCCTGCTCTATACCTTGCAGGGAGGGAGGCTGCACAAGAGAGGAAAAGTGGGAATGGGAACAGTTAGGGTTTGCTGAATTTTCACAGCTAGTCTGCGAAATCAAGTATCACAGGAACACAAAATGACACAGTCTGCAGAGCTTTTGGAGAAATGGGCACACCTCTCCAGGTTCTGGGAAGGTGCTGTCTGGAGGGTGAATGAAGTCTGAAGCCTTTATCCCATACCCTATGCATGTCTTTATCTGCATCCTTTGTAATAAACTAAATAAATTCAAGCAGGGTTTCCCTGAGTTCTGTAAATTCCTCAAGCAAACTCATCAGAAACCAAAGAGAAGGGACTTGGGGACTCCTGACTTACAGCCAATCGGTCGGAAGTACAAGTAAAGCTATTTAAGGCTTTGATTGGTCTTAGGTGGAGTATCAGTAACCTTGGTGACCATGTATGTCCCCAGCCTGCAGGATCTAACAGTATCTTCCAGGTGGACAGAGACAGAACTGAACTGGAAAACACCAGCTATCGTGCCTCTGCATGATTGTTGGGAGAAGCCCCACATTTTTTGAATTCATACATACATTTGTGTTGATTATTTTGTGTGAGCAGAGGAAAGAAAAAGTTTTGTTTTTCCAACATAGATTATCCTACGGTAGATCTAAGACTTGCAAATTCACAAAAGCAATGAGTCTAGGTCTAGGTCTTCTGGTTTTGTATCAGCTCAGCTCTGGCCCTCGCAGCCACTTAGGGAGTAAACCAGTAGATAGAAGATCTTTCTCTCTCTAGCTCTGTGTCGTTCCTTTTGTAAACCAGCTTTCAAATAAAAAAAGTAAATAAAATTTTCACACACACACACACACACACACACGAGTAGCTGTGACACTGTAAAATGCAAGTAGAAGAGAAAAGGAGTAATGCTAGCGTAAAGCGCTTTGCAACACAGAAAGATGTCAGAATAATGTTAGATACAAAAAAATGTCAGACCCACACCCTCTTACAATTTTTAAGAACAGTTATAAATTCAAACACTTACTATGAGCTAAGATATAGAAAAATCCTGGTTTTAAGACACAAGACTCAAAAAAGTTATATATGAACCAGCAACCTTACCTGTACATAACTGTCCACAGCAACATCATTCTATTTTTAAAGATCTATTTATTTGCTTGCTTGTTTGTTTGTTTATTAGAAAGTCAGATTTACAGAGAGAAGGACACAGACAGAAAGTTGTTCCATCTTCTGGTTTACTCCCCAAGCGGCTGCAATGGCTGGAGCTGTGACGATCAGAAGCCAGGAGCTTCTTCCAGGTCTCCCACATGATTGCAGGGTCTCAAGGCTTTGGGCTATCCTCTACTGCTTTCCCAGGCCACAATCAGGTAGCTAGAAGGGAAGTGGAGCAGCTGGGACATGAACCAGTGTCCATATAGGATCCTGGTGCATTCAAGGCAAGGAGTTTAGCCACTAGTTTACCACACCAGGCCCAGAAGATTTTTAAATAGAACATCATTCTTAAGAGTCAAAACGTGTTTATCACTTAAGTGTTCAGGGATGGACAGACAAAACTATGGTCTACTACGGAATAATTAATTCATAAAAAGTGATGAAGCACTGGTATACACTCCATCAGGGTAAACCATGAAAATGTTATGCCATGTGAAAGAAGTAGGTTTTAGAAGAATTCATGTAATATTAATTCTATTATATGAAAAACAAAAATAAAGAAGCAAAATTGTCACTCACTGTCCACAGATACGCAGTAGAAAAAGGAAGGGAAACAATTGTTGATGGGAATATTTCTTTTGGGGGTGAAGAAAAGTTTCTAAAAGCTTTTACAGTGATGCTTGCACAAGTCTGAAAACACTAATCATTACTGAAGTATACACTAAAAAAAGATGTACTTATTTATTTGAAAGTCACAGTGACACAGAAAGAGGGAGACAGAGAGATCTTCCACGTGCTGGTTCACTCCCAAGATGGCTGCAATGACTCCAGGAGTTTTGTCCAAGTCTCCCATGTGTATGGCAATGGCAGGGGCCTCAGTACACGGTTGTCTTCTTTTGCTCTTCCCAGGCCACTAGCCTGAAGCCAGATTGGAAGTGAAGCAGCCAGGTCATGATCTGGTGCCCAAATGTGATGTTGGTGTCACAGGCAACAGCTTTACCTGCTACACCACAATACTGGCCCTTGAACTCCAGACTTTATTATGGAGAACTGTATCTCAAAGCAATTATTTAAAAATTTTAATAACATTAGACAACACATTCTAACACAAGAAGGAAAGACACAAAATGCCAAAGTGGCAGAAAGTATAAAAACAAAATAAGTATCTAAGACAGAATATCTGGTGAAAGAGCTGAGAGTTCCCAGGAAGAGGAGAGACCTGCTCTATGATGGGCTACCTGCTAGGCTAAGAACACATTCCAGCTGAGGATGACACAGACCTGGTACTCACCTGACTTTACACTTTAAACAATTTTAAAAGAACTCTAAGGTTTATGGAATTCTAGAGCTTCTATTTTTTCCCATAAGTTGATAAAAGAAAGCATATTTTAATTCTGGTATAACTTGACAATTTAAAACATGGCATTTTATTTCAGAGATCTGTGGGTTAGAAGCCTAACTTTACAGTGCTGAAAAATGGGGCAATCATTTAGCTTTCCTGAGCCCCCCTTTCCTCCATGAGGGTTCGCTTTTGGTTGTTACAAGGATGAAAAGAGACCATGCCTATGATAAAGCACTTGAATTACATGTCAAAAAAAGATCTCAGTAAACAGCCTTGCTCCAGCAGATCTGACCCCACAGTTCAAGGAGCCAGGTGATCATGCTAGCTTTCCTAAAATAGGGGGCACAGAATGGGTCTGCATCTCCCAGGGTTCCTCCTAACATTCTATTCACATAGTGGACAGGAGGGTCACCACTAAGGATTTCATTAGGGTGCTTAAATCCAACACTCTACAACAAACAAATGCAAAGTCATCCCTAGACAGTTCAGCGTTACCAAACATCCTTACCCTCTATCCACCTTCCAACTCTTTTTGTCAACAGTGCAACCAGATTCTTCCTCTCCAGTAGGAAAAACACCTCAGGCCCACCGTAGCACACAGAATCCAAAGCACTGCAAAGAGCTCCATCTCAGGGCTCAAGAAAGAGGATGATGGACATGCTCTCATAATATTTTTTTTTTATTCACTTGAAAGGCACAGTGACAGAGAAAGATGTTCCATATGTTGGCTCTTTGTTCAAAAGCCCACAATAACCAGGGGCTAGTTCAGGTTGAAGCCAAGAGCCTGGAACTCATCATAGCCTCCCACATGGGTAGCACAGTCATCATTCACTGTCCCCAGATGTTCACTAACAGGGAGTTGGACTAGAATTGGAGAAGTACTCAAGATAACCTTGAGATAACTCATTGAAGTACTCAAACTGGCACTCTGACAGAATTGCAGGCAATGCAAAGGTGGGCATTGCTCTACAATGCCTATCTTAGACAGTTTCTTGTTACTTGGAAATATTCTGAGAAATTCAAATGCACCCCAAGTATTTCCCATCACAAACAAAAACCTCAGCACTTTCACTGAAAGAAACAGAATAGATTATTTTTGTCAGCTAGCACATAAAAATGGCTCAGCCACCTACTCAGAGCTATGGTTAAATCAGTTGACTTGATATGGATGAAAGAAAAAAACATGAAAATCCATCTGTTATTTGTCTCTATACTACACAATATTTAGTTACATTAGTTAACAGGCTGAACTATTTGTAACTAACAAATTGCACCATAAGTCCAAGGTTTACATAAACAAAATGGATACACTTTTAAAAGCTTTAGCTTTTAGAAAAGAAACAGAAAACAAAGGATCCTTCATTAATCTGCTCGCAATACTGGTTGAGAATTTTGGCCCATGTTGAAACATTACCTCAGATACTATCCATATATTTTCCTTTCGTTCCTCAAGTTTGGGACCACTAAACTAAAACACAGATGGATGCATATCACATAACACATTTAGCTGGCCCCACAGGGGAAAAGAGAAAGTAGAAAAAAAAAATTAACCTTGGCCCATCTATATGCTTTTTCTGTTCTAAGGAATTCAAATGTCTCCAAGGACAGTTTGAACTAAAACCCTGGTTTCCTGATTCCAAATACATTTTGTCTACATTTTGGAAATAAAGTATAAGAGCAGCTGGAAATGAAATTAAATCATAATAGCTTAAAAAAAGAAACCCAAAGTCCCCTGAACATGTTTCAACTTTTTCCATAAACTATTCCAGCTATAACTATCACAATACCAAGGACACATCTTTCATCACTTTATGTTTAGGTTGTGATATTACCATCTAGAGGTTTTGCAATGCTAAAAAAAATTAAATTCACAAGACAGACATTTTTTACCATGAACTCTTCCCTGTTGAGTCGTAATTTCTGCCCTTAAAATCTCTCCCTTTCTGAAGATACTGAGATTCTCATTATTTCTCATTTGTGCAAATGACCTGGGTCAGGCATAAACATGAGAATAAGAAGATCCAAACCACTAACTTTCCATAAAGTCCTACAACACTGGATTTTAAAGAGTAAGTATCTAGTAGCTCAGTGGTTCCCAACAGGGGTGACGTCTGATCATGTTGAAGGCATTTCTAGTTGGCACAGCTGATGTTGGAGAGGGTGTGTTACTGGCATCTTACGAGCGGAGAGTGGAGGTACTCTACAGGCCATCCTGCAATGCACAGGAACTTCTTCATCAAAGAACCAATGGATCTAACATGTCCACTGTGTGAAGGCTGCAAGACACTGTAGGAACTAGATTCCAGTCCAACAGATAAAGAAACTGAGGTCTAAGAAAGTGACAGAACATGCCCAAAATCAAGGAAAGGTTTGTGAGAGAATTAAAACTGAAGTCAGGTTTTCTGACACGTCAACCTCACTATTTCATGTAAGGTTAAAGTCAGAGAGAGATGACGATAGGGTGACAAATTCTTCAGGCTCACAGCACTTGTTGGAAGTCAATCTACTTGGTAGCTATGTGATTTTTACCAGACTCAAACCACCTGCAAAAAACTCTCTCCCAGAAAATCCTCGCCTACAATGTTTTTCCATTAGGCACATTTTCTAGTTGCCTGCTGCCGAGCAAACACTAGGAGGAAAAAACAGACCATTGGGACATTCTCTAAATGGAACATCCAACAAGGATAATGCAACGGTCCCTTGAACTCCATGGGAAAAAAAAAATCTTCCCATTTTGGACACAAGCCTCTCTTTAGCTCTAAACTGTTTCCATCCTTTATTCCTGTATAGTGAAAGCTGAGTAGCTTTCTGCCAGGAAACAATTCTGGCTCAAAGCAAAAATGTCTGCTTCCAAAATGTTATATAGGCAACTGTGTAGTAATGATTTTGCCTTGTGTAAAGAGAAGTTTGGACTTTGCCTTGGTTCCTGGGAGCAGATCCATGCTGTCCCTAATAGGAGTACCTATATGTAGGGTAAAACCAGCTGTTTCATTTTAACGGTTAAGGTGGCCATTCTAAGAAACATCACTCATGTGGTTTAGGTAGAGCTTTAGGCTGTGCTGTGTCAGCTCACCGGGATTCTGATCAGTACAACCATTTTGGGGGTGAAGCAGCAAATATCTTTGTCTCTCCATCACTTTGCCTTTTAAATAAGTATTTTTTAAACAAACCAGAAAATGGAAGACCACCATGTCCATTACTTTTTCTTTCAAAAAAAAAAACCCTCTAATTTTTAAAGAAGACTGCTGAACAAGGCTTGAGTTGACTTGGTTCGTAACACACTGTGTTGTCATACATTAATGGTAGGAAACCAGCTCACACTAAGAGTAATGGAAGATTCACAATGAATACCACACCAGACTCCACCCTATCTTTTCCTCTAATTTGTATGTGTTCCTTTACCTGGGACAGCCGTCACCATTCTTACTTAATAGAATAGCCCGCAGTGAGTTCTGGTAGTCCTTCTAGACAATTACTTAATGTAAGCATGGTTTGACTCAGAAATGCCCTGAACTTGCAGTTGTAGTTGGTAATGGAACTGAGAGAGGGTGGTCTTGGAGACAGTGCCCTCAAGCTTTATAATCAATCTAACTCTGGCCAGACTGCAAGTTTACTTTCTGGTGCAATTCTGATCCTTTCCAGACTCTTGCCTGGATGGCTCCAAAAGGCTACAATGGCATTCTTATTAAAACACTATCTTCCTCTCTGGTCGTAAAGATACAACTGGAAGAAGTTAAACGTGAGGAATCGAGAGAAACCATCAGGCAACAGTCAGCAAGAAATTGTCGCCCTTACTACCACATGTTGTTAAGAACGCTGTGCATAGTCATGGGGGCTTAGAATGGGTTTTGCCTACTTAACCCTCGAGGGAAGACTATGGTCTGTTACATATCATAATGATTTCTCAGACATGATCCTAAAGGGAACAACTGAACACAGTCAGTCTGACTCCTGACATACAGAAACTGTCACCTAACACATTTGTTCTAAGACACTGATTTGCATTTGATTCTTACACAGTAATAGCTAACCAATGCAATAACTCTTCCAAAAGTCAGTGCTAGAGAGATGCTTCTTTCTTATCACTTAGTTACTCTGAAAGGCACAGGGACAGAGATCTCCTATCTGCTGGCTCATTTTGCGATGCCCCCAGTAGTCAGGGCTGGGCCAGGCCAAAGAAGCTAGAAGCACAATCCAGGACTCCCCATGGGTAGCAGGGATCCAACTTTTTGAGCCAAATCATGTGCTGCCCTGCCAGGGTGAATGCTAGCGAGGAGCTGGAGCTGGAGTAAAGTTGGGACTTGAACCCAGGACTCTGTGAGATGGAATGTATGTGTCCCAAGCAATGTCTCAATAGCTATACCAAATGGCTGCCCCCTTAGAGGGATATTTCTGAAATATAAATAAGATATACCATGCACTGGCTTAAAAAAAAAATCGTGCACTTGTCTCCCATGGACTATAATTTAAACCCACAACAGCCAGGTAAAAAACACTCTCTTTAAACTGACCTATATATATCCCACTGCCTTACTCCATTTTTTAATATGACCCACTCCCTAAGTCTCTCTTCATCTCCAAGTTTCAGTCATATGCAACTAATTACACTTTTTCTAAATGATCCAGGCTAGCCATCCTGCCCAAGGTCTGTTCTCCTTGCCTGGAACATCACACCCTGCTACTTTGCCATGCTCTTAGATTGTCAGCTCGGGTTTGCTTCCTTGACCTGGACCCATCAGGGCCTCTGGGCTCACCCGTGTTTCCCAAGTGCTCAGTCCACATTTCTGTGCGGCAAGCCCAACTGTGTATTCCATCACTTGTTTGTTGCTTTTTCTGCTGATTTAGACATTCTAAAAGTACCAGGAGGACAGATACTAGGTTTTGCTTGTCTGAATTTACTTATCTGCAGTTCTGTCACAAAAATGGTGTCTGATATATTTTTATTAAATTAACAAGTGCGAATAAAATTCTATTCATTGATCACAACTTTTCAGACAAACATATCATAAGCCACAAATTTTTGTACTATAAAGTATCATGTTATATTTCCTATTTTAATAAAATATTTATCCATAACTGTCAAAGCTTTAGCTTAGAGGAGAAAGACATGTAACATTTATTGATAAAAGCACCAAAGAGTAATATAATAATTTTTTTTGGGGGGGTAAAGAAGTGAATAGTTGCTTATATGGAATCTAGAAAGTACCACTTAAACATTTAAAAATCAAATTTATATTAAAATAGTTTTACATAATACTCTTGATCCACCAAACTGAAATACTTTTTTTTTTTTTACCATTAACATGCAAGAATTATAAATCAAGGTTATTTAAAAAATTCTCATACTCTAGTGTTAGGTGTATACAACTAAAATATAGGAGGTAAAGGCCAGAGGATGGGCTCTGTTCTACAGCTAAGCTTTCTTTGCACTGGAACTTTCTGGCTTTATATTTTTAATACTCATAAAAGTATTAGCATCAACGACTTCATTGAAGAAGTAAATGTATTATCTGTCGAGAAAACACAAAAGTGAAAAAAAAACTATGTCATTTTATAACTATCATTTTCATAAACCAATATTCATTAAAATATCAATGTTTATCACAAGGAAAATGACACTAGCTCATTGTACTGAGTGAACGGAAGGTGGCTGAGCACAGCACTTAGCTATGTGAAACACAGCTTTCCAGTGTGAAACCCTGCAGTTCACCCCAAAGAATGTTGGCAAAGATCTCTGCACATGGAAAGTATGCTGGAAGCTGCTGGGTCCTAAAATGTATTCAGCAGTTTGCAACAAAACACAGCTTTCTTCCTTCACCCTCCCACTTGGGGCTAATGCACAGCCACGAACATCTATGAGGAAAACCGCACACACACACCAAAACAATCCTTCAGAACAGCTGCAACGGTAGGCTTCCTTCTCTCATATAACTCTGAATATTGTTTGTTAAAAGTATGATTGATCTATCTTAATAATTGTAAAAATTATCTCTAATTTACTTTTTTTCCCCAATCACCTTGAACAGTTCATTTTTAACAAGTACTTTCCTATGTGATTATATAACTTTTGTATTCACGCAGGCCAGGACCAGGCATGGGGGTGCTGCCAAAGTCACATACCCATTTTCTTCTTAATTTTCAACCAATGGATTTTTGACAGATTGGCATCTGTAATGCAGTGTCAGCAACTGTGAATGATTCTGTATTAAGTTCCTTAAGGAAAAGTTTGAAATATGTACCAACCTGATGTAAACCCACTGATAGCACCCCCCCCAAGAATCCTTTTATTTCTCAAAGTTTCTTGATTAAAGTTATAAATTCCCTCTAGCCTAGAGTATTGTTTTTGTAAGTACCATAATTTACATTAAAAGCAATACTATTAATTAAAAACAGTGATAACCTAGTAAAATCACAAGGCTAAGAAAATTAAAGACTTACAGATTTTCTTACATTCTGTACAACTTGAAACTAAGTGTTAATAACTACTTTTCTTAATGCAAAATTGAAGGTTAAAGTTAACATTTTTTTCTTGGTTTCTGCTTACAACAACACAAGAGTTTTTATGAAGTAGCAATGCTGAAATATGATATTTTTAACTCACATGAGACAAGATTTCAGGTCTTCATTTTAACCGTTTATACTACAGGTATCCCAAGATTTCAACTGTGTAAGAATACCTCTATTCAAGGCACTCGATTATTAAGAAACTCAAACTATCAGTATATTCCGGCTTTTTGATAGACATAAAATAAAACTGCTCCCTGAAGCAATTTCTCAGGATGTTCACTGTTCTGTAAAAGCTGTGAGCATCTAATTAAAGATTACTAAGGGTTAAATACTTATCCTCTGGCCCCTGCTGCCTACACCCTGCCAGAACATTCTCTAAGCTTTTAAATATTGCTTCGATGGTCTGCATTTTTATTTCCAGGGAAAAAGCAAAGTTTTGTCCCACAGGCAGCAGGCCACTAGTTTATGAGCTTCCAGTCACCTGAGTTCTGGCTGAGATGAAGGTTCTGTGCCCTACACTTCTCCTGTCCCTGCTTGCGCCTCTGGTCAAGCCAGCACCACCAATTCAGCAGGACTCAGGAATCACCTTCGACTATGCAGCAGACCACTTGGAAGAAGCCGTATTTACCCAAGATGATGAGAATAAATACCTGCATGGAAAATATCTCAAGGTACTTAATTTTTATTGTAATTTTAACTTGTAAAATCGTGTGCATTTAAACGCATGGTGGGTTTGTTTTGTTTTTCCGAAGGTGCTTGATAAGAGAAAAGCAGCAACATTTGAGGTGATTCAAAGTACTCTATAATAATTGTTGCTAAGATTACATTTTTAAAATGTGCATGCCTCTCAGATGAATGAACAAGTATGTAGGATAACTAAACAGTATCTGCAGAAACAAAAAGAATAAAATTTAAGATGACCCCTGACCAGTTACCATTTATATGTTAATAATGTTGCACAGTGCTTTTATGTGCATATAATTCCTCAAAAATAAATTAGGACTGCATATTAGGAGAAACAAAAATGAATGATTGAATGATTGGCTTTATAGCTTTATTATTTTAGAGAAATGTTGCCCCCAAAATCAATAGAAGACACCTAGCTACGTTAAATCGGTTTTAATGGCTTAAATCCTCTCCCAATTTTTCTCAAGTAACTGCAACTAGAATAAACACTACTGGATGAGTGCCTTCCACACGATTTACACTCTGCCTTTAGGATCCATGCTGTTACTTGTGGTTTTCTTGGCATGTAGACAGGAACGATGCTTACAGAAAATGCTAACACAGCAGCTAAGTATGTCACACACACACACACACACACACACACAGAGGAAATGAGAAATACAGTAAACAAAATACAATAATGATTGCTTCAAAAGTCCTTTTGGGGATTAAATTAGATGGGAAAGACTTAAAGATGGGCTACTTGCATATTTTTGATAAAGGATATGTTAAGCAAATTTTAGCATCACAGTTTTTTCTCTCAATGGAGTCAGCTCTCTATCAATTCTAAGAACACTTTCAAAATTCCAAGGTTTCTAAGTTTAGAGATTTTTTTTCCTTCTCTGCTTCTTCCTTTAAAGAACTTTAATGGGGTTCTTTGGTCTTCATATAAATGCAGGAAATAAAATTCAAGGACTCCAAATCACATGTATAAACACAGAGTGCAGGAGACTCTCAAGTGCACACAGAGTCAGGAGTTAGGACAGAGGCAAGGTGGAAGAGCTTCCCACGGTAGGACTGGACCCCACGGAACACAGCGTAAACTAACAACAGAAAATCTGCTCCTCGAGACTGGCAGAGAGTCCACGGCAAGGACCCCAGATCCCTTGAAGTACATGGTGAAGAATTTAGATTTGAGATTGGGCATCTGGAAAGCAGAGGGCAATCAGCAACAAAAGGGTGCAGAGGACCAGGGCTTAATGGAGACAGGAGGTCACTAAATAAGGGCCACCTCTGCAGCAGACAGCAAGCCCTACTCATGATTTTGTAGGTGTGACCTGCAGGCTTGGTAATCCCACTCGTAATGACAGAATCCGGTGTGAGGAACTCAGCTCAGTCAAGGACCTAAAGAACACTTTTACTTAAAAGTTACTCTTCTGATTCAGGGAATTTTCCCCTAGATCCCATTTGGAATTCCAATAGGTGCAATATTTAATAAGAACAGAATTTAGATGATGAATCTTTAAAATTTGTTTTGTTAAAGGAGTATACAGGCCAGAGTGAAAACTAGCTCTAACAACTCCTTACTTTATTCTTTAACGACCAGTGTCTCAATGGAGCACAAAAGCAATGTTACTGTTACAGTTCTTCAGTATCAGAATCAAGCCTTATTATAACTAAAAAACAAATTATTTTTCCAACAGGAAAAACAAACAGGGGTAAGAATTGTGAAGAGAAGCTTTGAATTACAAAATGATATGATAACACCCGAGCTTCCTAAGAAAGAAAATGATGGTAAGTATGAATAATGTATTATCTATTTTTTTTTCCAAAAAAGATGTCTTCTTTGTAATAGTAAAAAATTGACTCAAGATACAATAAATAAATACAAACAGCAAAACTGTATCCCTGAAGATAAAATCAAACAGGCAAACTGAGGGTGTATATTACCTGCCACCTACAAAGTGAGTAAGCTATGTCAAACAGGAACGTCTAGGACAACAAAAGTTAGTTCAAACTTGGCCTCCATAAAATATGTCTCTGTCCAGAGAAAATTACTCCAAGAACATTTTAAGAACAATTATTTGCTAAAGACAATGGATAGCCTAGGGACATGGTAAATACAATATAATCTTATTCAAGAATCTCACAAAAGAAAAATGGTTATATGTGTAAAAACTGCATAGAGAGGTACATTTCAACTGAAACAACATATGAGCTATCACAAAATAAATTATGAACTATGATAGTTCGTATGTATTTTATTCTTGCTCTATAAAAAATTTTGTACAAAGCTTACATACAAATTTCTATTTTTTACAAGAAAATTCAAATGAATCATAATAAACACATCTTACGTTTTTATTTTCATAAGTTATTAGCAAATGGAAAGATCATAAAATGTCAGTTTACTCCAAAATTATAAATTTTAGGTGATCCTAATAAAATTGTCATTAAATGTCTTCATAAAACTAGCAAAACTAATTATAAAGTTTATATAGAAAAACATGCACAGATAGCCTGGGAAATATTGAACAACACAGATGCAGAAACTAGACTCATTATACAGTAAGCATACTATAAGGACTCTGAACTAAAAAAAGTATATTACTGGCATATTAATAGACTCAAGTACCAATGGACTAGAACAGAAAGTCTTGGAAATAGAAACACCTATGGAAACTTGACATATAAAAAAGTTATCAATTCAAAAGAAATGCGCACTCCAGCAACTGATCTTGGCTGCTCACACAACTCTGCATTAACATAAAGAAGCAGCTGATTCAAGGAACTGGGAAAATTCAAAATTAATCAGGGACATCTTGTCATTATAAAAAATAAGGAAATTATTAAAGAACAATGGGGATAAATCTTTTAATTGCATAAAAGTATAATAAATAAATAGGGATGAACACATAAAAGATGTAAAACAGCTATACACTGAAAGGAGTGCAGATTTTTGGTGTAGCAATGAAGATGTCACTTTTGATGCCCTCGCCCCATATTGGAATGCCTGAACTCGGGTACTGGGTCACTTCTGATTCCAGCTTCCTGCTACTGCGGACCTTGAGAAGCATCAATGATGTGTCACGTAGCTGACCCCTTGAAACCCATGCTGGAGACCTGGTATTGAGTTCCCAATCCCAGCTTTGACCTGGCCCAGCCAGGTATTGCAGGCATCTGAGTAGTGAACCAGAGGATGGAAGATTTGTTTCCTTCTCTCTGCCCTTCAGATAAAATTTAAAAGAAAACAAACACATATTTTTAAAAGACTTAGAATAAAGATATAAGCATCAAGATATTGTGGTGGTGGCTTAAAAACTTTGTGGTACTACATATTAAGCTGCGAATTGTGGTGTCAGCATCTCATATTGTGTGCTAGTTTGTGTCTCTGGATGCTCCACTTGCAATCCAGCTCTTTGCTAATGCAGCTGGCCAAGCAGCAGAAGACGGCTCTGGTCCTTGTGCCCCTGAAACCATGTGGGAGATTTGGATGAAGCTCCTGGCTGCTGGTTTCGGCCTGGCCCAGCCTCAGATGTTGTGGGTATTTGGGGAATGATCCACTGGGTAGAGGATCTCCCAATCTCTTTCTCCCTCTCCCTCTCCCCCTCTCTCTCACACACTCACACAGAGGGAAAAAAAACGGAATAACAAAAAAAAAAAAAGATTCCAAAAATCAACTGGTTTTTGATGATGTGTCAGTACAAGTCAATAAGGGAAAAAGAATAATCTTTTCCAAAAATAGTAGGGAAGGAACTAGATAGTCATAGGGCAAGAAGGAAAAAGAATCATGACCTTTCTTGGCATTATCTATAAAAATTGATTTGTAATGATCCTCCTACCTAAAAGAGTTGAAACTATACATTTTCTAGGAAAAGAAAAAGGAATGAAAGTTCAGTGGATAGCAAACATTTCTGAACAGTAACAAAAAGCTTGAACTATAAATAAGTAAATGTTATCAAAATTTAAAATGCTTGTTCTTCAAAGGACACTAACAAGGATATAAAAAAGGAAGATTTATAATCGATTTGTATAAAAAATCCTAAAATGACTTACACCTAGAATGTTTACTCTTTATTAATGACATAATATTCAATTAATATTAGGCAAAATGTATGAAAGGGCACTTAACCAAATAAAATATGTGGATAATAAATAAGCAAGTTAAAAGAAGCTCAATATCACTCATTGGGGAAATACAAATTAAAATGCAATGAGATACCATGTTATATTCTATTTAAATTAATTAAAAATAAAAAGACTGATCATACCAAAACTGGTAACATGTGGAACAATTGGAATGCTCATACTCTGATGGTGGGATTGTAAAATGGCATCATCCTTTGGAAATAATTTGAGACTTTCTTCAAAATATAAAATGTACACTCTAGCCATTCCATTAAAAGAAATCTACTCAGAAGAGCATCAAGTCCACAAGAACTGGAAAATAAATGTTCTTATTAAAGCAGCCAAAACTTTAGAACAGACTCAACTTTGTAAGAAAATGGTTGTCAATTATACTGAAACAATAGAATTCTATACAGTAAAAAAGCAGAATAATACACTGATATATGCAACAATAATTGATGACTCAAAATATAAGGATACTACAAATAATTTGTGGGCAGGCAGAATATTATGATACAAAAGGTTTTTGAAATCTATGCATAATTTTCTGGAATATGCATCTTTCATGAACTTTCTAAAGACACCTTGTATCTAAGCTGAGTGTAAGAAGTTAGATATGAAAGTCAATACTGTGATTCTTCTTGTAAGTGTGAATTATAATTATTAAAACAGATTAAGTTAATACTAGGAGGGAGGGATGGTCAAAAAATGAGAAAACATGGAGAAATGAATATGTTAATTATATTGATTGTGGCAAAGGTGTCATGGATATTTACTATGTCAAAACTTATAAATTGTACAATTAAAATACGTATAATTTAGTATGTGTCAGTTAACCAAAATCTGTGGCAGTAACAGAGTTTAAAAGGATTCTCCCTGGTTTAATCTGTGACTAAGAAGAGAATATCTAAACTTATAGAACGTCAACTGCAAAGGAGTTATGATGGTATTAGAAAAAAAACACCATTTGATAACTATTCTAGTGGTAAGTAATTCAGTTATGAATTAACAGATGTCCAAACTAATGGGTGAAGAGCTTGATGACATATCAGACATTCGAATGAGTAATAACATGTATGGCAATATAATTCTATCATTAGAAGCCAGATACTTTCCAACTACCACTTACACTTTTACGACTTTGTTCCCAATTTAGAAATGCCCACGTGCCTGCTATGTGTCTGTCTGAGTGGCTCTGTGTACTGTGAAGAAGTTGACATTGATGCTGTACCACCCTTGCCCAAGGAATCAGCCTATCTTTATGCACGATTCAACAAAATTAAAAAGCTGACAGCCAAAGATTTTGCGGACATGCGTAAGTTTAAATATTGCATAAGTATTCACTCATGCTTTAACTCACATGAACTTAAGCTTCTATATACTGGCAGCCTGCCACACCAAGAGTTGCCACAGCCATAGTATGTAAGTTTCTCTGTCACTTCACAAAAAATGCACTGGTTTGTTGGTCAATTGTTTCTCCATTGAGACACTCATCTTCTTACTTTCCTGGTTTGTAAATTCATCAACTTCCCCAAATTTGTAACTCAATTAAACATAACTGGTGTTTTTATGGTCACCCCACAGGATGGTAAAAAAAAAAAAACAACAAAACCAAAACCAAAAAAAACTATTATTTGAAACATGCATTCTCAGGTGAGGATGAACAACGCAGTTTTCTCTCTTCTAGCTTCAGCTTTCACGCTGTAAACAAGTGCCCTGTTCACAGTCCATCTGTTGCCACATTTGTATGCTTCTGTTGTTGCTGTTGATTTTGCTACTGAAAATGGCTTGGGCCCTGCGTAAGGGCTCAGCGGCTAAATCCTTGCCTTGCACATGCCAAGATCTCATATGGGTGCCAGTTCGTGTTCCAGCTGCTCAACTTTCCATCCAGCTCCCTGCTTGTGGCCTGGGACAGCAGTGGAGGATGGGCCCAAGGGACCCCGCACCCAAGTGGGAGAACAAGAAGAAACTCCTGGCTCCTGGCTTTGGGTTGACCTAGCTTCAGCTGTTAGGGCCACTTGGGGAGTGAATCAGTGGATTGAGGACTTTTTTCTCTGTGTCTTCTTCTCTCTGTAAATGTGCCTTTGCAATAAAAAGGAAGGAAATAGGGAGGGAAGGAGGGAAGGAAGGAAGGGAAAGGAAAAAAGGAAGGAAGGGGAAAGGAAAGAAAGAAATGGCCCCTAAACAAAGCAGTATCTAGTATTCCTAAGCAGAAAGTGGCTCTCATGAACCCTGAAGAGAAAATACACTTAGGTATGAATTACAATGCCATGCTAATCAATCACCAATATATATTAAATGTTGTTCAATAAAGACACACATAAAACCTGCTCATGGTAATAAGTGATGAATACATGTCACCAGAGGCTTGTGGAAACCTATCCCTGGGGGCAAAGGTTCAGTACCCACTAATTCAGTATTTATAGCCAACTTTATTGAACATGCATGACTATCATGAATGAGAAGCAACTACATTTTATAATCATCCCATACCCAAGTGAAACACACAGAATTTTTCAGTCTCTCAGTCTGACTTCTCCAACACAGAGAATATTTTTGTCTTTGTTGCTGCAATCTGTAAGTCACTGAGAGATTAAGACAATTTACCCACTATGGCTAGTGCTTGGGCTAGTTAGCGCTTTGGACACTGCGCTTCCATTTTGGGGTACCTGGGTTTGAGTCCTGCCTCCGTTTATTTCCAGCCTCCTGCTGATTCAGACTCTGGAATGCAGGAAGCACTTGAATCTCTGCTACCACTTGGGAGACGTAGGTTTAGTTCCTGGCTGCTGCCTTTGGTCTGGCTCAGCCTAGCATTTGAAGGATTTGGGGCAGTAAATAGACTGTGGGAGCCCTCTGTGATACTCTGTTAAATACATTTTTTTTTAAAAGGAAGGCTTAAGCATTGAAAAAAAAAATAACATATTAACATACAGTATAAAAGGAACACACTGGCAAAATAAATCCAAAATTATCACATGAGTCCATTCAATCAAACGCTTATTTCCCATGATTTGCACATTTGCCTGTGCATGGCAAGAAATTCAGAGAAAGGAAAAGTTCACTGACACTAAGCTTCTTCTCAAGCTGAGATTTGAATACTGTGGTTAGAAAGCACATCCTGCCAGGAACTATCAGATGTTCAGTTTGTTTAACCAGATATCATTAAGCATTAACTGCAAATATCAAATGTAAGAGATGTTTCAGTTCACACAATCAAAATTCAACTTAGTATTTTTTTTTGTATATGTCTTCTTCCAAAGCTAACCTAAGAAGGCTTGATTTCACGGGAAATTTAATAGAAGATATAGAAGATGGAACGTTCTCAAAACTTTCCCTTTTAGAAGAACTTTCACTTGCTGAAAATCAACTACTGAAACTTCCAGTTCTTCCTCCCAAACTCACTTTATTTAATGCAAAAAACAATAAAATCAAGAGTCGGGGAATCAAAGCAAACACTTTCAAAGTAAGTATTTCCTATTTTTAAATGAAGATATTATTTATATAGTAATACTATTAAGCTTATTCAGTATAGTTTATGGCTATATGTTATTGAAAAGACATAACTCCTACCATGTTTCACAGGACTTTTTTCACATGTTCACACAAGCAAAAACTTTGTTAGACAGACCTGGTTAGCCCCTCAAGGCACTTACAGTATACAAAAAACTCAAACGGGACTTTTCCTACATGTCTTATTCCTTATAATGCTGGCAATTTACTAATTCCAACAAAAAGAATAAAGTTCCAAAGGCAAACACTGGCTTTAACTTTCAATCTTTTAAAATAAGATGTGTAAATTCTAGTTTTCTTTGAATTCCGTGGTGACACCTAACAAAAAGTTCTACCAAATGTAGTAGGAATTAAGTACGTTTCTTAACTCCGTACCTTAAGAAACATGTAGGAAAAAGGGAAGGTGATCTACTCTGATTAGGTAGCCAGTTTGTCCCAAAACACAAAGTCTAGAAGTAATCACCTCATTTCCTGACTTCCATACCCAATCATTCCCGTCCTGGAGGGAGGGCCACTATAGACAAGAGGAGGAAGCAGTCATGCTGCCAAAACAATCATGCTGGCAAGACACAACCTCTCTCAAAAGGCAAGATTCGACAACGAGAAACAGCAAGTCCTACGCTAGTGACTGTTCCTAGTGAAACAGATTTGGAACAATATACACTTACAGGTGCATTGCTTAAATCCTGTGAAGGAACACAGACTTCAATAACACTCATACACTATTTTCCTGACAGAAACTGAATAATCTCTCCTTCCTCTACTTGGACCACAACGCCCTAGAATCTGTGCCTCCTAATTTACCAGAAAGTTTGCGTGTAATTCACCTTCAGGTATGACTGTTCTTTCCAAACTATGGAAACTTTAAATGACCTATAGTTCAACCTTAGGTGCACTGGGAAACACTTCATACGAAAGTGAAATTAGATTAGATCTGCGTGGTAGTCTGATGTCTGAGAACCGTACTGTGACATGCAGGGCACAGCACAGGCACTTGAAGTGTGGGATGCTTAGATCTCTGATATAGGATTCTTCCTGAAAGAGTAACAGATATTTCCTTTTGTAGACTTTCCTAGTGTTTTATAGTATACAAACTTTAGATGATGCAACAATTAAGAGGAAAACAAAGTTGATCTCTCAGAACCAAGAATTCCCATTTGTTCTTTCTACTTTAAAGAGCACTAAGGACACAGTGTCCATTGGAGCTGCTAGTCTAGAGCAAGATTCTTTCTCCACCTGAATATAATCCCATCTGTACTCAGAATATTGTGTTACTCATGTACTATTCTAATAGCTCATGGTCTTTTCCATCTAGCAATACTAGAGACTTTTAGAGTGGAGCCCAGATTACACCAAGAGGGCTTTATTACATGACGATATATAGTTGGTACAATATTAAAAAAGTTTTTTGTATCAAATATTCTATGGGAACCCATTGCATTGACATGCAGTTTGATTTCAGCTTTCTTCTTATTTTTCAGTTTAACAACATAACATCAATTACGGACGATACATTCTGCAAGGCCAACGACACTCGTTACATAAGGAGCCGCATTGAAGAGATACGGCTGGAGGGCAATCCAATACTTCTTGGGAAGCATCCAAACAGCTTTATTTGCTTGAAAAGATTACCCATAGGGACATACTCTTAACCATGATCAGTGCAGCATATAAACAGGAATACTCATAATCTATCTCAACAATGTCTAAAAGAGTACAACTATTGGCTTTAACATTAACCTTGTATTTCACTAAAAGAACTATGTGCAAAAGCCTGACACACAGCAGGAAAAGGATCTAATTTCCAAACTCCAAACAAACTGATGTGAAAATATCTAGGCGGCCTTGCAAAATCTTCCCAGTTAATACCAGACTATCATTTCAAAGGCATGTTTTTATGTAAACACTCAAATTTCAGATGCACTATTTCCATTACAAATTCAGAGGAGAAGTACAAGGAGTTTTCAATTGTTGCCTTTCTTGGCCTATACCATATATCGAGAACCTTTAAGGCAGATGTTCCCAGCATTCTGCTAAGCTGAGTGTTTCTAGCTGTCTCCATTTTCTTTTATGACTCACACATCAGACACTATGAAGTAGAATTTAGTTTTCTTCCTATCAAGGCAGCTATTTTGTATATTTTCACTTACCATAAAAATATAGTCTTAAACATAGGCAAAATTTTTCAAATAAAATTTCTCTCCGATAAAACAGCTGAAATGTCTAAAGTTTTTCTTTGTGATCACACTTAAATGATAGTGAGATATTTTTAAAAATCCCTTTCATTGAAATATAAACATTGCAAGTTTAATATAAAACATTTAATACTTTCAAGCAGGCCCAAATCAGTAAGTTTGTAAGAAAAATCCCAGAAATTCAACCTCATTTCTAGAGAAAAGCCATAGGTTCTCCAGTGTAAAAGTCTTCTAATACAAGATAACAGCAAGTAATTTTCATTCTACACTGTAGGCATGAGAATGTCGTCAAATACTTTTTTCCAAATATGGGGAAGGAAAACAAAGTCTACGCTGTGGTGTTACCCCATAGCACCTTTCCATTCTCCACACACACACATGTTCACCCACACTGGACGGCCAAAGTCTCACAGCAAAGTTTTCCAAATGCCCTTGGTGAATGAACAAGTTTAATGGGAGTCTCTCAGTGCTCAATCTCATAAATCTAACTTGTAATATTACAATGCTGCCAGATTAAAGTTCTGAAGATAGCTTTTCTCACACCCTACTGAAAAGCCTTAGTCTACACACTGCCTCGGAGTTAAATGCAGAAGTATTTCAATCTTTTAGAAACATGAGTCTAAACTATATATGAAAAATCAGTATCATTTCTACTATAAATTAGACCTTAGAATCAAGCTATTCTCTGTACATACTATACACAGAACAGTTATTTCCATTTTGAAAGCATTTGCTTGATTTTCCCCCTGATCTATGTTTGTTTTTAAATTATGTTCCCTGCTTGTCACCTTGATTCCAAAAGCAAAGTTTTTCACCAAAGCATCTGTGATCTCTTAGGGGCACAATTATTACCCTAACAACGCTTCTTAATTCATTCACTTATTTTGGTATTAATGCTCATAACTATTTTATGCTTTCTTATCATTTTGTGTGCATGCTTTACTTCTCTGTGACTGAAAGCTCACGGTGAGCACATCTGAATTGAATATACAATAAACATTGTAGAATCTACCTAACCAGAAAAGTTCTGTTTTATTTGGAAAAGTACAATCTTTACGCCATCACAGTCCCCACATCACAAAAATAAATGAAGAAATTGGTTTCATCTGAAAAGTGTAGTAGTAGCCCTGAAACGGTTCAGTGCTCAGAAACAGTTCAGACGGTCAGAGAAGTCTATGAAGCATCTAGTTTCCAGAACAATATATTTTCCTTTTTTAAGGATGCCATCTGCTTTAAGTAGCTACTTTTTTTTTTTTACTTTTATTATTACTTTTTAATTTTTTGGAACAATGGCCTAGGGTCTAGGATTTCCCTACTCCTCCCCAAATTCCCAACCCCTGACTGAATTTCCCCATATTATTACAATAGTACAGTCCTTCATAAGCAGTCATATGTCCATCAGCCTGTTATTGAAGTGTGTCCTGACACTGCTGCTACAGACAATGCCAGGGAGTCCAATATCCAATTGTCAAGATAGGAAAACACAAAATAACTCAATAACCAGTAGCTGAGAAAAAATGCTGAAAAGCCAAAAAAAGATCACAATACAAAGTCTGAATTATAAAATTTTCTCAAAGAAGCAACTTTGAGACTTACAGACAAGAAGACAAGAATCGGCATATTTTATACCTTCATAGACACATCTTTAAATTATAGACAAACACCAATTCACTAAGATCAAGAAAATACCAAACAATGACAGAAAATAAAAATATTCTGAATCCATTAAGCATTTTATGCCTTGACCTTGATTATCAAATAAAGCTTAAAACTGAAGCCAATTCACTCCTTCCAAATATTGTTAAAACAAACTATGATGACATGTATAAAATGGAAAGACATCCCATGTTCATTCACTAGAAGATTTAACATTGCTATGTTTCAATTCAAATCAAAACAATCTATAGATCCAATGTAACCCTATCATAATCTTTGTGTGGGAACAGAAATTCTATACCAATATTCTTATAGAATCTCAAAAGAACTTCAACAAAAGAATCTTGAAAAGAACAAAGAGTATTTCCCAACTTCAAAATTTTCTACAGAACTACAGCAACCCAGTGTCCAGAGAAACGGATGCATAAGCAAAATGTAATATATACAAGGACAGAAATAAAGGAAATCTGACCCATGCTGAGACTGACATATCTGATACATGAATGAACTTCAAGGATATGACGCAAAATGAAATAACCCAGACAACAAGGAGACTCCACTTAGGCAAGGCACTTGCTCAGATTCATACAATCAGAAAACAGAATGCTATCTGTTGCTACATGTTCATTCCATCTGCATGCCAGCAGTTGGGCACCTTCTGTGGACTTACCAATCTTTACTAATTCTAACTTGGTTGTGAATATGCTCCTTCATTCCCTCTCTGCACCCCTTTCCCAACATTTGCTGCTCAGTTTCTAAGCCTCTTTACCCAACAATAATTCAGAAGCTTGACACAAAAACTCTGGCCTAGTAAATTAAGATTATAATATTGCAAGGTAAATATGTTGTGATTATATTTTTATTAATATTAATAATTCTACTTTTTAAGGCTTGTTTTTCAAAAAGTGCATTTTAAAATAAGTTACAATCTAACCACACTTCTTTCAGGATATTTTGTAATATATTCATTGATTTGCCATATGTACCCCTTCATTAAAGCAAATGCAAATTCCAGACATCAATAGAATATTTTCTCCTGGTTGAAAACATTAACACAAGGATACTATGGCCAGATCCACAAGTTAACAATGGTTCCTTTTTCTTATATTTTTAAATGAAAAGACTTCACACATTACCTTGAAATGTTTAAATGTGCGCTTACGAAATTCATACCACTTCACAAAATAATGTAGACTTCGGAAAAACATGAAGATATCTCTTTTTTCCTCTGCTCTGTAGAAACAAAAGATTTTACAATCAATAATTTTACTATTCAAGTGATTGACTCAATCTTTATTTTTCTTTTATACATATTCTTAAAAGATTTATTTATTCTTATTGGAAAGACAGATTTACAGAGAGAAGGAGAAACAAAGATCTTCCATCTGCTGTTTCACTCCACAAGTGGCCACAATGGTCGAGCTGAGCTGATTTGAGCCAGGAGCTTTTTCTATGTCTCCCACACAGGTGCCTGGTCCCAAGACTATGTGCCACCCTCTACTGCTTTCCAGGCCATAAGCAGGGAGCGGGATATGAACTGCTGCCCATATGAGATCCCAACACTCGCAATGTGAAGATTTAGCTATTGAGCCATCACACTGGGCCCTCTTCTATATCTTAAAAAGTAATTGATATATTTCTACAGATGGTGCAGTAAACACCTGTATCACTTCCTCTATGTGTGATTGACAATGCTAATTTCTAATTTCTAATTTTCCACTTTCAATTGTTTAAATCTTACCCATTTTCAAATTGAATGTCACAATTTTCAAAAATCTTATTTTATGAGTATGGTGTATTGAAGACTGAAGAACCTGTGCCAGTTTTCAGCAATTGTTAACCCAAAACATTCCAATAGGAGTGTCTTTGTAATGCTAATGACATGATTCAACTTGGCCCTTGAGTCTGGTCAGAGATCAACCACACTATTAGACTCCCCTGCAGGCACATGGACACCCAGAAGACTCAGACCTCTGGTCTAACCCTGCCTTTCAAATTAATAAATCAATCTTTTAAAAAAATTGGAAAATAGAGTTAACAAGGCCACGAGGGGAGAAGGTGCTGGAGATAGTCTTCAATTATGTGGCAAATGATTTAATGCCCGTGTAATGAAGTTCCAATAGAAACCCTGGATACACAAGCTGAGCATCCTGATTGACGAATACACTGATGTGCTGGGAAAAGGGAGGCAGCAATACAGATGCAACTGTTAGACTCCAGAAGGAAGCTTTTTGTCTCCTTGGACCTAGACCTTGTCTGTGCAATGCTTTCACTAAGTTGTTTTTGGATTGTAGCCTTCACATTGAAAAAAATTGCAGAGCCCGGCGTGGTGGTGCAGTGGTTAAGGTCCTCGCCTTGCACGCCCGGGATCCCATATGGGCGCCGGTTCTAATCCCAGCAGCTCTGCTTCTTCCCATCCAGCTCCCTTCCTGTGGCCTGGGAAAGCAGTCAAGGACGGCCCAAAGCTTTGGGACCCTGCACCCGTGTTGTTGACCCAGAAGAGGCTCCTGGCTTCGGCCTGGTTCAGCTCCGGCCACTGTGCTCACTTGGGGAGTGAATCATTGGACGGAAGATCTTCCTGTCTCTCCTCTCTGTATATCCGCCTTTCCAAAAAAAAAAAAATAAATAAATAAAATAAATCTTAAAAAAAAAAAGAAAAAAATTGCAAATATAGAGTTTAGGATTTATTTTATTTATTTGAAAGGCAGTTAAGAGGGCAGGAAAGATCTCCATCTGCTAGTTCAACCCCCAAGTGGCCACAGTTAGGCCAGGCCAAAGGCAGGAGTTTATCAGGGTCTCTCAATCCAGTGCAGAGGCTCAAGGCCTTGGGTATTCTTGCACTGCTTTCCCAGACATGCTAGCAAAGAGCTGGAAGGGAAATTAGGTAGCTACAGCAGCAATCAACATCTGCTATGAAACAACTGCCCTGTAGGAGGCAGTTTTACCCATTACAATATCTTGACACTCAACTGGGTTGTGAAAGGGTGGCAGTGTTAAAGGGGATTTTTCAGTAACCTAAGGGCTCTACCTCATTCAGAACGGATCTACAGAAAGCCAGTTAAAGCAAGGGAACCACTGACAACAAAATCATCAATACACTACAGCATATATCATAGATAATGCCAACTAAAAAATATTTTATTCCCTTGCCTATGAATTAAGATAAATTCTTGTGGCAGCTCAATCAATATGATAGCTTTCACAGTGCTTTCTATCAGTTGAATTTATTTTTTAAAGCTTTATTTTTGCAACGTCAGATATACAGAGACAAGGAGAGACAGAGAGAAAGATCTTCCAACCAACCATTTACTCCCCAAGTGACTGCAATAGTCAGTACTGTGCCGATCCGAAGCCAGGAGCCACCCACATGGGTGCAGGGTCCCAAGACTTTGGGCTGTCCTCAACTGCTTTCCTAGGCCACAGGCAGGGAGCTGGAAGGGAAGCGGGGCTGCCTGGTTAGAACCGGCGCTCATATGGGATCCCGGGCGTGCAAGGCGAGGACCTTAACCACTTGCGCCACCCACCGCGCCAGGCCCGAACAAAAACTTTCTATCAACTATTTTACATTCAAGGAACTCAAGGAAACAAAGAGCACACTATGTGCAACAAATGGAAATATTAATTTACCAATATAAAAATAAATGGAGAAGTATGTTAACTGAAAAATTCAAAAGAAGTGTTCAAAGTAGATTTGAGAGGTAGGCTAATACCCTTGCCTTACATGTGCTGGAATCCCATATGGACATCGGTTTGTGTCCCAGCTGTTCCACTTCCCATCCAGCTCCCTGCTTGTGGCCTGGGAAAGCAGTTTACAACGGCCCAAAGCCTGGGGACTCTGCACCTGTGTGGGAGACCTGAAGAAGTTCCTGTCTACTGGCTTTAGATTAGTTCAGCTCCAGCTGTTTTGGCCACTTGGGGGGCAAACCCGCAGACAGAAGATCTTTTTCTTCTCTGTAATCTGACTTTCCAATAATCTTGAAAAAAAAAAAAAAAGAGGACAATAGTGAGCAGCTGTGCATGCGCTGAACTGGGAGAGAATTCACTGAGTTCAGTGCATTGCACTAGTCCAACACAGAAAATAATACTGATGTTGGTATCCTATGGATCAAAATAGGTCCGTGTGGCCCTCAGATCCAGCGGCCAACAGGTCCTGGCATGATCAGCACCACCAGCAACCTAGCTGTATAGGGCACCTGGTGTCCCCCTAATCCTGGGATCTATTCCAATTGGAAGGGAGAGAAAAGTTGTACAGAAAACGGTGCAGCCTCATCACGGTATCACAGAAGGTAAAGAGTGGTGAGCCAGGAGCTGGGGCTACAGACCATGGTGGAAATCTAACATAAGAACCCAGACCTGGAACATGCTGGAGGAAGTGGCACAAGTGGCTGCAAACAAACAGCCGTGTACCAAACACAATAAGTAAAATAGATCCATGGGTGACACAGCTTAGAAACCTGCCCCAAGGAGAAGAATCTGATTACCACAACTACAATGGCCAAAGGCAAAATAAGATACTAAACAATAAATATTACTAAAGACTCCCCTGCAAAGGAGCAAAAGCCTTTGCCAAGTTCAGAGTTAACTGAGGAAGAAATTGAGAAAATGGGTGATACAGAATTCAAAACACTTGTTATAAAACTTATCAACGAGAAGCATGTTAAGCAGGCATTCAAGGAATTTAAGGAATATATTACACAAGAAATAGCAGCAATGGATCAAATGAAAGCTGTTAAGTCAGAAATGAAGAATACAGTGGAGCAAATTAAAACTACAGTGCAGAGTCTCCAAAACAGAATGAAGGAGGCTGAAGAATCTCAAAATTAGAAGATATTTCCTGTCACCAGGGGCAAACAAAAGGCTGGAAGCAGAGCTGGCTCAAGCTTAAAACGTATTCAAGAATTGAAAGACACTATTAAAAGGCCAAATATAAGAGTTATGGGATTCCCGTAAGGTGCACAAAGAGAAGTTGGGATTAAAGGTGTATTCAATGAAATATTAAGGGAAAATTTCCCTAATCTAGACAAACAATTGGGAAACAACATCTAGAAGGGACAGAGTTCCCAACAGGGTTAACCAAAAGTGATCTTCACCACAACACATGATCATCAAGCTCTCTGCAAATGAACATAAGGAAAAGATCCTTAAATGTGCACCTGAGAGGTCTGGTGTGGTAGCGGAGCAGCTTAAGTCCTCGCCCTGCACACACCAGGATCCCATATGGTTGCCGGTTCTGATCGCAGTGGCCCCTATTCCCTTCCAGCTCCCTGGTGTGGCCTGGGAAAGCAGCTGAGGATGGCCCAAAGCCTTGGAACCCCGCACCTGCTTGGGAGACCCAGAAGAGCTCCTGGCTCCTAGCTTTGGATTGGCCCAGCTCTGGCCATTGCGATCACTTGGGGAGTGAATCACCGGGTGGAAGATCTTCCTGTCTCTCCTTCTCTCTATATATTTGATTTGCAATAAAAATAAATACATTTTTAAAAATACATAAATAAATCTTAAATATATATACACAATAAGGTAAACACATGATAATCATAACAGATAACATGATTAACAGCAACCTTTAAATCTACTGTTTATTTTCTAAATGATTTCAAGTACAGTGTTAAAAACAACAATTATTACCCTAAATGTTGGTGTAATGGTCCCTAGGCATTTGTGGCATACTGATTATAGTACCATACTCCCCCTCAATAAAATCCATGGATTTTTTTAGTTTCTTATACAAAGTGGCATAATATTTGCATGGTATTTACATATATCCTCCCTATATGTTAAATAATTTCTAAATTATTGATAGGACAAATTAGGTACTATATAGCTAGTTGTTATACTGAATGATTATGAAACAGTAAGAAGATAAAAGGTTTATAGATGTTTAATACTGGTACATTTTTCTGAAGACTTTCAATCCTTGATATGAAGACCAAATGTGCAAAGGCAACTTGCTTTTTTTTGTAACTTGAGAAAGTAATGTATTTTAAACAATTACTAGTGTATATTTGGCAGCATGAAACTATAAACATGATTTTGTGGTGTAAATAACTGAAAAGAATAAGGATGTTGTAACAGAACAGTTTGCCTACACTACTGAACTTAAGCTAGCATAAATTCAAACCACAGTATTACAGTTGTAGGATATTAAATTGAATTCCCATAATATCACACCGTAAAAATCAGTTGTGCAATGTAACAAAATTAGGACATTCAAAATCTCTTAATACAGAAAAATAAACTAAACCTAATTGAGGACAGTGATGGAGAAAATGGGGGACAAATAAAGCTATACATCACAGGAGGAAAAAGGGAAAATGACAGGTAAGGTTTCTCCTGACTAGTACTTACTTCAAATGCAAATGAATTAAAAAGCAGAGATTAATAAAATGGATGAAAAGAAAAAACACTATATGTTGTCCACAAGAATCTCATTTCAGGTCTGAAGATAAATAGATTACATGTGAAAGGTGAGAAAATAGTAACCAAAAGAGAAAGGAGGTGTTCAAAAGAACATCAGACAAAATTGTCATTAAATCAAAACTGTTACTAGTGGAAGCACAACTCTCAACAATGGAGACAATATCAGCCAACAATAAAAAGAACCATACCCATCAACTTCTAAAAAATCAGCTCTATATGCATCAAGGACCTAAATCTGCACCCAAAAAATATCAAATAATAATAAGAAAACACAGGAAGCATTCTCCAAGATAGAGCAAAGACTTCTCAGAAAAGTGACCTAAAGTCCTGGCAGTGTGGCCTAGCTGCTAAAGTCCTCGCCTTGAGCACGCCAGGATCCCATATGGGTGCCGATTCTAATCCTAGCAGCTCCACTTCCCATCCAGCTCCCTGCTTGTGGCCTGGGAAAGCAGTCAAGGATGGCCCAAAGCTTTGGGACCCTGCGCCCGTGTGGGAGACCTGGAAGAAGTTCCTAGATCCTGGGCTGTTGCGCTCACTTGGGGAGTGAATCATCAGACAGAAGATCATCCTTTCTGTCTCTCCTCCTCTCTGTATATCTGCCTTTCCAATAAAATAAATAACTTTTTTTTTTTAAAGATTTATTTTATTTTTATTGGAAAGGCAGATATACAGAGACAAGGAGAGACAGAGAGGAAGATCTTCCGTCCGATGATTCACTCCCAAAGTGAGCGCAACGGTCGATGCTATGCCGATCCGAAGCCAGGAGCCTCTTCAGGGTCTCCCACGCGGGTGCAGGGTCCCAAAGCTTTGGGCCGTCCTCGACTGCTTTCCCGGGCCACAGGCAGGGAGCTGGATGGGAAGCAGAGCTGCCGGGATTAGAACCGGCGCCCATATGGGATCCCGGGCGTGCAAGGCGAGGACCTTAACCACTGCGCCACCGTGCCGGACCCAGAAGATAACTCTTAAAAAAAAAAAAAAAAAAAAAGAAAAGTGACCCAAAACACAGGCAGGCAAAATAAATAAATGGGACTACAGCAAACAAAAAAGCTTCTGTACAGCAAAGGAAATGATCACGAAAGTGAAGAAGCAACCAGCAGAATGGGAGAAAATCTTTGCACACTGCATGAGATAGAGAACTAATATCCTGGAATTACCAAGAGCTTCAGAGAGCTTCAGAGACGCAGGGACAGCAAAACAAACAACCCTGCAAAGAAATGGGCAAAGGAAATGAACAGACATTTTTCAAAAGAAGAAATTCAAATGGCTAATAGACATTTGAAAAAAAATGTTCAGGCTCCCTGGCAGTCAGGGAGATTCAAATGAAAACCACATTGAGGCTCCACCTAATTCCCATGAGACTGGTCTACATTCAGAATTCTATTACCACCACCTGCGGGTGTAGATGCAGGGAGAAATGTCACCCTCCTTCACTGTGGTGGGAGTGCAGGCTAGTACAACCACTATGGCAATCAGTATGGAGAGTGCTAACAGAACTGAAAATTGATCTGCTATATGACCCAGCTTTCCGACTTCCGTGAATACATCCGTTTTAAGTGAAATCTGCATAAGAGAAAGTGATCTGTAATCCTGCATTTACAGCAGCACAATATACAATAGCAAAGACATGGAAACAACACAGATGCCCATTAAAAGAGGAATGGATAAAGAAACTGATACATCTACTCCATGGAATGCTACAACTTGCAACCAAATGGTTCCAGCTGGAGATCGTTATGCTCAGTGAAATAAGTCAATCCCTAAAAGACAAATATCATGGTTTCTCTGATATAAGACAAAATATATAGGTAAACATGAATGTACATACAGTCAGCTAGAGGAATTGTATAATAGAGACTATTATATCCAGATGTGAAGATACAATGCAGTATGCATTTCTACTTCCAAATCAAAGATGGACACCCAATTAAACTTAAGTATATCTTGACAATAGGATGCTAGACTTTTCCACTATCTATACCTACAATGTTAGGATGCACTCAAATAGCGGAACTATGGACTTATGATTGCTTTTTAAAGACTATTATTGAAATAAAATAGGAGAAGTCGGGGGGAAGTAAGAGGAGAAATCCCAGAGCCTTTGGAACTGTATCACAAAATAATTAATAATAATTTAAAAAACTACAGCCAAAAATACCCCAGTATTTTAAAGACCAGATTTAATAGACTTACATAGCAATCTTTGTTCAATAACAGATAGCTACTGTGGTTAACAATATGCAGTT
Source organism: Ochotona curzoniae (assembly GCF_017591425.1). Classification (NCBI taxonomy): domain Eukaryota; kingdom Metazoa; phylum Chordata; class Mammalia; order Lagomorpha; family Ochotonidae; genus Ochotona; species Ochotona curzoniae. The sequence continues at coordinate 61,608,393 of NW_024467106.1, forward strand.
CCTCTAAAAATTAAAACAGTACTGGGGTTTTGGTATAATAGTTGAAATCGAATTTGAAGTACCCGTATCTCACATCAGATGGTTAAGTCCCAGCTCCGATTTAAACTCCAGACTCCTGTTAATACACACCCTGGGAGATATCAAATGATGGCTCAAGTGGATATGACCCTGGCACCAATGTGGGAGAGTCAACTGAGTTTCAGATTCCCAGCTACGGTCTGTTCCGGTCCTGGCTATTGTAGGCATTTAGGAATTGAAGCAACAGACAGAAGACCTCTGTCATTCTGCCATTCAAATAAATATTTTCTTTAGATTAAAAAGTAGGGTCACCATAAAAAAATCAAGTAAATCCGCTTCTTGGTATACAACTGAAAAGTTTGAAAGTAGAATCATTAAGAGAAATTTGTACAGCCATATTCATAGCAGCAGCATTATTCATAACAGCTAGAACAGGTAAACAACCGATTGATGATGAAACATGATAGACAGATAAAATTAAAACTATTCAGTCTTAAAAGGAAGAAAGTTCTCATATGTGGTATGTGGATATACTGTCAGTTAAGTGAAGACAGGCAAACCCGGTATGGTTCCACACACACGAGGTAGCTAAGGTAATCAGAGTCACATAGGCAGGAAGGAGAATGGTGGCTACAATCTGCTAGGAGTAGGGAGAGAGGAAAAACCATTGTCTAACGGATAGAGTTCAAATTTACCAGAGGAAGAGTTAGAGATGTTCAAAATGGCTGTATAATATTATGACTGTGTTTCATATCGCCAAACACGTAGAATCAGGCAGTTGTTTGGCCAAATGGCTAAGCTGCTGATTGGGATCTTGCTCACATGCCCGACAGGACTTGGGTCCGAGGGCTGGCTCTAATGATGATTTCAGCTTCCTGCCATTGTGTGCCCCAGGAGGCACGGCTACCAGCTTCCAGAGCTGAGGCCCTAACACCCATGTGGGAGGCCTGGATGGAGTTCCCCACTGCTAGCTTTGTCCCCCAACCCACGGCTGTTGTAAGCATTTGAGGGTGAAGCCATTAGACAAGATCTCTCTGATTCTCACATTTTAAAAAAGCAAAAGAAAAAGGTAAATTTTATGAGTATTTTATGAAAAGCAAGAAAGTGGAACAAAGGAATAAGTGCAAAGAACAAAAGCCTGCATTAAGACACAGAAAACAAAGAACATGAAAAACGGTGACACGAAACGCAGCCGGATAAGCGTGTATATTATAGGGAACACTGAATATTTACTGTTTAAAATGTAGTCCATTATCTGTCATAAAGAAATCCTTTTAATACCTGAGAAGACAAATGTTTCTCCAACAAATACAGGCCCATAAAAAGCAGCAGTTTCTTTGTTTGGCTTACAAGCCAAAGTAACATATTTCATTCTCTTGTCAAACAAACGAGTGAAAAAAATAAGCTCTTCATCATATGATGAGAGAAAGAGCCAAGAAAATAATCTCCAAAGCCATGCTGGCCAGAATTTAAATACATACACATGCACACTCGCATCTGAAAGAACAGACCATTCCTGAAAAAGAACTTCAAAAGTGGAATAATTCTTTTGCCCCCTCTCCATTTACATCTTCGTAAAGCATACTATATTTGAGTACAAACACTTATCCGTTAGAGAAAGCAACCACATTTCTGTGTGTGTGCTGGATCTTTACAACTTTAAGAACAACTGTAACTTAACTATTTGTCCTAAGAAAAGTCAAACCTATTAGACAGATATCCAAGATTTTTTTTTTCATAAAATGTTGGCAGTAACACATTAATTTTTTACTAAAGTAGTCAAAAAGCTAAAATACTTGCAATACTGCTGAAGTGCTAAGTAAAACACAAAGAGAAATAAATGATGCAATTTTTTTTTAAAAAGCTATTCTAAAAATAAATCCTCAGTAACACTGTCTAAAACGGTGTGAAAGAAGCTAGCATTACAATATTAGCAGTTGGTCTCATACGTTACTGGTGAGAATGCAAAATAGTATGGCTGCTATGTAAAATAATTTGGTAGTTTATTACAAATGTAAACATTTCCTTATATAATTGAGCAATTCCACTTCTGGCTATTTATCCTAGAGGACAGAAAATGTTCATTCACACAAAATCCCACGATGCGTGTTCAAAGGTGCATACATTTCGACGTATGCATGAGGAGTGGCTCAGACCAGCTGTGAACTGACCCCATCCCCCATTAAAGGTGTCACTTTCAATGCTCATTCCCCCACCTTCTTCACTTCTACTAGTTACTAGTTTCATAAGGCCTCCAAAAAAGAGACTTTCCATGACTTCTCCATAATTGCTCCACGGCCCTGACAATTAATTCACCAATCCTCAAAGGCCCCAAGTTCCACTACCCACTCCACTGTTACAAAGGATACATCCCCTTTGTCTTCCTTCCCTCCCTCCCTCCTCTCCGCTCTCCTTTCTTTTCCTCTCCCACCCTCTGCACCAGTTGCCGCCACTTTTCTCAGCTGGAATCAAGACTTCCTGAATGATTTAACTGCATCTGGCATTTTGGGTTTGTTACAATAAAAGCTAATAGTATGAATGCACATTGATCCCCTTAAATGCAAGGGATACATTCTAAGACAAGGGGATATTTACAACTGAAGATAGGACTAAAGCCTATATTCATAAGGGTTTTTTTCCCTATATGCACATACTTGATTAAGTTCAACTTATAACCTAGACAACAAGAGTAATAAATAGCAAATATAATATACTATAATAAAATTTATGTGAAAATGGCCTCTCTCAAAAGAATCAAGCTAAATCTTTTTAAAAAACGATTGGTTTATTTTTATTGGAAAGGTGGATATACAGAGAGGAGAAGGGACAGAGAGGAAGATCTTCCATCCAATGGTTCACTCCCCAAGTGACTGCAATGGCTGGAGCCGAGCCAATCCAAAGCCAGGAGCCAGGAGCTCTTCCGGGTCTCCCACACGGGTGCAGGGTCCCAAGGCTTTGGGCCATCCTTGACTGCTTTCCCAGACCACAGGCAGGGAGCTGGATGGGGAGCAGGGCCACTGGGATCAGAACCGGCAACCATATGGGATCCTGGCGCACGCAGGGTGAGGACTTTAACCACTATGCTATTGCGCCAGGCCCTGAATCAAGGCAGATCTTAATATATTTTTACCACAGCTGACAACAGAGGGGTTACTGCACACACAGACATACAGATACACAGAGAGGATACGCTATATTATATAATAATATGCTTTTTATTTCTAAGTTGATTACATATAAAACTATAGTATGCTATATTCACCAAATGCTATTTGATGACTCAAGAGATTAATAAAATGTTACATCCAGAAAGTGAAATACTACTCAGACATGAAATGACCTACCGATGCACAGAAATGAACAAATTTGACAGGCACGGTGATACAGTGCATTAAAAAGCCGCCTGCAACCAGTTAAATTCCTGACTGCTCCAATTTTGATCCAGCTCCCTAGTAATGAGCCTGGAAAGCAGCAGCAGTCCCAGGTCCATGGACCCCTGTACACAAATGGAGTTCCAGGCTCCCGTCTTTGGCCCGGTCTAGTGTCAGCCACTGTAATTTGGGGAGTGACCCAGAAGATGGAAAATTCCTCTGCAATTCTTTCAAATGAATAAAAATTATTTCTTAGAAAATGAATAAATTTCAAAGGCATTCTGCTAAGAGGCTGTTTTGAAAACATTTTATTTTACATGATTTCATTTATGTGTCATTTTTTTTTAAAGGCAAAACTCAAGTGACAAAGCAGTTTTTGCCAGGAGTTCAGAATAGGTCAAACACTGGAGGATATATGGCAGGTAGTATAAAGGTTTCGTGTGTGTTGAAAGAACAGTATAGTATCTTTAGTGTGGTGGTGGTGGTGTTTTCAAAGGACTGTGTTAAAATTCATTGAACATATAATCAAAATACAAGCTTCATGTAAAAAAAATTTAATTACTGATTTGTATTTATTTGATAAAGAGGCAGACAGAAGGACACAGGGAAATCTTTCATTTGCCATTCATTCCCCAAACACCCAAAAGATCTAGGGTTGGACTTGGGAGTAAGTCAGAAGCCCAGAATTCCATCTGGTCTCCACGTGAACGGCCAGGACCCAGGCACTTGGGCCATCACTGCCTTTCAGGGTGCATGTCAGCAGAAGGGTAGAATTAGATGGAGCACTAAGACTTGAACCCAGGTACTGCAATACAGGATAGGGGAATCCAAAGTCGTATCTTAATTACTGTGCTAAATGCCCAGCCTGCATTTCAGTTTTTCAAAGTGACTAGGTAGGCAAGAATGAGAAACTATCCATAAATAGAGAAAAATGTTTTAGATAAAATATTTTAGATCTTTAAAATAACTATTACCTTATATGTATAATGTATCCACACAGAACAGCAAAAGCAGAAAGAATGGAGAAATGTAACTCCATCTGATTGGACAGGTGAATCTCACAAACACAATGCTGAAAGATGCTCTTTACCCATTAAAAAAATAAGTAAGTAAATGAATATACCACAGGACTGCATTTATTCAAGTTCAGAAATAAGCAGGGGGGATACGCAGTGTTAAGCTGCAGGGTGCTGCTTGAACACTGACTGGGCATTCACTAAGCCATATACACAGGATCTGTGTATGATAGCTCAGTAATAAGTTTTAAAATGACCAAAAAAATAAGCCCATTGGTCTACAAATTCAATGCACAGTCTTTCACTGAAAATGTACTGCATGGCCAAACTGGGGATAAAATTGAACAATCACAATAAAAAAGATAAAATCCTGTTCTTGGATAAGAAAAATGAATCTTGCATATGATACGAGTAATTCCAGACACTGAGAGAAAAGTTACACAACGGGACACAGAATACTGGAGGAAGTCATTTTAGCTCTGATCAGACCCTACGAAAACCAGGGAATTAAGTTTGAATGCTTTTGTGGAAGATGCAAGAACGTAGTCTTGTGTAATGTGAACTGATGGAGAACACCCCAACAGCTGTGGATCTATACTACACTGGAAGGTCCACTTGGCAAACTCCACCTCTCACCCCTAGGGATGAACAGAAAGATGTGTTATACTTGGGCCACAAGTGGTTAAAAAGAAGTCAGGATTTCAGTTAACTCTAGTGGCTGAACTGACAATATCTGCAAAGCAGAAGGAACTTAAAGGATTAAAGAACAGAAGACATTAAAACACACACACACACATACCCCAACAACAACAACAAAACCACAATGGGAACCTATGTAATGGTTCTTCTGGAACAAAAGCACTCAACAATCCACAACTACAGAATTCCTCAAGAGGAAATAAGTACCACTGAGGATTGAGGTCATGCCAAAAACTGATACTCATGAGGACAGTTAAGAAGTTTATAAGTAAGGGATTTTAAAAAAAAACTAATATTAGCACCCAACAAATGAAAACAGTACAATTTGAAAACTTGTGAGTGTATTTTAAAAAGAGGTAAAGAAAGGAGAAGTGATATAAACAAAAATTATTTAAAATTACCCCAGCTGTAGCAAATACCTAGGTTGCGTTGTATCTAGGCAAGTGAAACACTGCTGGAAGAAACATACTATACTAGTATGCCAGAAAAGTTGTCTGTTTTACTTTTCCTTTTGTAAAAGGTATGTGGGAAAGGTGGGGAATGCAGGGCCAGGACATGCCACGCTGGCTCCCAGGCCAGGGGGCTGCAGATTGCTTGGGGAAGGAGGTCTGGGGACATACCAGAGTGAGAACAGCTGAGGGAATATTTGACATGGGAGTAATGACTTCCTGGGGGTTCCATGGACTGGGCCACTGCACTCACAGTAAGCAGTTGAGGTGGGGTGGTTTAGAGGGAGGAAACTGCAGGGCATGTCTGGATCAGATCAAGGCACTTGCCCATGAGGAACACCTCGGCTGCTGAACAGCATCATCAGCTACCCACTGGCACACGCAAAAGCTGGGGCTGCGGATCATGCCTGGATTGTCTAGGCTTCAGTACCTACCCACAAGCATTGGAGCAGATGGTGGGCCTTGTCAGGCCGGGCCACAGCAGCTACCAGAACATGAGAGACCCAGATTTAGGGGCAGATTTTGTAGGAGACTTATGGGCTCGCCTCTGGGGGACTGTAGCATAGGCAGTTGGTGCAGAGCTGGGTGTGGTGACTGGCCCAGTCAGGCTGGACCTCAGCACTCACTTGACAGGAGGGAGCCACCTGACCCTTGAGGGGCCAGGACTGGGAGAAGGCTAGGCTGGGCCAAGCTACAGCATGTAGCAGCACATGCAAGGGCCATGACTATGGGCAAACCATGCCAAGCAGGGCTATAGCACCTGCTAGAAAGTGGGAGATCCTGGGCCTGGTAGGGAAACTTGGAGAACTCTCCCTGCTGAGTTTGCAGCTCCCACTTGACAACACAACAGTTAGGGCTGGAGGCAGGCTAGCCAAGGCTGCAGCACTCAACTGCATGTGTGTGTCAGGTCTGAGGGCAGGCTGTACTGGGTTGAGGCTGCACAGTGCTTGGCTAGGCTATAACAATCAACAGAAAGAGCTGAGACTGTGGGTGAGCCATGCATCTAGGGAGTCACCAGTGTTGGGAATATGTGCTTACATGCTCTCTGTCTTTCAAATAAAAGAGCCAGCATTGTGACATAGCCTGTTATACCACTGCCTGCAACATTACTATTCCGCATGATCAGTATGATCACTGGCTCAAGTCCTGATTCTTTCACTTCCAATCCTTCTCGCTGCTAATGTGCCAGGGAAAGCAGCAACGATGGCCCAAGTGCAGAGGCCCCTGTCATCCACATGGGAAATCAGATGTAGTTTGAGGCTCCTAGCTTCTATGTAGCCCAGCTTGGCCCCTTGTGGTCATTTGGGGAATTAACCAGCAGACAGAATTATCTGTTCTCCCTCTCTGTAACTTTGTCTTTAAAATAAAAAAGTGCTCAACAAAAATTTTTAAGTATAAAACAAAAATTTAATTAAAAAAACAAAAAAGCAAAAAAAAAAAAAAACCCACAAAAATATACAAAAAATGAAAAAAAAATTTAATTAAACCTAGATGGAGGATCATAATGTGGTTTTGCTCACAATTTTTAAGTGTACATATATATGTATATATTTTAAAGATTTATTTTATTTTTATCACAAAGTCACATATACAGAGAGGAGGAGAGACAGAGAGGAAGATCTTCTGTGAAGCTAGGAGCCAGGAACTTCCTCCAGGTGTCCCACACGGGTGCAGGGTCCCAAGGCTTTGGGCCATCCTCGACTGCTTTCCCAGACCACAAACAGGGAGCTGGATGGGAAGTGGAGCTGCTGGGGTTAGAACTGGTGTCCACATGGGATCCTGGCGTGTTTAATCAAGGCAAGGACTTTAGCCGTTAGGCCACCATGTGGGGCCCAAGTGTACATATTTTTAAATGAAAGGCAGATTTACAGAGAAAGAAGCAAAGACAGGAGGTCTTCCATCTGCTGGCTTACTCCTCAAATGGTCAAAATGGCGGGAGTTGAGCGGATCTGAAGTTGGCAGCTGGGAGCTTCTTTCCAGTTCTCCTACGTGGGTGCAGGGACCCAACGACTTGGGCCATCCTCCAGTGTTAGTCAAGTGTAAGAAGGACAACGAACACAGGACAAGAACTGATTGGATATCATTGGAATGAGGACACTTGATCGGATATACAAAATAAAAAGATAGTTTCAAACAAGGATGAGGAAACAACTGATGGGTTCCTCCTGTCTCATCCTATATGAACCTTGGTCTATAAAAGCCCGATGCTACCAACAGTCTTCTGCTATCTCACCAACAAGGTAGTCCAGAACGCGTTCTTACAGGCTCTGTGTACCAAGCACATCACTGCAGGAGAGCAAACAGTCCAGGCCATAGGCGGAGAAGTGGCTCAAAAATGAATTTGCCGGGATATAAACCAATGTCCATATTGGATGCCAGTGTGACAGGGCACAGGATTAGCTTGGTATGCCACTGGCCTAGCCTCTCACAATTTAATTTTAATGCCAAGAATATAACGAACACACAATATATACAGAATGAACCATAGATACAAAGAATCTATGTCTAAAATATATCATAATAACGGTGTCATGGTTTCACAGCTAACTTATTTACTTACAAGAAAAGGTAACTTAAAATTGTAGTGTGAAAAGATTCCCATAAATATAAGTTGCAAAATTGCTTACCTAGATACAAACTCACTTAATTCTGAAAATTCTGTGGGCTCCATTATTACGTTGAAGTCAGTAACAACAGATGATAAATTCTCTTTATCCTATAAAAAAGATATGTAAAGCTTATCATAGCACAGTAACTTTTGAAGACAAAAAATTACTTGAAAAAAAAAATGAAATGGCACCAAATAGAAAAGCGTACACTACAAAGCCAGCCCCGATAATTTACTTTTAGGAGAAATTCTGGTGACAGTTGCAATAAAGTAAATATAAACTGAAACAATGAGGTAACATGCCTATCTACAAGCAAATATTTCAAAATATTAATACTAGGGCCATCATGTTAATATGCCAGGTTAAGCTGCTGCCGACAATGCCAACATCCTCCACAAAGATCAGTTTGTGACATGGCTGCCCCACTTGCACCTCGCTCCATCACAATGGAAGATGCCCTAGGTCCACAAGTTCCTGTACCCAAATCAGAGACCTGGAAGAAACTGCAGCCTCCTGCTTGCGTCCTGGTCCCACTGTGGCCTCCACCACATACATACCATCGCTGGCCACTGCTGCCATTTGTGTGAACCAGTGGATGGATGACCAAATCGTGCCTTTCTCTGCCAGTCTTTCAAATACATAAATGTTAAATATAAAACAAATTATATTAATATTAGTTAATATACAGTCAAATCCGGCAATATGAATATAAATCAATATAATCCTCGGAAGCAATTTTGACAACGCTTCATTTAAAATGTTCACTTTGGGGCCCAGCACCATGGCCTAGCTGCTAAAGTCCTCGCCTTGAACACACCGGGATGCCATATGGGCTCCGGTTCTAATCCTGGCAGCTCCACTTCCCAACCAGCTCCCTGCTTGTGGCCTGGGAAAGCAGTCGAGGATGGCCCAAAGCTTTGGGACCCTACACCCGTGTGAGAGACCCGGAAGAAGTTCCTGGCTCCTGGCTTTGGATTGGCATAGCACCAGCTGTTGCGCTCACTTGGGGAGTGAATCATCAGACAGAAGATCTTCCTCTCTGTCTCTCCTCCTCTACGTATATCTGACTTTGTAATAAAAAAATAAATAAATCTTAAAAAAAAGTTCACTTTGGCTATTCGGATTTTAAAAATATATAAATATATTTTTTACTGTTTTGATTCTAAGCACCTGTACTAATGTAAGGAGGCAAGATGGTGACACAGAGTGAGGACACATTAAGAGAGACAGAGGGGGCCTGGCGTGATAGCCGAGCAACTAAAGCCCTTGCCTTGAATGCCCAGGATCCCATATGGGTGCTGGTTCTAATCCCAGCATCTCCGCTTCCCATCCAGCTCCCTGCTTAGGGCCTGGGAAAGCAGTCGAGGAAGGCCCAAAGCCTTAGGATTCTGCACCCGCATGGGAAACCGGAGGAGGCTCTAAGTTCCTGGCTCCTGGCTTCGGATTTGCTCAGCTCCAGCCATTGCGGTCACTTGGGAGAGAATCATCAGACAGAAGATCTTCCTCTCTGTCTCTCCTCCTCTCTGTGTAGCAGATTTTCCAAAAAAAACACGAAAGACTGGTTCAGTTGTGGGGTTGGGGCAAAAGGAGCCCCCTGCAGTGTGGCGGCTGTGGGGGGTGCCCCAGCCAGACTGGACCGAATGCTCGCAGTGATGGAGTCCTAGGCTTTCCCCAGGCCAGAGCGATCTCTTCCCTCAGGGTAAGTATATCATGAGGGAACCTTGGGAACGGAATTAGGGCCCTGGCTCCGCCCTGCCACTATCATCTTGCTGCAGGAAGAGTTTGGGCAGTATTCAGGCATGGGGTTGGCGCAAAAGAAGCCTCCGGCAGTGTGGCGGCTGTGGGAGGTGCTCCAGCCAGGCAGGACCCAACACTAGGGACTCAGGCCATGGTTACTGCCACCACGTGGTGACCGAGTCCTAGGTTTGGGTGGCCAGCGCACCAAGTGGTGCCAGGCTCTGCCTGCTGGCCACCTAGCGGGGAACTCTGGGGTTTTTAGGATATGTAATTGCTGCCTAGGGACATTCATGGATAAGGCTAGTGTGAGTGTAGATGAGGGATGAATTCTGGGTGATTCCCAGCAAGGAGGTCACGGAACTTTCTGGCAAATGTGGGGACTGAGACCTGATGGTTGTGAGGGAAGTGACCATAAGATCTATTTTGGCCAGACTGATTCACCAGCCCAATTAGCAATCCTGAGATGGGCTGTTAGCATAGAGCATCACTGACTGCCACATACCAGTCCACATAAAAGCTATGGTTTGGGGCCTGTCTAGCAGGGCTAGGTACCATTACCTGACTGAGTGGTGGAACAGGGGACGGGTCACATTTGGCAGGGTGAAGACAATACCAACACGCGAGAGAACCAGACCCAGGGGTAGATTCTGTGGGGGAAATGTTGGTCCAACCCTGTGGAGATACAAGTCCTGCTGCTTAGCTCCCGAGCTGGGGTGGTGATGGGCTGAGCCTGCCATCACTTACAGGTAAAGGAAGGAACCAACAACAGTCTGAGCAGGTCAAGGCAGCAACACTTGAATGTGCATCCTAAAACAGGATGTGGGCTGGGCCGACTGGGCAGGGCAAACCTCAAATCATAAGGAAGAACAGAAATCAGGATGGAGCACAGGTCATGTCGAACTAGGTTCTTACATGGACTGGTCTGTATGAGCCAGGGCTACTAGGCCAGATCATCAAAGGCAAAGGCCAAGACAGGTGAGGGATTAAGCCAACTGGATCAGAGCAACCACTGGCAAGCACGTAATCTAGGGCTGGGAATAGGCTCAGTTGGGGAGCTGTCAGAATATACCCTTGCTCGGTTGGGGTTCCCACTGGAGAGTGTGGGTGGGGGCCAGAGTGGGGGCTGCATTTTGGTCTGGACACGGTTGTAGTCTCCCTTGGCACAGTGTGGACTGGGACTGGACGCACCAAGCTGGACCAGACTCCAACACCTTCTGGTGTTCTAGAGGACCAAAATAGATGTGGGACAGACTAGGCTAGGTCTCAACCCCTACTGAGCCATGTATGAGCTGTATGGGGGTATGGACAAGCCGTGGCTGGGCTGAAACATCCAACAACAAGAACCACCTTGGGTTGAAGGCCAATCGGGAAAAGCCACTGTTCCTGCTAGGACAGGAGGTGAACTGAGTAGGACCCCCTGGTATGCACAAAATCTGGTGTGGGAGAGGTTCTGATGGAGGAGCCTGGGCATCTCCTTTGGCAGGACACAGACCCAGCAGGCAAGCACAAGAAGCATGATAGGAAACAGCCCAGAACAGGCCATGGAAAGTTACCCACTGGCATACGTTTGGCATAGGTTGGGGGCAGACCAGGCTGAATCAGTTCACGTCATCCACTGGTGAATCTGAGTACCTGAACAGAGTGTGGGTCGAGCCAGGTTTGGTCACAACAAAAACCAGTGCACAATAAGGAATTCTAAGATGAGGTTGCCTGTACCAGATATGACTGCAGCACCCAACAGCACACATGAGAACCAGGAAGGGAGAGGGTGAAGCTGGCAGGTGGAAATAGCGGGGGGTGGTTCCCTTGCTGAACAGCTACTCCCACTGGAGAGCTTGAGCTGGGATGGGGGCAGACCAGACTAAGCAGGGCTACAACACCTGTGCACCTCATGTAAGCTAGATCAGGGAAAAGCCAGGCTGGGCTGATTATTCCTACTGGTGTAAGCAAAAATTAGAGTAGGTGAGGGTTCGTTGGGCTTTGCTGCAGCATCAGCTGGCAGAAGCTGGCACTGGGGGCTAATTCTGTCAAGTTAAACTCCAGAACCACCTGGAGAATGCATAATCAGGGAGTGGGAGTGGCCTGGGAGGGAAATAGTGGGTTCCTCCCTCTTGGGTTACCACTCCCACAGGAGGGCACGAAAACTAGGACAGGGGCTGGGGTGGTTAGAGAGACACCCAGCAGCATCTGTGTGGGCTGGGTAGTGGAGCTTGTTAGATGGAACTAGGCTTTAATACCCACTGACATGTACGAGAGCCGAATAGGATGTGGGACAGACTTGACTAGTCTGCTACACATACTGGCCAACCAGGGTAGGGGGCGGGCCTGGTGGAGGTTATTGTGGGTCGCTCCAACTAGGCTGCAGCTCCCACTGGTTTGTGTGAGGGCCAAGTGTGTGCTGGGCAGCACCAGGCTGGACTGCAACACCCATTGGTTCCAGTGGAAGACAGAGCTAGAAACAGAATCAACCCAGCAATTGCAAACACCAACTGATTGGGGCGATGGACTGTGCCAAGCCCTGTGCTTGCCAGGTACACACAAGAATCTGGTCTGGGAACACCTCAGACAAAGTTTCTTTGGGGATCCCCCAATCGAACTACCAGACTCAGAACCCTAACCATGTACAGGCGGAGGACAGGATAAGTCAATTGAACACCTCAGCTATATGTTGGCAGTGGAAAACTGGGCAAATGGAGACTATGAAGGACTATGTCAACCGGTGGATTCTTCAACGACCTCATCGTGCTTGGAGTAGCGAGTTTGGCAGCGATTCATAACTGCTGAACTATCAAAACCACTTGAGTAAGACCCTCGGAGCGTGCCCCACATCAGGGACCTGGGATGGGTGGGAGACTGGGTGGGGCTTCTCCCTTAAAACCCCTTTTAGCTCAGATACATGAATGAAACAATGTGGAAAGAATAGTCCTACCCATTTCCCTGTAGCCCTCGAACCTTTCTACCCTAATTAACTATGTAAAGATTGTCAAAAATATAATAAAAAATGGAAAAAGTTTAAAAAAAATTAAGAGAGCAACTACGTTTTCTATGCTCTAAAGAGTTGCAAGGACAGGCTAACCTTTAAGGTCACAGTAACTTTATTTTTTGTCATAGCAGTTTCTGCTCATACTCCCATCACTTCCCTTAGTTTATAAAATTCTTCTCAAGTCATTTCCCAGAAAGCAAGCTATATGCCTGGGCAAGATTCTAGTGCAACGGGTAGGCACACAATAAGGTGTCCAGAAACGGCATGGGCTTAATTGTACTCCTGTGTGTAGTTAAAGGCCCACTCACCAAGGCCTTATCAATTGCATTAACTCTCAAGCTCACATTGGTTGCAAAAGCCATCTCACAGGGGCAAACAATGCCTCAATAGATTAGCAAATTCTTAGTGGGATGGTTGAGTGCTCAAGCAAAAAGGGGGTGAAACTGCGTCAAGGTGGTCAGAGAGACATCCGCCGGGCCCTGCCAAACAGCTGGAAGCTCCCCTGGGCCCTGCCAAGCAGGGAGCTGTTCTCTTCACACCGTTGTTTCATCCACACCTACAGCGTGGACCCCAGCAGATATCCACTGTCACCACTGTTGTTCAATATAGTATTGCAAGTCCCTGCCAGAGGTACTAGGCAAGAAAAAGCAATTAAAGCAATCCAAATTGGAAACGAGGAACTGAAATTATCTCTATTTGCAAATGACATGATTCTCTACATAGGAGAATCAAAATACTCAGTCAAGGCACTACTGGAACTCATAAGGGACTTTGGCAGGGTAGCAGGATGCAAAATTAATGAACATAAACCGATGGCACTAGTGTATGCAAATAATTCCATGGCTGAGAAAGAAACTGTAAGTACAGTCCCTTTTAAAATAGTGAAGCAGAATCTTAAATATCTATGAATTAAGGTAATTAAATATGTAAAAGACCTCTATGATGAAAATTATAAAACATTAAAAAGTGGAAAATATATCAATGCTAAAATGACAGGCCTAGTTGACTGCCTGTCAATATTAATCCTTAATTAATGGTTTAAGCGGAAATGGCTTAAGCTTATCACTCAAAAGACATAAATTAAGAGCCTGGATCAAAAAACAGGACGCATGTGTCTGTTACCTGCAAAGAACATATCTCATGAACAAAGATACGCAGAAGCTGATCGTGTAAGACTGAAAGGGATATTCCAGGCTGACGGAAAGGAAAGATGAGCTGATGAGGTCATTCTAACATCAGATAACAGACTTCAAAGGACACCACCGATTGATTGAGGAACCCACTCAGCAAGAGGAAATGACAATAAAAGTGCATATGCATCAAATGCCAAGGCACCTGGGGAAACAAGTATTAATGGAGATACAAACTCCAATACAAGAGAGGCAACTTCGGTCAAAGGACAGAAACTCAGAAAGGAAACAATAGACTTCGCTCAGACAACAGAACAGATGGACTTGACCAGTATCTACAGAACCACTTACCGTACACAGCATACAATTTTTTTCATGTGCACATGAAATCTTCTCCAGGAATGATGACTTTAAAGTGCATTGAAATCATCCTACGCATATTTTCAAAACATTTGAAATCACCCTATGTATATTTTCAAAACATCATGGAGTAAAATTGGAGACCAGCAAGTCAAAATACTCCAGAAAAAAATGCAAATATTTGAGAACTGAACTACATGCTGCTGAATAAAAAATGAGTTATAGAATAAATCAAAAGGGAAATAAAAAACTGATTGAATTGGATGAAGGTATCAGCACAACATATCAAAATTTGTGGGACACAGCCAAGGCAGTGCAAAAAGGAAAACTCATTGTAATTAGTGCTCAAATCAAGAAGCTAGAATGGCATCAGGTAAATGAGCTAACTATACAGCTGAAGGAGCCAGAAAACACTATGACAAAATAATGTCAAGACTAACAGAAAAAAATAATCCAAATAGGAGAGGAACTAAATCAAAGAGATATTAAAAAAGAGAAAACTAAATCAAATGAATCAAAGAGCTGGTTCTTTGAAAAAAAAACAATAAAATAGATAAACCACTAGCCTGACTGAGAAGGCAAAAAAAAAAAAAAAGCATGAGAAGGTACAAATCAATAAAACCAAAGGCGGGGAGGGGGAGGAAATATAGGACCCAGCACAGTAGCCTAGTGGCTAAGGTCCTTGCCTTGCACATGCTGGGAACCCACATGGAGGCCAGTTCTAAAGCCCACAACCCCGTCTCCCATCCATCTCCCTGCCTGTGGCCTGGGAAAGCAGTCGAGGATGGCCCAAAGCCTTGGGATCCTGCAGCTGCCAGGGAGACGTGGAAGAGGCTCTGGGATCCTGGCTTCAGATTAGCACAGCACTGGCTTGAGGAATGAATCAATGGACAGACTGTCTTCCTCTCTGTATCTCCTTCTCTCTATAAATCTGCCTTCCCAATAAAAATAAAATAAATCTTAAAAAAAATAATACAGCAATGAAGCCCTTGGACATACATAGAATGATCAGAACTATTAGAATCAACTATAACCCAACACATTAGAAGACCTAGTGAAGAACTTAGGTGTTTTCTGCTTTTGTGATTCTGCCTTAATTACTTGGCTGGGGGCTGTGTGAACTCCAGGCCTGACAGTACCTGACACCCGGCAGGACACCAGGCAGGTCACGTAGGCAGACCACTCCTCAGGAAGGAGGTCCCTGGTGTTAGATAAGACCCACTGCCCTACAGCCCATCAATTTGTACCTTTTGAAAGTTGCTTGCTTCAAATCCACCAACGGAAGCCTGCCAACTTGCTCTTTTTGAAAGTTAACAGTTAAAACTGACCAATCATGACTGTATAATTATATGGAATTGTCCTGTGCTGTTCAACCTCGGCCCTCTTTTTTGGCCCCACTGTTCCTGCTGCAGCCTTGGCTACAGCTGCCCCTCCCCTGCCGGACTGGGAGGTGATGGTGGCTGGGAGACCTAGGTTAACCTGAATAAACCGCCTTTATGCGTTAGCACCGACTTCAGACTCGATGATTTTCTGGAGACCTGGCACAACACTAGAAGAAATAGATAGATTTCTGGATATGTAATTTATCAGAGCTGAATCATGAGGTAATTAAAAAACTACATGGGGCCCAGTGTGATAGCCTGGTGGCTAAAGTCCTTGCCTTGCACACGCCAGGATTCCATATGGACACCAGTTTGTGTTTCAATGGCCCCATTTCTCTTCCTGGCCCTGCCTGTGGCCTGGGAAAACAGTAAAGGATGGCCCAAAGCCTTGGGACCCTGCACCCGTGTGGGAGATTTGGAAGAAGCTCCTGCATCCTGCCTTCAGACTGGCTCAGCTCTGGCTGTTGCTGCCACTTGGGGGAGTGATTCAGCTGATAGAATATCTTTCTCTCTGTTGGCCTTTCCAATAAAAACAAATAAATCTAAAAAACAAAACCAAACCTAAATGGTCCTACAATCAGGATGGATATTGAATCAGTATTAAATCCCTGCCAACAGCAACAACAACAACAACAATAGCCTGGGACCAGATGGCTTCACTGCTTAATTCTACAAAACATTTCAAGAATTTATCTCACTCTCCCAGAAGCTATTCAAAACAATAGAAAGGGAGGCAATCCTTGCAAGCTCTTGTCATGAAGCCAACATCACTTTAATATCAAAGCCAGATAGTCACACAACAAAGAGAACTACAGACCATTATCACTGATGCACATGGACCAACAGCTTCTCAACCAAAACCTAGCCAATAAAATCCAAGGATACATCAGAGAGATCATTCACCTATTCCAGGGGAGATTAACCCCTGGCAGGCAGAGATGGTTTAACTTATGCAAATCAATAAACGTAACACACCACATCTCAACAGATACAGATCAGGCACTTGACAAAACCCAACATCACCTCACGCTAAAACCCCTAAACTGTTGTGCCCAGACTTTGAGATCCCCAGAAATTGCCAGGAGTCTGAAGTCGATCCAAGTACACAAAGATGGTTTATTCAAGTTCAGCACATCTGAGCCTGGGTTCTTGGTTGAGAGCAGGCAGCTGGCTGACTTACCTGAATGTGGCCCCAAACAGCACATTCATAACGTTTTTATAGGGGTAATTCACAATAGCCAGCAAGGTGAGGGGAAATACTACACAGTCCCTGCCTATCTGCTGGACAGCCCATGCCTCCAGCAACTAAGGGAAGCACCCACTTAATTACTTGGCGCCACCTGTGACATAACCAGACTTAGGTGGGCCTTGATTCATAAGAATCGGGGGCCATCCCCGGGGGTAACTAAGCCCCCTTGCGGGTGAGTACTCGCGAGGGCTGGCGGGGGGCTGGGGGTGAAATCCTGGCTCTCCCCTGTCCCCGCCAGCCAAAAGCTGGCGGCAGGACAGGCTGGGCGGGTCGAGTCTCAGGACAAGGGGCGGGTTCAAACTCCCATTGAGGTGGCGCTTGGTGGGAGCGCCTCTTCTGGACCAAACCCTGCCGGGGTCTCAGCCACAACCCCCGTCCGTCGCGAGACGGGGGCAGAGACCCAGGCCTTGGGCGGCCAGTGCACCAAGTGATGCCAGGCTCTGCCTGCTGGCCGCCCAGCGGCGAGCTCTGGGGTTTTGATGATATGAAATAGGTGCTTTGGGACACCCAAAAGTAAGACCAGCGTTAGTGTAGGTGAGACACCAATTTCTGGTGATTCCCAGGAACCGGGACATGAAACCTTAATGTAAGTGCGGGACTGAGAGATGAATGTTCGGACTAAGTAAACCTTAGTCCACTAGTATGACTGGAACACAGGGTGCAACACAGGACATGCCCAGCTTGGATTTGGCTCCAACTGGTCCACATTAAGCACAAAGTTGAGCCACAGTGTCTAAGGCAGGGGTCATGACAGGTGGATGGGGCTGCGGCAGGGTCTGGATACAGCTGTCCTCTCCCTTGGCACAAATGTGGATTGGGAAAAGATGTACCGGGCCGGGCCAGACACTAACACCTTCTGGTGCTCTGGAGTACCAGGGTGGATGTGGGACGGACTAGGCTAGGTCCCAACCTCAACTTAGCCATATACGAGCTATATGGGGGCATGGATGACCGTGGCTGGGCTGAAACACTCTACAGCAAGAACCAGAACGGGATGATGGCCAGTTAGGAAAGACCACTGTTCCTGCTAGGATAAGAGGCGAACTGGCACATGGACCCACTGATATGCGCGAAACCTGGCACATGGAGGGGTTCTGATGGAGGAGCTCAGGCAACTCCTCTGGCAGGACACAGACCCTGCAGGTCAGCGCAAGGAACATGCAAGGCAACAGCCAAGAGGTCATAGAAAGTGTCCCACTGGCATGCATTTGGCATGGGTCGGGGGCAGACCAGGCTGAATCTGTTCATGTCATCCACTGGTAAATCTGATCGCCAGAACAGAGTGTGGGTCGAACCAGGTCCGGTCGTAACAAAAGCAACACACAAGCTGGAATGCCAAGGCGAGGTAGCCTGAGCCGGATGCAGCCGCAGCACCCAACCAACACATGTGAGAACCAGGAAAGGAGGCGGCAGAGCTGACAGGAGAAAAAGGGGAGGTTCCCTAGCTGAACAGCAAATTACACTGAGGAGCGGGAGCTGGGTGGGGGGTAGACTAGACCAGGCAGGGACACAGCGCCTGTGCACCTCATGGGGACCAGATTGGGTGAAAACCAGGCTGGGCTGACTATTCCCACTGGAGCAAGCTACAATCAGAGTTGGTGAGGGTTGTTGGGGCTTAGTTGTAGCACCAGTTGGCGGAAGCTGGTACAAAGGGTTAGACACGTTGAGTTGAACCACAGGGCCAAATGGAGAGGGCACAACTGGAATGGGAGCGACCTGGGAGGGAAAGAGTGGGTTCCTCCCTCATGGGTCATCACCTTCCACGGGAGGGCATGGGAACTAGGACAGGGGCTGGGGTGGCTAGACAGACACCCAACAATATCCGTTAGGGACGGTAGGAGGAGATAGTTGGATGGAAGTAGGTGGCAACACCTGTTGGCAAGAATATGAACAGAAGGGTACTGGGGACAGACTGGGCTAGTATGCCATATATACTGGCAAGCCAGGGTAGGAGGTGGGCCTGGTTGAGGCTACTGTGGGCCGCCCTGACTGGGCTGCAACTCCTACTAGTACGTGCGAGGGACAAATGCGTCCAGAGTGGAACCAGGCGGGACTGCAAGAGGACACAGGTGGAGATAGAACCGGCCCAGCAACTGCAGCCGCCAGCTGACCGGGGCAGTGGACTGTGCCAGGCCCTATGCTACTAAAACAGCAGGAATCTGGACTGGGAATACCTCAAAATTTCTTCGAGGATCTTCCCATTCGAGACACCGGACTTGGAGTCCTAACCAGGGAAAGACAGGACAAATCAAGCAACAACCTCAGCCATCTGTTGGCAGCAGAGACTGGGCAAATGGAGACCCTAGAAGGGACTGTGTCAATCAATGAACTCTTCAATGGCCACATCATGATTGGGGTGGCGAGACTGGCAACGACCCATGAATGGTGAACTATTGGAACCACTTGATCGAGTATCTCGGAGCGCGCCCCACACCCGGGACTTGGGGTGGGCGGGAGACTGGGTGGGGCTTCTTCCTCTATATCCCCCTTTAAACCTTGAACCTTTTTTACCCCAATTAAATTTGTAAGGATTGTCAAAATTAAATAAATTAAAATAAATAAATAAATAAATAAATAAATAAATAAATAATGTTGCTGGAAAAAAAAAAAAAGAATCGGGGGCCATCAGTGCTAAAGGTCACATAGGCCATTTGACCTGCAAACTCACAGTTTCCTAATAGCAATGAGCCATGACAAACGGTTGGGATTGTGACACTGAGGTTCTTCAAAAAAGACAGGCATAGAGAAACATTCTACAACAAATCAAAGCAATGTATGAAAAACCCACTGCCAGCATCATACTAAATGGGGAAAGACCAGAAGCTTTTCCACTAAAATTTGCAACTGGACAGGGATGTCCACTGTCACCACTGCTGTTCAACATAGTACTGGAAGTTCTCACAGGAGCTGTTAGGCAAGAAAATGAAATTAAAGGAATTAAAATTGGAATTGAGCAATTCAAACTCTCCCTGTTTATAGATGACATGGTTCTCCAAGTATGACAATTAAGAGTAAAGAGACTATTGGAACTCGGGCCCGGCGGCATGGCCTAGCAGCTAAAGTCCTTGCCTTGAACGCACCGGGATCCCATTTGGGTGCCAGTTCTAATCCTGGCATCCCCGCTTCCCATCCAGCTCCCTGCTTGTGGCCTGGGAAAGCAGTGGAGGACAGCCCAAAGCTTTGGGACCCTGCACCCATGTGGGAGACCCAGAAGAGGTTCTTGGTTCCCGGCTTCAGATCGGCGCAGTACCGGCCGTTGCGCTCACTTGGGGAGTGAATCACCGGACGGAAGACCTTCGTCTCTGTCTCTTCTCCTCTCTGTATATCTGACTTTGTAATGAAGAATAAATAAATCTTTAAAAATAGAGAGAGAGAGACTATTGGAACTGATAACAGAGTCTGGCAAGGTAGCCTGGTACAAAATCAATGAACATGAATCGATGACTTACATACACAAAGAACTCCATGGCTGAAAAGAACTTTTAAGAATAGTCCCTTTCAAAATATCAGAGAGAAATCTTAAATAGCTTGAGGCATATCTAAACAAAGATGAGAAAAACCTCTGATGAAAATTACAAAAACATTAAAGAAATAGCAGACATTAAAAATGCAGAAATGGATTGGTAGATTCAACACCATACATGTCCATCTCACCAAAAGTAACATACAGATTCAATATGATCCCAATCAAAATTCCAACAACATTCTTTGCAGAGCTGGAAAAATAATACGAGAGTTCATCTGGACACAAGAGATGACAAAATCCAAGCGATGCTGAAGAATAAAAACACAGCTGGTGGACACACAATAGCAGACATCAAGGCATACCACAGTGCAACGGTAATCAAAACAGTATGCCACTGCTAGCTAGAACAGAGATCAATGCAACAGAACCGAAACCTTGGAAGTGAGCCTACACAGGGACAGCTAACTAATTAGTGACAAGAGAACCCGGAATAATCCATGGAAAAAGGCTGGTCTCTTTAACAAATGCTGTTGGGACAATTAGATATTCACTTGCAAGGTAAGAAACAACACTACCACTTTTTTTTTTAAAAGAAAGTTTTAGAAATTTATTTTCATTTTATTTGAAAACCAGAAACAGAATGAAACAGATATGAAAAAAAAAAAAAAAGATCTTCCATCTTCTAGCTCAGTCTCCAGTACCTGTGACGGACAGGGAGCCGAGAACTTGATGTAAGACCCCCCCACCATTTACCTTATGCAAAAATCAGCTCCAAATGCATCAAGGACCTAAGGCTGCAACCAGAAAACATTAAATCATTAGAGGAAGACTTGGGGAACACTCTACAAGACATAGGCATGGACAAAGACTTCTTAGAAAAGTCGTCAAAAGCAAAGGGAGATAAAGCAGAAACAAACAAATGGGACCTCATCAACTGAGAAGCTTCTGTACAGCAAAGAGGTGATCACCAAGGCAAAGAGGCAAGGGACAGAACGTGAGGAAATCTCTGCATACTATACAGCAGAAAGGGGACTAATATCCAGGATTCACAAAGAGCTTCAGAAATTCAACAACTGCAAAACAACCGGCCCTATGAAGAAACGGGTAAAGGAAATGAGCAGGCATTTTTCAAAAGGACCAATTCAAACGGCTAATAGACATGAAAAGATGCTCAGCTCCCTTGCTATTAGGAAAATGCAAATAAAATCCACACTGAGATTCTAACTCTAGTGAGTAATACCTATATTCAGAATCTCACTAACTGGGCCCAGTGCGGTAGCCTAGTGGCTAAAGTCCTTGTCTTGCATATGGGATCCCATATGGGCGCCGGTACGTGTCCCACCTGCTCCACTTCTCTCGTAGTTCCCTGCTTGTGGCCAGGGAAAGCAGTGGAGGACAGCCCAAAGCCTTGTGCTGGAGACCCAAAGGAAGCTCCTGGCTTCAGGCTTCAGATTGCACAGCTCTGGCCATTGTGGACTCTTGGGAAGTGAACCAGTGGATGGAAGATCTTCCTCTGTGTCTCTCCTCCTCTTTGTTCATGTGACTTTCCAATAAAAATAAATCTTTTAAAAAAATAAAAGGACTCCTAATGAAACTGTTAAATGTATCTTAACGATGAGATAGTAGAGTTGCTACCATTTCCTAATCCCTACAGTGCCACGATACACTTGAATAGCAGAATGTTAAACTTATAGCTGTCACTAAAGGACTATGCTACATAATAATGCAGGGCAAAATGCAAGGGAGGAAGAGTAGGGGGAGTGAGGAATCCCTATACCTTCAAGACTGAATCATGGAAAAATAATAATAAAATAATAATAATAATAAAGCATCTTCACTACAATTTTAAGAATTAAAAAAATTTTTTTCAAGATATTCAAAGTATGGGCCCGGCGGCATGGCCTAGCGGCTAAAGTACTCACCTTGAACGTGCCGGGATCCCATATGGGCACCAGTTCTAGTCCCGGCAGTTCCACTTCCCATCCAGCTCCCTGCTTGTGGCCTGGGAAAGCAGTTGAGGACGGCCCAAAGCCTTGGGACCCTGCACCCATGTGGGAGACCTGGAAGAAGTTCCTGGCTCCTGGCTTCAGATCAGCATAGCATCGGCTGTTGCGCTCACTTGGGGAGTGAATCATCAGGTGGAAGATCTTCCTCTCTGTCTCTCCTCTCTGTATATCTGACTTCCCAATAAATAAATAAATCTTAAAAAAAAAAAGATATTCAAAGTATGTATCATAAGAAGCCAGAAACAACTCTATATGTAAAAACTCTATATGTAAAAAAAAAAATGTTTATCTTTCCTAAATAAACTGTTATTTTCATAAGGAATTGGAGGTTTTTCCTTTTATTCAAGTGAAATTTCTTCTAAAGCCCACAGGTGTTATTATTACCATTATTATTTTCGATCTCTCTATTTACTTGAAAGCCAGAGCATGAGAGAGACTGAGGCACATACAGGCGGGGCGAGGGCAGGCCCAAGCCAGGAGCCATGAACTACACGGGTGGCAGTGACCCGTTACGGGCTCCTTCCCCAGGAGCATTACCAGGGAGCTAGATGGGAAGCAGAGTAGCTGAGACAACCTAGCACCCCAGTATGAGATGTTGGTGCGGTGAGTGGCAGTTTAACGTGCCATGCTGCAAGGCAACCCCCAGGACAGTTTTTGTACGGCATGTTTTTGTACTTCCTGGATTAATTCTTTCAAAATGGATTTACCGATATTAATCTTTCATGTCAGCATTTTTGCCATCAGTTTAGTCTTTTGTCCAATCTCTGTATCATCTTTGTGCTTTCCTGTAGCTCTCACTTAACAGGAATCAATGTAGCAAATTTTGCTATTTCCTAAAACTCGAGGGGATGGATACTCCTTGACCTTCACCTCTTTTTGTTTGGATACAATCACACAGGATTTCTTGTATCCTAAACTGCTGGACACATGGACATTGATAATCTAAAATTTGTTGAGCTTTGCACTTGCTTGAGGAGGTAGTGTGAATTGCTTGGGGCACCTGTAGTTTAAGTCGGCTGTCTAGGGCATCTACTGCTTCTTCTTTTTTTTTTTTTTTAAGATTTATTTATTTATTGGAAAGTCAGATATACAGAGAGGAGGAGAGACAGAGAGGAAGATCTTCCACCTGATGATTCACTCCCCAAGCGAGCGCAACGGCCGATGCTATGCTGATCTGAAGCCAGGAGCCAGGAACTTCTTCCGGGTCTCCCACACAGGTGCAGGGTCCCAAAGCTTTGGGCCGTCCTCGACTGCTTTCCCAGGCCACAAGCAGGGAGCTGGATGGGAAGTGGAACTGCCGGGATTAGAACCAGCGCCCATATGGGATCCTGGTGCGTTCAAAGTGAGCACTTTAGCTGCTAGGCCACGCCGCCGGGCCCTACTGCTTCTAAGTAAAACAAATTCCAGATGCATTCTGATAACAACGACCAAAAAAACCCAAAAGACAAATAATCCATTTAAAAACTGGGCAAAGGCCCTGTGCATTTTCTGAAAGGCATGCAAATGGAAAATAAGCGTATGACACAATGCTCGGTATCAAAGCCATCACCCGGCTGGCACAATGGCTCAACTGCCTAATCTTTCACAAGCAAGTGCTGCCATCCCATATGCGCGCTGGTTCGTGTCCTGGTTGCTCCACTTGCCAATTTTAGTACATGTGCTGCTGAAGCGAGCATAGCTGCTCCATTTTCTATCCAGCTCCTTCTGGTCCGGGAAAGCAATGGAGGACAGCCCAAGGCTTTGAGACCCTGTACCCACTTGGGAGAAGCAGAAGAGGCTCCAGGCTCCTGGCCAGGCTTGGCTCCGACCACTGTGGTCATTTGGGGAGTGAACCAGTAGATGGAAGATCTTTCTGTCTTTCCTCTATGTAAGTCTCCACTTGCGTTAACAATTTTTTAGGAAGCCATCATCTAGTAGTTTTAATTAACCCAGTAATCCCACTTCTATTTATATAGTTAAGAAAAATAAAAACATGGGACTTGTGTTGTGGCATAGCAAATTAATCTGCCACTTAAAATATCGGCACCCCACATCAGAGCGCCAGTTTCTGAGTCAGAGCCCTGTTACTGAACCTGGGGAAGCAGAAGGCAGAGACCTGCGAGCAGCGTGGGCAATGTGGGTGATGTTCTGGGCTCCTGGATTCAGCTCGGCTCAGCCCTGGCTCTTGCGGTCTTTTAGTGAATCAGCAATGGAAGCTCTTGCCCTCGTTCTCTTTCTCCCTCTGTCACTCTGCCTTTCAAACAAATGATAAACCTTAAAGAGCGAGCACATGTCCACTTCAAAACTTGCATGTGGGCGGGGAGATCAGGGGGATCGTCCCCGGCGGGAGGCCCTCAACAGCGGCGGAGGCAGACTGCAGCGGCCGGACGTTTGGTGAGCGGGGGGGGGGGGGGGGGGGGGGGGGGTTGACGTGGCAGCCTTCGCATTCCTCGACCCCTGCTGAGGTTACAGCCTCTGAGATCGCGGGGCAGGCAGCCTGAAACTGTCGGGTCTTGGCCTTGGGAACTACGCTCAGTGGTGTTGGTGGCTGAAGGGGCCCTGGGAAGGCGCCTCGGTTGTTCTTGCGCTGAGGGGGCCAGTGCGGCTCGGTGCGCAGAGACAGCTGGCAAGGGTCTGGAGTCCCCCACACCCCGCCTGGTGGAGGACCGGGAGGACTCTGAACGCTGCACCGAGCGGACTGGGCGGCCCCGCCTGCAGCAGCCGCCTCCGCAGCGCAGGTGTCAGGTGTCAGGAGACCTCTGAGATTTGGGAAGTGTAGCGCTGTGTGTCCCTGACACGCAGGTACCACTCCCATAGAGTGAACTGCTCACTCCTCGCCTACCATCCCGCAGTTCTGAGTGTGGGCGACCCACCAGGAGAGCTCTGAAAACTCCAGCACCATACTCACACGGTGCGAACCTGCCGTGAAGTCATTATAACAGGGCGCCTGGGCCACTCCTCCGCTAAGGGCCTGTGTGGGGGAGCCACACGGGAGCAGGGGCTCTGAACACCCACACACCACGAGTGGTGGATTCACTGCACAAGAGCCACGCCTGGAAAGTGCCTCACCCACAGTCCCGTGTGTGGGAGACGCACCAGGTGGGCTCTGAAAGACCCTGCAGTCCCTGACACGGAGAACGCAGGGAGAAAGCACATAAAACCTTCTAAGCCCTGTGGATTCCCGTGCAGGGGGCACACCCAGAGAGCGCCTCCATCCCTCCACGCCCTGGGGTGTCACACCTGTAGAAGAGGTGCCCAGAGTGTGCCTGGAATCCACTGGGCCCCCAAGGTGGTGCTCTACAGCCCCGGGCCCTGAGAACGCACCAACGGTGCCTTGAAAACTACCACGCCTGGCAACACCACGCCTGCAGGCTCCAATCTCTACAGGAAAGCACCTGACGGCCCCTCAACACACGGGTCCATTTGCCCCACCAGAATACACCAACGCAATGGGAAAAACCACCAGAAAGAGTTGTGCTCCAGATGAAAGAGCCAGCACCCCACCAAACAAGGGCCAAAAGCCATTATCAATATCGACGATACGAGATGAAGACATGGACGTGTTACCAGCAAAGGAATTGATGAAAATAATGCTAAAATTTCTCAGAGACGTGGACACAAAGCTGGAAGACTTCCAGAACCGCATAATCACCGAAATACAACAAATCAAAACCAAACTGGATGCCCAAGATAATAAGATTGAAAGCCTCATCAACAGAATAAATGCGGCAGAGGAAAGGATCTCTGACACAGAAGACACACAAAATGAAGGTGCCCAGCGAATTAAACAGCTGGAGACAAACCTCAGCAAAACTAATAAAATGATGCAAGAGATGAAAGATTACCTTAGAAAATTGAATATTCGGATCATCGGCCTCCCCGAGGGAGTAGAAAGAGAATCTGGGATGCAAGCAGTGCTTGATGAAATTATACAGGAAAACTTCCAAAACACTTGGAACACGAATCCACCCCGCATACAGGATGGACAGAGAACTCCCAACAGATATGATCCAAAGAGATCTTCACCCAGACACACGGTGCTCAAGTTCTACTCCAATGAAGACAAAGAAGGAATCCTGAGACAAGTACGAAGTAGAGAAAAGATCACATACAGGGGAAAACCCATCAGAATCACTGCTGACTTCTCCGAAGAGACCCTACAAGCAAGGAGAGAATGGACAAAGATCTTCCAAGTCCTGAAACAAAACAACTGTCAACCAAAAATAATCTACCCAGCAAAGATCTCATTTGTATATGAGAACGAAATCAGATACTTCAATAGCAAAGAAAAACTAGAAGAATATGTCTACACAAAACCAGCTCTGCAAAGTCTCCTTAGAAATGCGCTAGTCCCGGACAAAAAGGAGGCAAATCACAAACAAAGTTGGCAAATAAGAAGGTCTCCAAACTAAAGGCCACACGAACAAGACAATTACATAGGCAACAACACACACACAACACAATCACATGGCAGGACAAAATTGCAACCTCTCAATTTTAACTCTCAACACAAATGGTCTAAATTCACCAATCAAAAGACAGAGATTAATAGAATGGATCATCAAACAAGACCCAACCATCTGTTGCCTACAAGAAACGCATCTAACCAGAAAGGATGCAAAGAAACTGAAAGTGAAGGGATGGAAAAAGATATTTCACGCCAATAGACGAGAAAAAAAAGCTGGGGTAGCTATCCTAATTTCAGACGAGATAGATTTCATTCTAACTAACATCAAAAGAGACAGGGAAGGCCATTTTATACTGGTGAAAGGAAAGATCCATCAAGAAGCAATCACCATCATTAATGTTTATGCACCGAATCTTAATGCACCTACTTACGTAAAGCAATTACTTACAGACTTAAGGGAAGACATAGACACCCGCACAATTCTTGTAGGCGATCTCAACACACCTCTAACAACAATGGACCGGTCTACGAAACAAAAACTCAACAAAGAAACAACAGAGCTCACACAAACAATAGAACAACTGGACTTAGTAGACATATATAGAACTTTTTATCCTAAGGCCACAGACTATACCTTCTTCTCAGCGGTGCATGGCACCTTCTCCAGAATCGACCACATGATAGGACATAAAGCGAATCTAAACAACTTCCAAAACATTAGTATCATACCATGTACCCTCTCAGACCACCATGGGATGAAACTGGAAATCAACAACTCAAAACTCCCCAGGAAGTATAGGCACTCTTGGAAATTGAACAATATGCTATTAAACGAACAATGGGTCAGAGAAGAAATTAAAGATGAGATCAAAAAATTTATGGAAACCAATGAAAACTCTGATACAACATTCCAAAACTTGTGGGACACTGCCAAAGCAGTGCTACGAGGTAGATTCATCGCAATCGGAGCGCATGTCAAGGCCCAAGAAAGACGCCAAATACAGGAACTAACCTCACACCTCCAGGATCTGGAAAAACAGCAGCAGAAGAGTCCCACGCACAATAGGAAACAAGAAATCATCAAAACAAGGGAGGAGATAAACCAAATAGAAATCAAAAAAACTATACATAAAATCAACAAATCAAAAAGTTGGTTTTTTGAGAAAATAAACAAAATAGACACTCCACTGGCCCGATTGACCAAAAAAAAACAAGAGAAAGTGAGAATCAATAGCATTAAAGATGAAAAAGGCAACATAACAACAGACACTGCAATCATTAAGAAAATAATTAGAAATTACTACAAAGAACTGTACTCCCACAAATTTGAGGACCACCAAGAAATAGAAAAGTTCTTGGACTCCCACCACCTACCAAAACTCAGTCCGGAGGCAACTGCAGAATTAAATAAACCCATAACCGAGGTAGAGATTGAAACAGTCATCAAGGATCTCCCAACGAAAAAAAGCCCAGGCCCAGACGGCTTCACTACAGAATTCTACAAAACATTCCGAACAGAACTAACCCCAATCCTCTACAAGCTCTTCAAAACAATAGAGGAGGAAGCAACCCTCCCAAACTCATTCTATGAAGCCAACATCACCTTAATCCCAAAACCGGACAGAGAACCATCAGAGAAGGAAAACTACAGACCTATTTCTCTGATGAACATTGATGCTAAAATTCTCAACAAAATCCTAGCCAATAGAATTCAAAAAATCATCAGACAGATCATTCATCCGGATCAAGTAGGATTCATCCCTGGAATGCAGGGATGGTTCAATATTCGGAAATCCATAAATGTTATAAACCATATCCAAAAACTGCAAAACAAGAACCACATAATAGTTTCAATAGATGCAGAAAAAGCCTTCGACAAAATCCAACACCTCTTCATGCTAAAAACTCTAGCCAAAGTAGGCATAGACGGGAAAATCCACAACATAATCAAAGCAATTTATGAAAAACCCAACGCCAGTATCATACTGAATGGAGAAAAGCTAGAACCCTTCCCACTGCGATCTGGAACAAGACAAGGGTGCCCGCTATCACCACTGCTATTCAACATAGTCCTAGAGGTACTTGCAGAGGCCATAAGACAAGAAAAAGAAATCAAAGGCATACGTATAGGAAACGAAGAAGTCAAGCTTTCACTATATGCAGATGACATAATCCTATACATAGAAAAACCAGGAGACTCAATACAGAAACTGCTAGAACTTATACGAGAGTTTGGCAGAGTGGCGGGGTACAAAATTAACGAACGAAAATCAACAGCCATAGTGTACGCAAATAACACCAAGATGGAAGAAAATCTAACCAACAGGATACCATTCAAAATAGCAGAGAGAAGTATGAAGTATTTGGGAATAAATCTAACCAAAAGCGTAGGAGACCTATTCGAAGAAAACTACAAACTATTTAAAAAGGAAATTGAACAAAACCTCAAAAGATGGAACAACATCCCGTGCTCCTGGATAGGCAAAATCAATATCATTAAAATGTCTATACTGCCACAAGCAATATACATTTTCAATGCAATTCCAATCAAATTGCCCAAAACATTCTTCACGGAACTGGATACAATGATTCAAAAGTTCATCTGGAAACACAAAAAACCACGAATAGCTAGAACCATCCTGAAAAATAAGAAGTTAGCAGGGGGAATCACAATCCCGGACCTCTGGACATACTATAGAGCAGTGGTTATCAAAACAGCCTGGTACTGGCACAAAGACAGAAAGGAAGATCAATGGAATAGAATAGAAGCTCCAAAAGGGAACCCACACAAATACAACCAATTAATCTTTGACAAAAAGACCAATGACAACTCAAGCAAGTGGGAAGGCCTCTTTAGTAAATGTTGTTGGGACAACTGGCTGATAGCCTGTAGAAACAAAAAGATAGACCCACATCTATCACCATACACCAAGATCCAATCTACATGGATAAAAGACCTAAACCTACATCCAGAAACCTTCAAACTCTTGCAAGAAAATGTAGGAAATACCCTGCAAGACCTAGGAGTAGGTCCCAACTTTCTAAGAAGGACACCAAAAGCAATAGCAGTTGAGAACAGAATAAACAAATGGGACCTCATCAAACTAAGAAGCTTCTGTACAGCAAGGGAAACAATCAACAAAGTAAAAAAGCAACCCACAGAGTGGGAGAAGATCTTTGCACACGATATAGGCGATAGGGGGCTAATTTCCAGGATATACAAAGAACTTCAAAACAACCAAAAAACCAAAACGAACAAGCCACTCAAGAAATGGGCACGGGAAATGGGCAAACATTTCACAAAGGAACAAATCCAAATGGCAAACAAACATATGAAAAAATGTTCCAGCTCCCTAGCAATAAGGGAAATCCAAATTAAAACATCGATGAGGTACCACCTAACACCAGCAAGATTGGCCCACATAAACAAGAACACCAACGACGCCTGCTGGCGAGGATGCGGGGAAAAGGGAACCCTACTCCACTGCTGGTGGAGCTGCAAATTGGTACAGCCTCTATGGAAATCAGTCTGGAGAACACTCAAACAACTCAAAATCTGCATACCATATGACCCAGCAATAGCACTCCTAGGAATATATCCAAAACACCTGTTTTACGACAAACCAACATGCATCCCTATGTTCATTGCAGCACAATCAGTAATTGCAAAAACATGGAAGCAACCAAAATGCCCATCAGCAGAAGATTGGATAAGAAAGCTTTGGTTCATCTACTCCATGGAATACTACTCAGCTATTAAAAAAAACAAAATGCAGTTCTTTGTGGCTAAATGGGCACAACTGGAAACTATAATGCTAAGGGAAATGAGTGAATCCCAAAAGATTAGATACCACATGTTTGCCTTGATTTAACGTGTAATTTTTGTTTGGTTGTTTGTTATTTTTTGAACCTGTCATTGATACTGTCTCAACCCAGATGTCTCGAAGAATGGAACTTGCATTATTTTTAACATATTGTTTACCCAATACTATGTCAATTAATTCCATAATGTTGTATAATGATACTGAGGCCTTGTTGGGGCTTTTAACTGACCGGATCTTTACTCTGTTAGACCTATCTTCAGACCATAGAAGGTCTCCCCAAGAGGCCACTGAACTTATCTGGACAATAGGACACGGAACTTTATGCTAGGCATGTGTTTGCAAGCAATGAATCTCAACTGAACTTGATCTATGGTTATGCAACAAGGTGGAGGAATCCACCATGGGGGGAGGGGTGTGGGAGGGGTGGGGGGAATCCCCAGCGCCTATGGAGCTGTACTACATAATACAATGTAAGCAACAATAATAAAAAAAAAAAAAAAAAAAAACTTGCATGTGGGGGCCCGCAAGGTGGCCCACAACAGGCTAATCCTTCATCTTGTGGCGCCAGCGTCCCATACAGGTGCCGGTTTGTGAGCTGGGTGCTCTGCTTCCAATCTAGCTTTTTTGGTTGATGACCTGAGAAAGCAGCCGAGAATAACTCGAATCCCTGGGAAGCTGCACCCACAGGGGAGATCCAGAACAAGTCTCTCGCTCCCAGCTTTGGATTAGCTCACTTCCTGTCATGGAGGCCACCTGGCAAGTGAGCCAGCAGACAGAACTTCTCAGTCTCTCCTTCGCTGTCTGTAAAATCTGCCTTTCAAATAAAAATCATTCTTAAAAAAAAAAAAACCTCACACATGAATATTTATCAGAATTATATATAATGACCAAAATGTAAAAACAACCACTTCTTGGGGAGGTGGTAGAAGGAGGGTGGAAGAGAAAATCTCTGAACCTATGTAACTTTGTCATAAAAAAAAATTTCCATCAAGTGAGAGAATGTATAAATAAAATATACTATATCCACTCAACGGAATATTTATTCAGCCAAACGTTCATAAAATGTTTTGCAAGTTGAATAAGGCAGATTTATCAGATCTTATGAGTCCATGTACATCAGATGTGCAAAGAAGAAAATTCAATGAGGAAGAAAACCAAATTACTGCTTCCTTAGGACTATGTAATAGTGTACAGGAAAGTGGGGAAAATTTGACAAACTATAAGGTTTCTTTAAATAGTAAAAAAATGTCCTAAGCTTGACTGTGTTGATGATTACAGAACCCTGTAATTACACTAAAAGTGACTTGATTGCACTTTAGATGGATTAATTACATAGTCCGTGAGTTACGTTTCGACAGATTTTAAAAAGCTAACAGAAAGTAAAAGAAAACTCTCGGAGGACTTCTCTTTAGTAAGGACAGAGGTGGGTAAATGTTAGAGTTTGCCTTTCATCAACACAAAATCTGATTTACTGGCACGTCTTTCTTTTTCTTACTTTTTCCCTTTGGTGGGTTGGGGATTACATTCAACCGCTGGAAAGCTGACTTGTGCATAAGGTTTTTCCATTTCTCTCCTGCCTGTGGGAGTGCTAACCACACCACTTCTCAGCTGGTAGGTTGGGGAAGAAGTTTATAAACAGCGTGACTCAAAGCCACTGGGGAGTCTCAGCAATATTTTCCGTTCTACCATGGTCCATAAATTTAGGCTTGCTGCTCTCAATCTCCTCCACCATGTAAGGACTGTGGGTACAGAGGGGCACACAAAAGGGCTCCTGCTAACTTTACAAAATCCACATTGCTCGCATAATGCATCCTGTAACAGACTTCAATCATCTGTTTCCAATGTCAAAAATCAGGTTTTTATAGCCTGTGAACATCAGAAACTCTCCAATAAGAAATTTTCCAAAGCTTGAGTAATTCTGTTCATTTTACTGGATTTCAGGAACAGAGGTTATGCCAACACACTAAGGATGTCACTTCCCTAACTGCCTCCCCAACTCCCCAGCCCTGGTCTGATTTTGCTACATGGACTATGGAGGGCTGGCAGTATGCATGCTCATTCTGATGCCTTTACAATGCCCCACAAACATTACATTATCAACAACACCAGACAGCAAATCTGGGGACCAGAGGTCCACCTTCTGATCACCTCTGACAATCACAGCTATACCAACACCAGCAATCAAGCTCTTCAAGTACATTTCCTTATAAAAACATGGACATGTAATGCATAAGGTCACTGTTGGTTAAAATATTACACTAGTAAAAACACACAATGCAAAAATAAATCTACAAATTGTATAAAGTGAGGCTTTTTTTTTTTAAATATAAAACTTTATTTAATTCTTCCCAATTTTCTGGCAACTAAATATCTCCCTCTAGTGGAAATAATAAAAAAAATCCAATACTTGAACTCGGTGAGGATGCACGCAGTCCCTGCGGTTGGGCGCAAACCAAGGCTGGGAGCGACCCAGACAAGTCAGGATGCAGTACCAGCGGGCATACGTGTAGGTCAGGTCTAAGAGCAGGCCAGGCTGGGCCAGTTCACAGCACCCACTGGCAGATATGAGAACCAGGATGGACTGTGTTGGGCCACAACACCAGCTAATTCACATTAAAGCTGTGACTTGGGGCTGGCTTGGCTGTTAGGCTGCAGCAACCGCTGGTGGATGTAGAGATGAGGTGAGCCATGCTACACTGGGCCACAGCACCCACAGGTACATGAAGGATCCAGGATGGGGAGGCGAGCCCAGGCTGTGCATGGAGACAACATACCTTGGATTGGCTAAGCAAACTTATCCACTGGTACGAGCATGAGCCATAGTAATTGCAGGCTTGTTGGTCTTTGCCTCAGGATCAGCTGGCAAGTGCTGGGACTGGGGGCAAGTCCTGTCAGACTAGAGCATAGAACCACTTGGGAAGTACAGAATGCAGGGCTGAGAATGGGCCCAGCAAGGAAACTATGAGCATCTCTGTGGAGATTTCTTAACTGTGGAAATCTGCCCACTAAAGACCAGATCATGATGCCCGAGGACTCCGAATCTCAACCTTTCTCAGCAGACTGAGAATGCTGCAGGGAGCAGACTCCCTGCTGGGATTGTGGACAAACCGTGCTGGCTAACATTTCTAGGGAGGTGTGAGGTGTCTTCATTATCTCCCTCTTCCTTTAGTGATTGTGGCCTAAAAGCATCTGAGTACAAGGTTCTGTTAGATTCCTTTTCTAGTTAGATGTTTGTTTACTGGTGTTGATTCCTGTAACTCATGTTTACTTAACTGGCTGGTGATTGTTTCCCCTAATCCCATTGTTCAGTTAACTTGTAACTTTTACTGACCTGTTTGTCCTGCAAAAAATTGGTATAACAAGCCCAGAAAAATTCAATAAAGTGTGGATTGGTTCATCTCGCCTGTGCACCCCCTGTGTCCCAAAGTTCTTCTCGGTGCAGACGTCACACCTAGAGTCCCAGTCCCCACTAGAGGGACACCAATCTAATGGGCTGCATCTCCCAGTGATGAGCATGAGCGCCAGGGCTGGTGGGCACGCCTAGCTGCACAGGTGGTGGCACCCACCAGTGTAAGTGTGGGCTGGATACTGGGGTCAGTTGGGTTGAGCTAGGCTCCAGTGTCCATTGATATGAAAACAGCTGACTGGGATATGGAACTGTCTGCATTAGTCTGGTATACAAATTGGCAAGCATAGGAACCAGGGCTGGTGGCGGGTTACTGGGGGGTTGCTCTGACCAGGCTGCAGTTCCTGCCGGTATACATGATGGCAGAGTGTGTGGTGGGAAGTTAGGCTGGGCTGTAGCATCCATTGGTTTGGTATGAGATGGGGCTGGGGACAGAACTGACCAGGTGACAGCAACTACCAGGGTGTAAATAAGGCTGGTGTGGGTGATGGACCCCATACCAGCAGGCACACACAGGAGTCAATTCTGGGTCATCTCCAGGTTTCTTTGGGGGATTCCCCCCTAACTAGATCACTGAACGTGTAATTCCAACCACAGTGAAAATCATAGGATCTGTGGTCTCTGCAGTTGCTGAGGCCTGTGTAGTGGACAGCAAGTCCAGATGCACATGGGGGATATGGTATCCAGTTCATTGAGGCCTGCAGAAGACATCTAAGACCAGTGCAGGCAGAACAAATTGGACAGCTCTCCCAGACAAGTATCTGGGCGAATGGAGACTCTAAGGGGGACTATATCAGTTAATGGAATTTGGAAGGATTGCCTCAATCTTGGAGCAATGAAATCAGCAGCATCTCAGAACTATCAAAACCACTTAAGCAGTACCTTCTGCATTTGCTCTATATTGGGGAACCTTGGAGGACAACAGTGGCCTTCCCGATTCCTGGGAACTGATGTGGTTGGGTTGCTGGGAGTGGCTCCCTCTCCCCCTTCTCTCCACTTTCCTGCTTCCAGAATGAAAAAGGAGATTGGAGACAGCTGTCTCATCCAGTTTCCCCCACTCCTCGACGCTCCCAACTTTAATTGGAGCGCCACATGAGCATGCATCTCTCCCAACTATGTAATCATCAAAACAACATGAATTTAGTATTTTAAAAAAAGAACCCAATACTTGCACTTTCTTCTTGCCCCAGTTTTCAATGGTCACACGGCTAGTATAATGAATACTAAATTTTTAGCATATCTTGCTATAAAATGTAAGTGAAGATGATGGGTGTGGAACTTTTAGAAAGTATCCCTCGAAGAGATTAGCCTTCTCTGATGTCAAAAATGCTAATATGGTCATCACTGATTTAGTGTAGCCAATGGGAGCAGTTCCACCACACACAGCTCAAATAATTGTAATACATGCAGCCCATAAGCAAACAGTGTTAACTTCAGGCCATTAACATTTAATCATCAAGCTTGCAAATAATTTGGTGGTAAGAGGATCAGAATATGAACTAAAAACACTGTTGAAGTCTGCTTCAACTTGATCTCAGGATGGCAAATCATTGCTTGATTTGTTCCATAAGAGATCACAATGTGAGTCTTAAATGAAGTTCAAACACTGTAGTCAACACTTGCCCAATACAGGCATACCAAACAATCCCTTAGCACCGTACACCTTCAGTCCAGACAGGCTTTCTCTCTGCAGTTGATTTACCAGTCTCCAAAGGATCAGATTAACATGTTCACATTCTAACTTCTCTCCAGATAACCCAGAACAACTGGGAAAGAGATGAACACCATAGCAGAAACTGAGAAATCCAGGCCGCATGTTACAAGCACCTCTGAACAGTGCCAGACAATGTTAATTGGATGGTAGAAATTCTCAGGAACACGCCTGGCTCACACGCTTACTGTGGAACTTCCTTTGGGCTGTAGGCGTGGTCCACCAAGAGATGCCTGCCCATGGGAGAGCATTCGGTGTGCCAATGTGACAACTGCTCCAAATCCATTTGTTATCTGAAGAGCTGAGACTAAGGCAGTCTGCCTCCTCCGTCACACGTCTCGTCTCTGTATACATACCTTGCAGGGCATGCTGGCAACGCCGACCAGTTGAAACTGCTCTCTGCCATCCAAGCAACGTGCCCAGCCTAAGTCGGCTCTAATTGGCCCAGACCCCACTCTTCTTACAACCAGATGGCCAAAGGGGCTACATGTTACCATTCTGGGTGCTTTATTATTTTCTGTTTCCTGATCTTTTATGACAGTCTTAGCCAAAGCCATCTTCTGTGGGTTGTGTCTCAGGAGTTCAGTACAACTTGCAGGATCATCTAGCCCAAACAGCCTGGGGAGGGCTGTGGTTACAGTTGACCACTCACAACCTCATCAAGGGCCCTGAACAAGGAGACACCACGCTGAGCTGTTCCCACATCTCTGCCCCACAGAAAATGGGTCAGACGGCAAGGAGTCTTGGTTGTTTTAATATTCTAAATGTTGAGGAAATTTGTTTAGCAGGTACGGATCACCAATACACAACAGATGGTTGGCATACCAGTTAACAACCAGGGGTATCCAAGACTGTTCTCACAACCACCGACTGGGAGGCCACTTGCACCCCACCATTGGCCTACCTAAGCACCCAAGACTTGAACAACTCAATCATAGGAAACTGCTGAGGTGTTTACAGTTCAAAAGATTTTAATGGTATCACTATATATCCATGTGTTCTAAGGCAGCTCTGGCTCATGAACTCCTCCTAAATGAGATGAACCACTCATGGCAGAAACATCTCACAACAAGCTGCTTAATTTACCTGAATTTCCAGGACCCGAAACTCCAGTTGAAATGTAACCACGTGGCAATTCCCTGATAGTCTGTATTTCTGTACAACTTTCTTTATACCTGCAAATCAGAAAAATTAAAATTCTCTTTAGTAATAATATAGGGGAACTTAGCGGGGGGAGGGGATTTGGGATGTGGAGAATGGAAATCCCGAGGCCTATGGAACTGTATCATAAAATGATAATAATTTTTAAAATTCTGTTTACAAAGAACAATTTTGTTCAAATATATGCTTAATTTTGAATCCATACCACATGGAGATGCTTATGTGACACTGTATTAATAACTGAATGCAAAACTTTGGAATTCTGCATCAAATTATCCTTGCAAAATATAATCTGTAACAATTTGCACTATTTAGTTCAGTCATGCCAATGTTTATTATAAGAAATACATATTTGTGTAAATACATAAATTTTGTTCTTCCTCAGAACATAAAAGCTTATAGAAAACCCTAGGCAAGTTAGTGAATTATATATATATATATATATATATTTTTTTTAAAGATTTATTTACTCTTATTACAAAGTCAGATATACAGAGAGGAGGAGAGACAGAGAGGAAGATCTTCCACCCGATGATTCACTCCCCAAGTGAGCGCAACGGCTGGTACTGCGCCGACTGAAGCCAGGAGCCAGGAACTTCCTCCAGGTTTCCCATGCAGGTGCAGGACTCCAAGGCTTTGGGCCGTCCTCGACTGCTTTCCCAGGCCAGAAGCAAGGAGCTAGATGGGAAGTGGAACTGCTGGGATCAGAACCCATGCCTATATGGGATCCCGGTGTGTTCAAGGTGAGGACTTCAACTGCGAGGCCATGGCGCTGGGCCCAAGTTTGTGAATTATATTAACTACTAGATGTTGTTATTTATTTGAAAACGAAAATTATAGGGAAAGGACAGAGAATCTGCTGATTCACGCCTCAAATGGCCACACAGCCAGGCCAAAGCCAGGAGCCCTGAGCTTCTTCAGGGTCCCCCATGTAAAAGCAGAGTGCAATCACATGGGCCATCTTCACTTTTTTCCCAGGTGCTCTGGCAAACAGCAGGATCTGAAATGGAGCAGCCAGGTAGCCAGGTCATGAACTGGCACCCACGCAGGATGGCGGCAAGACAGGCAACAGCTTAATCTGCTATGTGATGATGCTGCCCCCAAATTAGATTTTTCATTGTTTCAACACATGTACCTGTACCATACTCTCAAAATTTCACTAAAATGACGGTGATAAACCACATCTTTGAGGTATAATATGCACACATTTAAATGCATAAAATGGCCTATTCTTAAGGGCTGGGGTTAAGCTACTGGCTGCGTGCTGACATCCCTTAGGGACATGGGCTTAAATCCTGGCTGTGCCACTTCTGATCCACCTCCTCGGAAATGCTCCTGGAAAAGCAGTCAAACATGGCCCAAGAACTTGGGTCCCTCCCACCCATGTAGGAGACTTGCACAAAATTCCAGGTTCCTGCTTTGTTTGTTTGTAAGACTTTTTTACTTTACTGGAAAATCAAATTTACAGAGAGGAGGAGAGACAGAGAGAAAGGTCTTCCACCCACTGGTTTATTCCCCAAGTGGTCACAAAGACCAAAGCTGTGCCAATCTGAAGCCAGGAGATTTTTCTGGCTCTCCTACACAGGTGTAGAGTCCCAAGGCTTTGCGTCATCCTCTGCTGCTTTCCCAGGCAACGAGCAGGGAGCTGGATGGGAATTGGAGCAGCTGGTATAAAAATTGGCGCCCATATGGGATCCCAAAGGTTGCAAGAAGAGGACTTTAGCCATTAGGCCATTGTGCTGGGCCCCAGGTGCCTAGTTTTGTTATGGCAATTTAGAGAATGAACTAGCAGATAAAAAATTATCTTTTTTCTTTCTCTCTCTCAAATAACTTTCAAATAAATCTTTTTTTATAAGTTATATTTTAAAGTATATTGCTCAATAATTTTTTAAAAGATTTATTTTATTTTTATTGGAAAGTCAGATATACAGAGAGGAGGAGAGACAGAGAGGAAGATCTTCCATCTACTGAGTCACTCCCTAAGTGACTGCAAGTGCTGGTGCTGAACCGAACTGAAGCCAGGAGCCAGGAACTTCCTCCAGGTCTCCCATATGGATGCAGGGTCCCAAGGCTTTGGGCCGTCCTTGACTGCTTTCCCAGGCCACAAGCTGGATGGGAAGTGGAGCTGGATGGGAAGTAGAGCTGCCAGGATTAGAACCGGCGCTCATATGGGATCCCAGTGCGTTCAAGATGAGGACTTTAGCTGCTAGGCCACCACACCAGGCCCTGCTCAATTTTTATACATGTTTGCCAATGCAATTACTATCCCACTCAAAACACAGAATTTCCTAGTCTCTCGTAAGCTTCCTTCATATCCTTTCCCAAGCTAAACCCCACCTGTCAAGAAATACTTCTGACTTCACAGGCATGTAGTTTTGCTAATGAAGTTATTTTTTTAAGATTTACTTATGTATTTATTTGAAAGTGCAACAGAAAGATGAGAAAAGAGAACTAGAGTGAAAGATTTTTCAATCTACCAGCTCACTTTTCAATTTACTGGTTGTGGGCTAGGCCGATGCCAGGAGCCCGGAACTCTGTCCAGGATTCCCGGAAGGACAGCAGATGCCCAAGTACTTGGGCCTTCACCTTTTGTTGATTTCCAGCTACATGAGCAGGGAGGTGGAGATGAAGTGGAGCAAGCGGGCCTTGAACTGGCACGCAGACAGGATGCCAGCTTAACCCTTTGTGCTGCAATGCCAGTTCTAAGAATAAGACACTCTGTGCAGTTAAAAGCATGAATGAGTCATATTCCACTGCCTTGAACACGTGATCTGATATGGGATGCTGGTATTGCAAGCGCATACCTACCTCTTTATGCCACAATCCTAGTTCTTATTTATTTTTGAGAGAGACAACAGAGTTCCCATCTGTTGGCTCACTAACCAAGTGCCCGCAAAAGCCCACAGCCAGGAAAGGAGGTCAACTGCAGTACCCCACACCAGTGGCAGGAACTCAGCTACCTGAGCCATCGCTTGCTGCATTAAGAGGAGGATGGATCTGGAGCCAGAGCTCAAATCCAGGCATCCCAACACAGGATTCAGGCATCCCAGCAGGCATCTTAACTGCTAGGCTCAACACCTGCTCCTAATGAAGTTATTTTTACAAGGATACATATTTAAGAGAAAAAAAAAAAAAGAAGCTTTAATCAGACAGATGAACTACATCTGGCAGACACTGGGAGCCTGAAAATCAAGTCAGCAAAGCAAAATTCCAGCAATAAGGACACTTAAAAGGGTACTAGAAAGGGAACTTGAAATAGCAGCCTCAAGCACTTACACAGGTAGGTGGCCTGGGGTTCAAAACAGGAAGACCGGTTCAGTATGTCGTTAGA
Source organism: Ochotona curzoniae (assembly GCF_017591425.1). Lineage (NCBI taxonomy): Eukaryota > Metazoa > Chordata > Mammalia > Lagomorpha > Ochotonidae > Ochotona > Ochotona curzoniae. The sequence goes on from NW_024467106.1 coordinate 61,648,688, forward strand.
GGAAAAACAATCACACAAAATAACAATATTTGTATCTTGACTAGATGTACCATTAAGAACACATCACCTCGGGCCTGGCGTGGTGGCCTAGTGAGTGACTAAAGTCCTTACTTTGAACGTGCCGGGATCCTATATGGGCGCCGGTTCTAATCCCGGCAGCCCCACTTCCCATCCAGCTCCCTGCTTGTGGCCTGGGAAAGCCACAAGGCTTTGAGGACGGCCCAAGGCTTTGGGACCCTGCACCCGTGTGGGAGACCTAGAGGAAGTTTCTGGCTCCTGGTTTTAGATCGGTTCAGCACCAGCTGTTGCGCTCACTTGGGAAGTGAGCCATTGGACGGAAGATCTTCCTCTCTGTGTTTCCTTCTCTCTATAAATCTGACTTTCCAATAAAAATAAATAAATCTTAGGAAAAAAAAAGAGCACATCACTCCTAGAGTTTTCCTGTCAAAAATGCATAGCTTGAATCTCAAGAATGTATCAGGGGAAAAAAAGACCGATGGACAATTTATAATACAAGTGGCCTTCAAAACATCACTGTCGTTCACAAGACAAAGGGGCTGGCCAGATTAAAGGAGACTAAAAGAGACATGACAGCTAAATGCAACTCCGTTCATGAATTGCAACTGAAATTTAAAAAATAGCTACAGAAGATTCAATATTGTTAAGAAATCAGTTCTTCCAAACTTGATCTATACATTCAACACAATCCATTTAAAAACTCCAGAAATATATATAATCAGGCATTCATGGAAAGGCAACAGATCCAGAACAGCCAGCGTGATACTGAGAAATAAAACTGGTAGAATTAGGATCAGCATGATGGGGCGTGCAGCCAATCTTCGGCCTATGGCGTCTGCATCATATGGGTGCTAGTTTGTGTCCTGGCTGTTCCATTTCTGATCCAGTTCCCTCCAATGGCCTGGAAGGCAGTGAAGAATGGCCCAAGTTTTTGGGCCCCTGCACCCCCCACAGGAGACCAGGAGGAAGCGCCTGACTTCCAGCTTCCGCTTGGCACAGGTCTGGCCATTTAAGTCAGTTGGGGGAGTGAATCAGTGCAAGTAACTGGGTTCTTGTCTCATGTGGGAAACCTGGACTATTTTTCTGGCTTCTGGCCCCAGTGGTTTTGGCATTTGGGAATTGTTGCTGATGGGAGCTCTTTCTCCACCTGTGAATGATCAAAGATCATCTGATTATCTAGCTTCAGATACATTCATGAACACACCAGAAGACCATTATCAGCACAATTAACTGCTGCTGAAAGGAATAACTTCAAAGAGTTGTGTTTTCAGCAGCTCCCTAGCCAAGTGACTCAGCCAGAGCAGCATATATTTGTTAATTAAGAATTTGATAGGGCCCGGCGCGGTGGCGCAAGTGGTTAAGTCCTCGCCTAGCACGCCCGGGATCCCATATGGGCGCCGGTTCTAATCCCGGCAGCCCCGCTTCCCTTCCAGCTCCCTGCCTGTGGCCTGGGAAAGCAGTCGAGGACGGCCCAAAGCTTTGGGACCCTGCACCCGCGTGGGAGACCCAGAAGAGGCTCCTGGCTTCGGATCGGCATAGTATCGGCCCGTTGCGCTCACTTGGGGAGTGAATCATCGGACGGAAGATCTTCCTCTCTGTCTCTTCTCTCTGTATATCCGCCTTTCCAATAAAAAATAATAAAAATAAATCTTTAAAAAAAAAAAAAAAAAAAAAGAATTTGATAGAATCACAGGTCATCTGACACACTCTGAGTCAAGACTTTTTTTTTTTAAGATTTACTTATTTATTTAATTGGAAAGTCAGATATACAGAGAGAAAGATCTTCCATCCACTGGTTTACTCCCCAAGTGGCCACAAAGGCCAAAGCTGTGCAATCTGAAGGCAGAAACCAGGTGCTTTTTCTGGCTCTCCCATGCGGGTGCAGGGTCCCAAGGCTTTGGGCCAGCCTCCACTGCTTTCCCAAGCCACAAGCAGGGAGCTGGATGGGAAGTGGGGCAGCTGGGACATGAACCGGCGGTCCTATGGGATCCCATCGCATGCAAGGCGAGGACTTTAGCCGCTAGGGCTACTGCGGTGGGTCCTGAATCAAACCCTTTTACTTTTTACCTCGCTCAACACAAGAAAAACTCTGCAAAAAAAAAAAAGTTTCTAAAATACAAGACTATAACTAGCGTTCTGAGCAACGTCATAGCACTTGGCCTTAGAAATGATCATTTACTGTACCTGGTAAGCTTTTACATATTATACCAAACAGAAAATGTGAAAAATGACTGAGCTTTCAAGCGTTTGCAAAATGTGAAGCCTCTCAGGCTGTTCCATCTGCAGCTTTCTACACTCACGTCGATTTCATGTTATGAAAGAGCGATGCAAGACATGACACGTGCTCCCGTTGTAATATGATTGGGATGCTTCCTGTCTGGATCCCATCAGGCTGCTCTTGTCAGTCTTGTTTTGTGTTGAAAATATTTCCCCTTCAAGTGCCATTATCACTCTAACTTAATAATCTCCTGAACCACTTCGGGTCATTCTCATAGCTATTTAAATTCCCGGCGTTAAATCTTTCTCTTTATAATTTTTATCTTAAGCATTTAAAAAAAAGAGAAAGAATACAGATTGCCTAGATTGCCTAGAAGGAAGACATCTCTTGTGATATCTCAGTCTGAAATTGAAAATCTAAATCACTGTGGCCACAGCTGCTCTCTTCAGATGCCTTGTTCGGTGTTCATACTGATTTTTATGGCAGGAAGTGTTACCCCAGGCCTTCCGCATTCTGCACCTGTAACTCTACCGGGTCCTTGCAAGCCACTCAGTCTGGAAATTCCGTAACTCCATTTCTCTACGTAAGCCAACCTCCCCACTCCAATGAGTGCCCACACTCTGAGCGTGCCTCAGAGCACTCTGCACGGTACCCACACTCTCCCTCTCCACTACCACACATTATTTCAGTGAAAAAAAAAATTAATCATTGGGACCAGCAGCCTCCCTTCTGGAAAAAGGCCTGGCCACTGGGACATGGCCACAGGCCATGACAATTTACAGTGAAAGACTAGATGAGGTAGCTTTCACTTCCATGAGGAATGATAAAAAAAATGTCATCAATGGTGCATTTTCTTTCAATGACTTGACTGTTAAAGTACCTGCTAAAAGTGACTACGTTCACTCTTCAAGAGTATCACGCATAGTGTGATGTTCAAAAGACACCTGACACAAATGTTTGTCACACCCACACTCGGAAATAATCTGTAGAATTTGAATCCGTCACTGTGATAACCAATTTCTGATGCAGAATGAAATAAATACCAACATCACGCTTACCCTTCTCTGCCATGTCTGTGCTTGTGAGGTCCTCCGTCTTCCTGCAGTAGCTTCCTATGTTGATGCCGGTCAGGGCACTTAGAAATGAAAGCTCTGACTCTAAGCGTCCAACCTGAGCCCTCAGACCTTCTGCAGAGCCCCACCGTGCAGATCCCGAAGGCTGTGCATCTCGGAATAACAGTCTAAAAAGCAAGCATCAGAAAGAGTTACCCCAACAACGCATTTTTCAACGAATACCACCGATTTTCTTCAACCATTCCCATTTTGCCCTTCTTCCCATCAACAGTAAGAATTTTCTCATAACAAATGTGCACTGCCATCTTGAATTTCGACAAAAATGAACAAATCAAATTATGCTGCCATACTTCTATACATTACAAACATCTTTGGAATAATTTACAATAATTTTTAAAATGTCAGTTCTAACCTATAAATTTCCGATTCAACCATCCAATACCCTAAAACATTTCAAAGAATTTAAAAAGGTGTATGAAAAAATTGGCAAGTTTCAAGCAAATTAATAGTACAGAACATTTTAGGCTAAGAAGAGTTTCTCAGGAAATCTAACGGGTAAACATTACAAATAAATAATAGTATGTTTTAACTTATACCATTCTTCATTGAGAATACATGTTTATTTTACTCAGAAATAAAGTTAAACATTAGTTAATAACTAGGTTGGATGCTACTCCACTTTCTCTGCTTTTCTTTTTAAAGATTTCCTTATTTTAATTGGAAAAGCAGGTATACAGAGAGCAGTGACAAAGATCTTCCATGTACTGGTTCACTCCCCCACGTGGCCACAAGACTGGAGCTAAGCTAATGCAAAGTCAGGAACCAGGAGCTTCTTCTGGGTCTCCCATGTGGGGTGCAGTGTCCAAAGTCTTTGGGTCAATCTCTTCTGCTTTCCCAGGTCACAAGGATGGGAGGTGGAGCAGCCAGGACACAAACTGGCACCCATATGGGACCCTGGCGCATACAAGGTGAGGATTTAGTGACTACGCTACCACGCTGGGCCCTGTGAGGGGGTATTTTCTCAATATGTTTTGATAATCTTTGTCCCCAAGTGTAAGGATTTTACTTCCCCTACCAGGCCCATTCCTAGCTAGGATCCTGCGCATGCTATGGTGTTCCAACCCAGCCTGGCACGGACCTTTCCCAGTCCCATCTCCTTCTAATGGGTGCAGTAGCCCAGCCCTGCACAGCCCACCCCCATCCTTGGCTCTCATGTGAGCCAGCGGTAAAGCAGCCCAGTCTGGCATGGCCAAAACTCCTGGTTCCCATGCATGCCAGTGTTAAGGCTTGGCACAACCCAAACCAGTCCTCACACACATGCTGACCAGTAGTCCAACCCTGCCTGGCCTGGTCCACCCCCAGCAGAAGCTACAACTTAGTAGAATCCCCCTACCTTCTCCCACCAGGCTTGCTCCCAGACCTAGCTCTCACTGCTGCGGCTGGGTGCTTGCTACAGTCTACTCCTCCCCCAGACCCAATGCTCGGTACGCCCACAGATGCTACATTTATGCCAACCCAGCCTGCTCCCAAGCCCAGTTCCCATGAGTGTCTGTGACTTCCATGGCTATGCCTCGCTTGGCTGGTCACCATTCCCAGCTCGTGCACAAACCAGCGGCTCCTGCAGCCCTACAGGGGCTCCCCCACATATCCCATAACAGAACATGCCCCCACACCTAGTCCTCTTGCGTGTTAGTTGGTGTCATGGCCCAGCTTGCATCCCCTGCCCCAAAACTCACTGTTGGTACTATGGCAATGCCCTGCCAGACAGATCCCCTCCAGCTCTGGCATTCATGCGCACCAGTGGGCAATGCATGATGGCACCAGGTCCCTCCCAGGATTCTTACCCTAGCAGGCACACTGGTCGGATCTTTACCCGGGGTAAGGATGACACCTTGTGGCCAGTAAGACCTGCTGCCTCCTAGTACCATACAGTGCTGCTCAGGGGGAGGCAGGCGGCTTGCTAAGGCCAACCTTAAATCAGTAGATCCCGGTGAGCTTAAGTCTCTTCCAGGCAACTCCCAGGTTACACTCACACTGCCAATCACGGGGCACACCTGGAGGAGGGAGGCTCTTCAACTGCTCTCTGGACCTTTCCCTTGGAGAGAAGTGCCTCTAGGCTTATTCTCCTGATCACCTCTCCACTTTCACACATTTTCCTTAGCTGGCTAACTCTTTGTAGCTGAGGAAATTTCTTTGCATCCCATGAGCCATGATTTTAAAAAAATCCTTTTTCCAAGTGGGCTATAAATTTGAGAAGACACAGGGAGAGCATAAAAATAACAGATCTTTCCTCTCCTTTAAACAAAGGAAGTGCCTGGACTCTGAGATTCCAATCCCACTGACAATTCTTTCGATAATCTCTGGGATTTACTAACTTTAAAACGGAGTTAACAATTAGAACCTACCACCGAGGCATAAAATTATTCTCCAGATTACACTAAATATTTCCCTAATGTGGATTTTTAAAAGTTATTTTTTATTGCAAAGTTAGGTATACAGAGAGGAGGAGAGACAGGAAGATTCAGTCTCCAAGAGGCAGCAGCAGGAGGTGATCTAATCTGAAGCCAAGAGCCTCCGTTAAAATTTTTTTTCAAAGACTGATTTTTTTTTTAGTAGAAAGTCTGATATACAGACAGGAGGAAACCGAAAAAGATCTTCGTCTGCTGATTCACTCCCCAAGTGGCCACAACAGCCAGAGCTGTGCCCATCCGAAGCCAGGAGCCAGGAGTCTCTTCCGGGTTTCCCATGCAGGTGCAGGGTCCCAAGGCTCCAGGCCACAAGCAGGGAACTGGATGGGAAGTGGGCCGCCGGGATTAGAACCGGTGATATAGCAATATCGCCTGTCATAATCAGAGGATGCGTCAAAAAACAAGGACACCTCAAGAGGAACTGCTGACCACTGGCCGAAGGCAAGGCACAAACACTTGTCAACACTTGTCAACCCAGAGAACTCCTAGCAAAAGGATTGGCTCACGACCGCTAAGGACAAGACTCGAAGCCCACGCCGAGGGAGCGATTCCCGCCCAGCGGACGCGGGAGGAGAGCTGGGCTGTGCGGAGAAGCCCCTGCCTGGCTCACGCACACACACCGACAGCGGCTTCAGAGTGCTGGGGCCACGTACTGGAGTCTGGACGCCTCCTTCCAGGGCACGGGCAGGTCGTCGCAAGCCCGGCGCAGCGCCGCGATCTCCGCCTGCAGAGCGCGGGCCTCGGCGCGCAGGGGGTCCATGGCGGGGTCCATGGCGGGGCCCACGGCAGCGTCCAGCAGCGTCCACGACAGCGCCCAGCAGCAGCCCAGCAGCAACCCACGGCAGCGTCCACGACAGCGCCCAGCAGCAGCGCGCGGCAGCGTCCACGGCAGCGTCCACGGCAGCGTCCAGCAGCAGCCCACCGAAGCCTGCAACTGCAGCCCCTAAGCCTTCCCTGCCCGCGCCCGGCCGGCCCAGCTTTTCAAGCCGCGCGCGCTCCCGGAGCGCACCATCCCGCAGCTCCCGCGGGGGGGGGACCAGTGGGACCTGCGGGACCCTCGCGGCCCGGACAGCGGGGCGCTTCGCACACAATCCTAGACGTCCCCTTGCGAGTCACTAGGCCGTCCGCTAGCAAAGTCCCTACCTCACCCAGACTTGGCTCATTCCAATTCCAAACCCGAGTACTCCCCGGCTCCCCCCCACAGGCGGCCTTGGAACGACTCGACGCTTACGTCATTGAGGGGGTGTTTCCCGGATGCCCCGAAAGGGAGCGCCTCTTTATTTATCTTCCGCCCCTTTATTTCCGTCGATCTCACGCAAGAGAGGCTAACCGGGAGGCGATAATCCTCCTCGGTAAGAAAAATAAAGGGGGTGGGCGGATTTCAGTTTGGGGTCCTTAAGGGCATGGAAGAGATGGAGGAGGCAAGGAGACGGCTGAGAGTGAAGAAATGAGTCTCGGGAAACTAAGTGATCCCGGAACCTTAGATGGCGGGGTTGGAAGTGGCTTGGGAAGGGAGAGCTGTGTATCTAGTTGAGTTCCTGTGCATGGGAGCCGGCTGTCGCCGCCGGAAGTGTCGAGGGGCAAGTGGGGCTCGGAACGTGGCGGGACGGTGGGTCTGTCCTCTCCCGTGTCAGCCTTGCGTGGCCTGCGAGGGAGGCAGGAGGCTTGCGTGGGCGTGCTGCTGAGGCGCCGAGGCTGCCCGGGAGAGGTACGCCCGAGCTCTCGCCCGCGTGCTGGGAAACGTCAGGGTGGAACGTGCTGGACGGCTGACTTCAGTAGCTTTGCAGATGCTCCTGCCAGTCCCTCGTGCGAGCATCTTAGTGATGCGATGTCAAGAACCTGAGGTTCTGCAGTTAGACCCGCAATCTAATTCTATTCTCACCACTGATGTTCTGTGTATCCTTGGGAATAGGACTTGAATACGTAGAAACAAACTAGTGTATGCGTAATTGTTCATACAGGGGCATAATCAAACCAGCCCTTATTGTTGCTCTTTGTGCCTAAACAGCACTTTGCAGACATTTTTTTTTTTTATGGTAGCAAAATAGTGTATCTGCAGCATTTCTTTACTTAGGACTGTGAGGATAGAGCGCTTTTTATCTGCTTTGGCCTACTACTGTCTGCTACATCGTATTCCTGCCAGCGTTTATTCAAGTAAATAAATGTGTGTGTGTTAATGAATCCTGGAAAAATACCGAAAACCCTGAATCGTGCACAAAGAGGAGCGGAGCGTGCGTTTTTCTGTCATTTCAAGTGAGACCGTGTGTACCTGTGTATATCTGTCCCAGAGGTTGTGAGATGATGGCTTCAGCAGGGCGTGGAGGGGGTTGGGAGAAGTCAGGACCGGGGGACCAAGCCTGGCATCGAAACTGAAGGCAGACAGGGATGGTGTTCCGTTTGAATTCTTCTCTGAATGTGGAAAATTGGCTCTTCCCACCTTAGTACACGGAGTGGATTCACAGACCTCATGAAAGCCAGCCAAGAAACCAAGCGCCTCTTCGTGGGTGGCCTCAGCCAGAGCATTGCAGAGGCAGACCTGCGCAGTCAGTTCAGCCGATTTGGAGATGTTTCTGATGTGGAGATCATTACACGGAAAGACGAGCAGGGTGAGTGTGCTGGCCTTCACTGTGTGTTTAGCTCAGGTTACTGCTCCCAGGTGAATGTCGGGGTGAGTGCTGACCCCCATCTGTGAGGCCCTGGAGGTGCTTTGTCTGACGCAGAACTTGGTCACCATCGGTTTCTGAACAGCGAAATTTAAAACCATTTTGATTTTAGAAATGTTTACTAAAATCTCCCGCTAGATCGTGTTTCGCTGATGTATAGTCAGGATGTTTCCTTAGGGTTCCTGTGGTAGCACAGTGGATAAAGCTGCTGCCTGCACCACTGGCATCCCAAATGGGCACTGGTTCTAGCCTTGCCTGTTCCTCTGCTTGTCCAACTTCCTGCTACTGGCCTGGGAAAAGCAGTGAAAGACGGCCCAAGTGCCTAGTCCCTGTGCCGCTCATGTGGGAGACCTGGGAGAAGTTCCAGGTTGAACCATCGAGGTAATGACTCAGGAGATGAAGCTCTCTCGTTATCTGACACTGCCTTTTAAGTATCTCCGTGAAAAAAAATTTTAAAGATTGTTTTTTCATTGGCAAGTCTGATGTACAAAGAGGAGGAGAAACAGAAAGATCTGTTTGATGATTCACTCCCCAAGTGAGCACAACGGCCCAAACTGAGCTGATCTGAAGCCAGGAGCCAGGAACATTCTCCAGGTCTCCCATACGGGTGCAGGGTCCCAAGGCTTTGGGCTGTCCTTGACTGCTTTCCCAGGCCACAAGCAGGGAGCTGGATAGGAAGTGGAGCTGCCAGGATTAGAACCAGTGTCCATATAGGATCCCAGTCCATGCAAGGTGAGGGCTTTAGCCACTGGGCTACTGTGCTGGGCTCTATTAAAAATTTTTTAAAAAATTATTTCTTAGCTATTTGAATGTTGCTTTCCTTTTGGAGTATTTGGACAGTCATGTTTAGAAAAATGTAACTTGATGGCCACAGAAAAGCAGTGTTTCCTTAAAAGAGCAAGTTTCTTATGGCTCATCTTTTGAAAGAGACATAATCTTTACATTGATTTTTGGATGCCGAGTTTTAAATAAATTTAATTTTCTTTTTTTAGGAAACCCACAGAAAGTATTTGCGTATGTCAACATCACAGCAGCAGAAAATGACTTGAAAAAATGTAAGATGGCCACGTGTTTTCTGTACTGATTGCTATCACGTGTCAGCCGGCTGGTGAAGAGCAGGTGTATCCACATTGCTGCCTGGTGTCTCAGTGTAGCGCTGATTCCACACCTGCATCTCAGTGAGCACTCCCGGGCTGTCCCGAGCATCACCTGTGCTAGCACATTCAGCATCCCGCAGCTCGGCAGGTCTGCTGGTCCCCACTGGGGTAGCAAACTTTTTTTTTTAATTGGAAAGGCAGATATACAGAGAGGGGGAGAAACAGAGAGGAAGATCTTCTGTCCGATGGTTCACTCTCCAACTGACCGCAACGGCTGGAGCTGAGCCAATCTGAAGCCAGGAGCCAGGAACTTCTTCCGGGTCTCCCACATGCGGGGTTCAGGGTCTCAAGGCTTTGGGCCGTTCTCCGCTGCTTTCCCAGGCCACAGGCAGGGAGCTGGATGGGAAGCAGGGCTGCCGGGGTTAGAACTGGCGCCCATATGGGATCCTGGTGCGTTCAAGGCGTGGACCTTAGCTGCTGCGCTATCACGCTGGACCCTGGGGTAGCAAACTTAACAACACATTGCTAGGTGGTTCACCCAGAAACCGCTGTTCTCAGGTATTTGAGGGTCAAATTTTCATAGAAGTTGTTGATTGCACATTTTCAGCATATATTTTACTATACTCCTAGGAGTGTTCATTGCTTAGGTAGCTAACCCTTGTCATTAAATATCGTTAATAGGAGAAGGGTTCAGATGACCCCCTTCTACAAGCACATCCTTAAAAGTATGACGTCTGTTGTGAATAACTAGTGCAGCCCAGGGCAACTGGTTGCTTTCAACAAACAAGGAAGGGCAGATGGTACGTGCTGTTCCTAGTATAGTGACACAGTCCAGTTACTTGAAAACTGACAGAGTTAAGTAAAGGGAACATTTTACTGAAGGAAAGCGAATAGCAGGGTGTGTTTTTGTTGTGGTGGTGGTTTTTTTTTTTTTTTTAATATAATTTCATTTACCAAACAAAATTTGCTTAATTATCCTTGTAATTGAGCAAATACAAAGTTGTGGCACAAGGCTGGCTTTGTGGTGTGGCCAGGAAAGCCGCCTGTAATGCCAGCATGCCAAATGGGTGCCGATTCGAGTCGTGGCTGTTCCTTGCTGATGGTCCAGGAAAGGCAGTGCAAGGTGGCCCACAGGTCTGAGTCGCCACCACCCATGCCGGAGGTCAAGGTGACCCCAGCTGTTGGGGCCATCTGGGGAGTGAACCGGTCAATCAAAGATCACTGCATCCCCTCTCTCTGTAACTCTGCTTTTCAAGTAAGTAAATAAATAAAAGAATGCAGTGGCTCAGTGATATTATCTGTGATAAGGTATTTAAACCTTAACTTTTAGTTTGCTTTGTCTTGTAAATGGCCAAAGAAAGGACTTGTCCCATAATTGTACTGTAAGACTACCTTAAATCAAACAATGCATGTTACTTAGTATATTAACCACCACATAGAAAATTTATCTGTCAGTGGTTTTTATTAAGGAAATTGAGTAGATGAAAAAAGAGATGAGATGTTAGGGCACAGCAGTTTGCACAGCTCAGTTATTTGTAGACTATGGAGTGATACTCAGTGTGCAGGGATAAAGAGAAGTGCTTCAGCATTCTGGAATGTCTGAATGACTGAAAAACGTGCATTAGTGCTTCACACTTACAGTGTGAGAAATAACAAGGAAATATTAAATAGTGCTGTTGTTACTAGACGTTTCTGAATAGTCAATGAGCAATTTGCAGTTTGCTTCTTTGGTGTCACTCCAGCCTTCAGCACTGTGAGGTGCAGGGGCAGAGCTGTCCCCAGGAGTGCTTAGGAGAAGGCAGCTGGCTGGCCCTGTGAGGTGCAGGGGTGCAGGGGAGAGCTGTCCCCGGGAGTGCTCAGGAGAAGGCAGCTGGCTGGCCCTGTGAGGTGCAGGGGTGCAGGGGAGAGCTGTCCCCGGGAGAGCTCAGGAGAAGGCAGCTGGCTGGTCCTGTGAGGTGCAGGGGTGCGGGGGAGAGCTGTCCCCGGGAGTGCTCAGGAGAAGGCAGCTGGCTGGCCATGCGAGCTGCAGGGGTGCAGGGGAAAGCTGTCCCCGGGAATGCTCAGGAGAAGGCAGCTGGCTGGCCATGCGAGCTGCAGGGGTGCAGGGGGAGAGCTGTCCCTGAGAATGCTCAGAAGGCAGCTGGTCGGCTTGCCTCTGCTCAAGTCTAATTTTCTTTCTTCTAGTTCCTCTGTGTCTTTTGGTAATAAATAAGCCTACTCTTCTTGGTTCTAAATAACTTTTAAAAAGCACATGCTTGTATATATTTATGCTGCCATGACCTAGGGTAATATTTTTTTTTTACTTTATAGGTATGTCCATTTTAAATAAAACAAAGTGGAAAGGTGGAACACTACAAATTCAGCTGGCAAAGGAAAGCTTCTTACATAGGTGAGACTTGCTCTGCATGTGTGTAAGGCTTCTTATGTTAGGAATGGTTCGAGATAATCATTTAGTTTGTTTGAAATTTGCCAAGTAATAGGATATTATGTTCTTAACATGTTCAAACATTATAAGTTGAACTTAAATTCCTCTTTGAGTTCATGCCACCGCAGCCCCTAAGGAAAAAGATCATCTTGTGCCTTTATGTTGATATACATGTTGAGAAATAAAATAATTTTCTTTTTTAACACAAGCTTTTGTGGCAATATAGATCCCTGTTGTTTGTAATGATTTGCAGTATTATTTCAGAAGATGATTGTGACTGGGCAAACAAACTTTTTCTACTTTTTCGTGAGAATAACACTTAGGTGGTTCCCATTTTTTCCTGATACGGGTCAGTGTCTGCGTATGTGCGGGTATTTCCTGGGGTTTATGTCAAAATGTGCAATTATTGAATGTTACAGTTATATATGTTTTGATTTTAATAGCCACTACTTGATGACTTTTAAAAAAAAGACTTATTTATTTTTTGGGGGGAAAGTCCGATGTACAGAGAGGAGGAGAGACAGAGAGGAAGATCTTCCTTCCACTGGTTCACTCTCCCAAGTCACTGCAACGGCCAGAGCTGTGCCAATGCAAATCCAGGAGCCCGGAGCCTCCTTGGGATCTCCCACGTGGGTGCAGTGTCCCAAAGCTTTGTGCTGTGCTCGACTGCTTTCCCAGGCCACAAGCAGGCAGCTGGATGGGAAGCAGGGCTGCTGGGACACGAACTGGCGCCCATATGGGATCTCAGCGTGTGCAAGGCGAGGACTTCAACCGCTAGGCTAATGCACCAGGCCCACTGAATGACTTTTATTGAGCTTGTTAATGATAGTATCCTACAAAGCTGAAAGGTAATAGGAGATCCCTGTATGAAGGTGGAGAATAAATATGCTAGTGGCTTAAGAGGAAGACAGTGTAACTACCATTAGAACGCTTACAACCCTGAAGCTAATTTCACAGAGAAAAGATTGTATTCATTTGGGAGCTTTATCAAAACAGGAAACACACTTTCATGGTCAAGACTTGCAGCCTGTTCCTGGGCCTGTGGGTGGGTGCGCTAAGGTGGACTTGGTAGCCAGTCAACCTTGGAAAAATTTCCTCAACTCGGTTGCAATGGAGCTGTTGAAGCCTCAGCACTATCAAAACCACTCAAGTAACACGGAAAACTGTTCCCCACGTGGGATCTGTAAGACATCATCAAATGACCAGCCCCCATTCCTGGATGCTGATACAGTCTGACAGCAAGTAGCAGCTCTCTTCCCAGCTTCTCTGTGGACACAGGAGTAAAAAAAAAAAAAGAAAAAAATAATTGACAGTTTGATCCCACACATCTTCCTCCATGCCTCTACCTTCCCCAGGCTAATCAGAAATTTACATGGGCATACATCCCTCTGAACTATGCAAACAACATTAAAAATGAAAGTAAAAAAAAAAAATCAGTCAAAACAAAATAGGAAATACCTTAAGAGCTTGAACAAAGAGTGTGCAGATGGGGCCTGTCGTGGAGCCTAGGGACTAAAAGTTCTCGTCTTTTGTGCACCTTCGTATCATATGGACACTGGTTCTAATCCCGGCGGCCCTGCTTCCCATCCAGCTCCCTGCTTGTGGCCTGGGAAAGCAGTAAAGGATGGCCCAAAGCCTTGGGACCCTGCACCTGCATGGGAGACCCGGAAGAGGCTCCAGGCTCCAAATCGGCTCAGCTCTGGCTGTTGTAGCCACTTGGGAGAGTGAACCAGTGGATGGAAGATGTTTGTCTCTCTTTCTCTCTGTAAATCTCTTTCTAATAAAAATAAATGAATCTTAAAAAATTATACAGTTGGAGTGACCAGGAGAGCTGATGAGATTCTAGACCACCAAGAAAATATTACAAGGAAAGATGTAAAGTGGCAAGTAGCTAATTGGGGGCGTTTTCCTTTTTTTAAGATTGATTCATTTATTTATTGGAAAGGCAGATTTACAGAGAGGAAGAAAGACACAGAGGAAGATCTTCCTTCCACTGGTTCACTCCCCATGTGGCTGCAGTGGCCTGAGGTGCATCGATCTGAAGCCAGGAGCCAGGAGCTTCTTCCAGGTCTCCCACATGGGTGCAGGATTCCAAGGCTTTGGGCCCTCCTCTACTGCTATCCCTGGCCACAGGCGTGGAGCAGCCGGGATTAGAACCAGCATCCATAGGGATCCCTGTGTGTGCAAGGCAAGGACTTTAGCCTCTTGGCCACTGCGCCAGGCCCTGGAGGTGTATTTTGAGGGAGTGGTCTTGTGGGTCAGGTTGCAGTTTGCTGTTCTTCAGCAGAGGACCTCTGCTTGGGAACAGTGTCGCCATGTGCCTTGCATTCAGCAGTGTTGAGTGTGTACCCTGGGTTGACTCAGGGCTCCATCCTGAGAGGGCTGAGTGTGTACCCTGGGTGGGCTCTGGGCTGCATCCTGAGAGGGCTGAGTGTGGATCCTGGGTGGGCTCTGGGCTGCATCCTGAGAGGGCTGAGTATGTACCCTGGGTGGGTTCTGGGCTGCATCCTGAGAGGGCTGAGTGTGGACCCTGGGCAGGCTCTGGGCTGCATCCTGAGAGGGCTGAGTGTGGACCCTGGGCGGGCTCTGGGCTGCATCCTGAGAGGGCTGAGTGTGGACCCTGGGTGGGTTCTGGGCTGCATCCTGAGAGGGCTGAGTGTGGACCCTGGGCGGGTTCTGGGCTGCATCCTGAGAGGGCTGAGTGTGGACCCTGGGCGGGCTCTGGGCTGCATCCTGAGAGGGCTGAGTGTGGACCCTGGGCGGGCTCTGGGTTGCATCCTGAGAGGGCTGAGTGTGGACCCTGGGTGGGTTCTGGGCTGCATCCTGAGAGGGCTGTGCTGCTGCCTTGCAGTGTCTGTGCACTTGTGCCTGAGAAGCACGTCTAGGGTATTGCAAGTGAAAGGCACTGAGCAGTGAGGATTCTTCAGGGCTGTCAGTCAGGCCTAATAAGAGGAAGTACTTTAAATTGGAACTTGTGTGGCATTCTCTCCATTAGGATACCAGAAGTCATAAATACTTAACTGATGGCTCTCTGAGGGCACTGCTTTCTCATGAGGGCTCCTGAGTGGAGAAAGGATGCATAGAATGCCAGATGTGCACAGGCTGAATGGGGACACTTAGCTTGTGATCTGTCTCTCCTCTCATGGGTTTTGGGGTGTCTGCTGGGAACAGACTGGGGGGACTAATAGCAGTGAGCACTTCTGGGAGAAGCCTTGTGTTGTAGTGTGAGAGACTTGGGGGGCTGGTACAGTGAGGCGTAGCATGTTAAGCCTCCTCTTGAGGCACCAGATCCCACAGTGGCATCAGTACAAGACCCAGCTGCTCTGCTTCCAATCCAGCTCCCTGCTAATGTGCCTGAGAAAGCAATGTTGGCTGGCCCCTCAAAACAAAAGAGAGAAGCCTTTCAAGACCTCTGAGTGCTCAACTCTGCACCTACTGGATGAGGTTTATGTATTGATGCCATCCGGCAATCACGGTGGTGTTGTCTGGATGTATAATGAGGAGGTGAAGAAAGAACGGCACCCAGTTATCTGCAGTGCCATCTGGATTGCACATGTGCAAGTCTACAAATAGAATTAAGCTGAAGTAAGTAGGCAACATGGTAACGGTCAGACATGGGACAAGGATTATGTTTTGTGTTCTTTGTGCTTCTTAAGTATTGTATTATGAAAATTTTTTATTGCTTTTTTTCTAACATTATTTGAAGTGCCGAGTTGGCGAGAGTCTTCTATTCACCGGTTCATTCCCCAAATGGCCTCAATACCCTGGGGTGGGCCAGACTGATGCCAAGAGTCTGAAACTCCATGTGGGTCTCCCACATGGGTGACAGGGGCCCAGTCCCTCGGGCTGCCATCTGCCGTCCCGGGTGCTTCGCACAGGGAGCTAGAGCGGAAGTGGAACAGCTGGGACTTGAGTGGGCGCTCTTGCAGTGTGTCAGCACCTCAGGCAGCTTGACCTGCCGTGCTACGATGTGGGCCTTGCCTGGTTGATCTAGTTTGAGTGTATTTTCTGTCTGATTCAGATTGGCCCAGGAGAGAGAAGAAGCAAAAGCGAAGAAAGAAAACTCGGCAACAGGTAACAGCAACTTGTTAGAAAAGATGGGAGCAGTGGATTTCCATATGAAAGCCGTGCCAGGGACGGAAGTACCAGGGCACAAGGTGAGTCTGGCAGCCTGAACACTGAGGAACGCAACATGTGGCTCATGTCCTCAGGCAGTTGCCCTTTCCTTTGCTTTGAAGCAGTTCAGAGACTCCTGGATGGCTTGGAAGGTGCTGCTTCGTTTTATAGAGACACCATCAGGGTCCAAGCGGAGGCAGTCTGCTAAGGGATACAGGTCACGAGGGACTCACGTTTACTGTTTTTTTGTTTGTTTGTTTTGTTTTTCTAAAAGATTTATTTATTTATTGGAAAGTCAGATATACAGAGAAGAGGAGAGACAGAGAGGAAGATCTTCTGTCTGATGATTCACTCCCCAAGTGAGCGCAATGGCCGATGCTATGCCAATCCGAAGCCAGGATCCAGGAACTTCTTCCAGGTCTCCCACGTGCGTGCAGGGTCCCAAAGCTTTGGGCCATGCTCAACTGCTTTCCCAGGCCGCAAGCAGGGAGCTGGAAAGGAGGTGGAGCTGCCGGGATTAGAACTGGCGCCCATATGGGATCCTGGCGCGTTCAAGGCCTGGACTTTAGCCACTAGGTCACCAGGCCCATGTTTAATGTTTGTTAATGGCTGTTACGTTTAGGGGGAGTTGGGACTTTGTTTTTCTTCTAGAAATATGTTGAATTGGCGTCTTATCGAACAATTAGAACTTACTACAGAAAAGAGGCCTGGACATGAGTTGAGCCTTGCTCCTGCTGTCGCACCGGACGTGGCCGGGCTGTTTTTTGATCGTGAAGGCGTCCTGTGCAGGAGAAGCAGGCAGAGTTGCCTTCCCAGCCTGGTACTGAGCACTCAGCACGTACCCAAGTCACACGGACAGCCTCCGCGGAGCTGACACACCCTTCTCTTTGAGATCTCTCGCTAGCACTGGCGACATGGTTGGGATTAGCTGATACCAGTCATGTGCTTCACCCCTGTCTTCAGTGCTATTTACCGACAACAGCCATCCATTCACAGATTGGTCAGGAGCATGTGTGCATTTGTGTAGGGCTCCCTTATGTCAGCTGTGCTGCCTTGAGGCTCAGAGCGTCCCGGGGTATCGCTGAGCCCCCCCCCGATCCTGGGACAGTGGGCTTCCTGGCGGAACAGTGCCTTCTGTATGTGTGTGAAGCGAGCGCACCGGGGCTGTTATTTTTATTAGCATTTCCTGTGTTTGGGATTATTGACTGTGCCTCCTTGTTCCTTTTTGTTTTTCTCACACACCTTCTGTCTCTGAGAATTCACTTCATTGTGACACCACTCAGCAATGACCATACCCCTGTGTGCATTCAGCTTTGAAAAGATTGGAGATGCATTGTCTCTGCCTTTTCCTTTTGTGGGGAAATATAAAATGTATTATTTTTTCTCATTTCTTCTAGAATTGGGTTGTCAGTAAATTTGGAAGAGTCCTACCTGTGCTTCACCTTAAGAATCAACGCAAACGCAAAATATCCTTTGTATAGGCCTCTCAGGTGAATTACACTTTGCCGCGGTGATAGATACGTGAAAGATACTTTCGAGTTAAAAAAAATATATACCTTCTTCCGCAAAACTCAGATGTTTATTCAACAGTTTGTATGTTCACAATTTCCCCAAGGTAGATCCACTTTCATATGTGAAATATTAGAAAATCAAAACAGTGTAATGAAGGTTTTTATAACCAAGCAGTGTAAATGAAGCCAAGAATCAGATTCATTTACTAATTTATACATCTTCCCTTTACACATGGAGTCCTAGCTGGGTTTTTTTTTTGTTTAGCTTAAGGAGCTAAAGAAGGGCAAGAAAACAAGGGCCATCGTAAGAGAAGCCTTCAGAAGAATTTGAGGTGGATTTTGAATGAATACAAGAGTGCCAGGCAGTGACCCAAGAAAGATAAAAATAGCAGGTAAAATTGTGACAGGAGAATGTGATTGGAGGGACACTAGAGTATAAGATTGGCAACTTCTGATGCCGGTTTAGGGAGACCAGGCGGTCTGAGACCCTGTAGGCCTGATTTCATGGGCTTCTGGGCAATGATCATGACTTAGGACTCAGTCTGAGAGGCAGGAACACTTGCAGTGATTGAAGGATTGTAACAGGCACAGTGTTACAACCCAGGAGAGTAGTCAGACTATAGCTAACTAACTACTGCCACCTAGAGGCCAAAGGAGCAGAGAGGTATGTCCTCAGATGCAGTGCAATACTGCCTGTCTAGGTGGTGGTAGCACTGGCCATAACCATTTCTACCCTCTGTGTCAAGGGGACCAGGGCCAGAGAAGTGACAATTTCTCCTTTCCGCTTTTGGCTTCCTATCAGCAGCAACCACTGATAGCAAAGAGGAAGATCTTGAAGGAAGTGGAACCAAGGAATACAGACCTTTATGTCTCTGTATAGCTCAACTCACATAGCATGGCATCTGTCAAGCAGTCATAAGTGAAGAGAGAGACTGTTCAAGAGTGGTGGCTTAATGCAGTCTACACTGGTCTGTTCGTGTGTTAGGAAATCAGTAAATGATAGCTACCATTACAATGCATTGCTATGAATTGGAACCCTCCTGGGAAATGCCAGCCAGCCAGCAGGTCTGGTTGAGAGTACCGTCTTTTTACCAATGGCCTTAAAGGTGTGCTGTAAAGTGTAAGTCACTACGAAACGGACACCCCCTGAGCGAAGAGTCAGAGCTAAGGAGACAGAAATGGCCAAAGAATTCTGGGTTGTCTAGCCGTGCCCTGTGAGTTCCCCCTCCGTCCTCTGCTTTACAGTGTTAGGAAGTAGCCTTGGGCCAGCGTAGTCGGAATGTAATCTGAATGGGTTTCCTGTTCTGTCTATGTACCGTGCAGATGAATTCCACCAACTGGTAATGATACTGCTTAATTTTTAACTCAGGAGGTGTCGTAGAAAGCTTGATTCCACGGTCTTTGAAAGATTACAAGGTTAAGTCTCCATTTTGTTGCTAGGAAGCTGAGAGTAAGGTAAAATAAATGATTCCTTAGACATCAAACTGCCTTGTTGTATCTGAACCAGACTGCTAGGCTTTCCCCACTTGATTTTGCTCCTTGACTTTGAGTCACGTCATAAAATATGACCCGTCCAAGTACTGCCACAACCTAAAGAAGATTGGGGGGGATTTCACGGAGACGGTTCCTGTAGCAAGCCTCACCTGGGAGCTGCAAGGAGGGGATGACGCCATGAGTAAGAAACGGCGAGGAGAGTTCTCTGACTTCCGGGGCCCTCCCAAGAAAATAGTGAAAATGCCGAAGGGTGAGGGTTCCAGCGGGCCTCTGGCTCTCAGTCCAAGGGGCCATCGAACGGCACAGAGTAGCTCATCAGGACAGCAGCAAGCTGCACAGAAAACGCCTTCTGAGGCAGTTACTCCGGAGTCGCTGTCCGCACCCGCCTGCAGCGCTCAGAGAGTCAGAAATGGACTTTTTCAGACTTCTGGTTTAGAAAATGCCTGGGAGAGAAATAGCACGTCTGATGACGATATCGACTCTGAAGAGGAATTGAGAGCAATGATCGCAGAAGAGGAACATTCACGGAGAACTTTGCGTGCCTCAATCAATGAATCTGAAAATGATGCTTTTGAAGTTGTAAAAGAGGATTTCAAGTCAAGTGTTTGCCAGCTTGATTCTTTGGCAAGTTTAGATATCAAAACGAATAGTCCTGGGCATCGTAGCAGCGCGGACAATGACGGTGGCTATGACTCAGGAGATACCGATGAAATCCTTGCAGCGAATAAAACCGCCAGCAAGATAAAAAATAGTACAGAATGTTCACAAACGGAAAAAGCTACCCACAGGAAAAGGTTGAAAAGCAAAGAAAATTGTGAGCTTTCTGATCCATGTATTCATGTACGAAAAAGCAAAAGCAATGCAAAGTCAGCCCTAAGTAACGGACCAGAGCATCTTAAGCATAAAGTTCCACCTGACTCCGGGAGCAGTGAAGATGCCGATTCTGCTTCTGAGTCCGAAGGAGATGAGGAATATAACACCATCATGAGAAACTGTCCTCGTCTCAGCCTCACTCTGGCTGATTTGGAACAAATGGCCGCCTGTGATACGCGCGCTACGGGCGAAGATACTGAGAACCAGAGCCCAGAAACTACCACCTGCTCCAAGAGGAGCAAGGCCCCCAGGAGTCCCAGCACTGCCCGCAGCCTCTGCAGAGGCAGGCAGTGCATTAACCCTGAGGAAATCGTGGCTTCCCTGTTAGAAGAAAACATCTGTGATAAACAGAAACCCAAGGCCAACTTGAAGCCGAAATTCCAGGCTTTTAAGGGAATAGGCAGCCTCTATGGAGAGGAATCAGGGACAAAGTCCTTGCAAGACAGTCCTGCTTCGAACAATAAGGAGAGGTCTTCCTTGAAACAGGATTCTAGTAACATTTCTATGGAAAATCGCTTCTCATCTCCTAATGGCCCAACCGGCAAACTGACTTCCTTCCAACACTCAGAGAAGGAGAAAGAGTCAAACGACATTCAGCTTCAGAAAGGAGGGTCTCTGCTGGAGCACCAGCGCCCTAAGGTGCTATCCCCTAGCAGTTCAGAAAAGGGAAGCAGAGCTTCCGTTTCTGGGCTGGTGCAATCGAAAGGTGAGAACTCTTCAAGTCTCGGTGCCAAGATTCACAGGGCAGACCACGACAAAGACGGTTGCCAGAGCACCACAGGAATAGAGGGAGCAAGATCCGATCCAGGCACGTCGCTTCACAAGTCACTGGAGGTCTCTCGAAGGAGGGACCGTCAGGACAGCAGCGTTCATGTCTCCCGTTCTGTCAGTGAGCTGTCCGACCTGAGTGCTAAGGAGAAGCACGCTGAGGACAATCGGAAGCGTCTGGCGGCCCTGGAGGCGAGGCAGAGGGCAAAGGAAGCGCAGAAGCAGCTGGTGCGCAGCGCGCTGGCAAACGTGGTAAGTGTGCCCGCAGTCTGGGGGTTTAACACCTACCCTTACGGAGTCCGATTCTTTTTTGATTGTTTGTTTTAAAAGATTTATTTATTTATTGGAAAGTCAGATATACAGAGAGGAGGAGAGACAGAGAGGAAGATCTTCCACCCGATGATTCACTCCCCAAGTGAGCGTAACAGCCGATGCTATGCCGGTCCAAAGCCAGGATCCAGGAACTTCTTCCTGGTCTCCCACACGGGGGCAGGGTCCCAAAGCTTTGGGCTGTCCTCGACTGCTTTCCCAGGCCACAAGCAGGGAGCTGGATGGGAAGCGGAGATGCTGGGATTAGTACCGGCACCCATGTGGGTTCCCGGCGCGTTCAAGGTGAGAACCTTAGCTGCTAGGCCACGCCACTGGGCCCACAGAGTCCGATTCTTACTCTCTGCTTAGATAGGTACAATTCTTTTTTAAGTTTTTTTTTTTTAATTGGAAATATAAAGATACAAAAAGAAAGAGATGCAGAGAGAAAGATTTTCCATCTGCTGGTTCACTCCCCAAGTGGCCCCAACAGCTGGAGGGAGCTGAGCTGAAAGGAAGTCAGGAGCCTCTTCCGGGTCTCTCACATGGGTGCAGGGTCCCGAGACTTTGGGCTGTCCTCTCTTGCTTTCCCAGGCCACAAGCAGGGAGCTGGAAAGGAAGTGGAGCAGCCAGAATATGAGCCAGCATCCACATGGCATCCCGGCCATGCAGGGCAAGGATTTAGCCACTAGGCTGTTGCGACAGGCTGAGAACTTATCAGTAATAATCCGTTTTTTTGTTTTGTTTTGTTTTTTCAAGAATTTATTTATTGGAAAGTAAGATTTACAGAGCAAAGGAGAGACAGAAAGTTCTTCCCATCCACTGGTTCACTCCCCAAGTGGCTTCAATGGCCCGAGCTGAGCTGATTCAAAGCCAAGAGCCAACAACTTCTAGGTCCTCCACACAGGTGCAAGGTTCCGAGGCTTTGGGCCATCCTTGACTGCTTTCCTAGGCCACAAGCAGAGCTGGATGGGAAGTGGAGCTGTCGGGATTAGAACCGGCGCCCATATGGCATCCTTCTGAATGCAAAGTGAAGATTAAGCTACTAGGCTATCGTACTGGATCCCAGTTTTATATTTAGCATCGGAGTTAAGTTTTCCTGTCACAAATATTTAGTATGAATATATCATAAACGAAGTAACATTACATTCTGTTTGCCGAAAAATATTAAAATATGTATTTATTTTCATTCTGTTTAATAATAAGTTTTTTTTTTTCGTTCGCTGGGTTACTTCCAAAATACTCACCAAACCTCTCCTGGGTCAGGCCAGAGGCAGAAGTCCTAAACCCAATCCAGTTGTGTTGTCTGAGTGGCAGATACCCAAGCATCTGAGTCATTGGCTACCTGCCAGAGTGTGCCCCACCAGAAAGCTGAAATCAACTGTGGCAGGACTTCAACCATGGCACTCTGGTATCATATGTGTGTAACCCAAGTGGGATTTTTTTTTTAAGATTTTGTTTTTATTTGAAAGGCTGATTTACAGAGGAAGATCTTTCATCAGCTGGTTTGCTCCTGAGATGGCCTCAGTGGCACGAGCTGGGCCGGTCCAAAGCACGGAGTCTGGAGCTGCATCCTGGTCTCACATGGGTGCAGGGCCCTGGTGATGTAACTGCCAGGGCATCCAAAGCATATTGCATTTATGTATTATGTTTTTTGTCAAACTAAGATGGAGTTTGTGTGTTTTTGTAAGAAAGAAAATTCACATCCACCTGGTCACTCTCAAGTGCCTGTATTGGCAAGAGCTGAAGCTAGAAGTCAGATTCTGTCACCCACAGGGGTGACAGAAATCCGGTTGAGCCATTACGTGTAACTTCCGCAAGTCTGCATTAGTGGGAAGGTCAAGTCAGGTCCACAGCTGGGAATAAACCCTGGTGGAAAGAAAGGTATCTCAAGTCCTCCATTTCTGCTGCTGAGAATGGCTTTTTAGTAGAAGACAGAGCCGATATAGCCCGCAGAGCCTAAAGTATTTATTCTTTGACCCATTCTAGAAAAAATGTTGCCAACCACTTGGAGAGATCCTTAAGACCATGATGAAACAGATGAGATGGTCAAATCCGGAGTCGCAGAGAGCCCTTGGGGGACAGAGAATCATGGCAGCAATGGCAGAGTAGATTTAGACGATCACAAGAATGTTGAACTGAGGAGACTTGGTGTCAGTGGGAATGAAGACAAAGGAGTCATGTGTCTCTGTGTTGGGCAATAAGCATGTCATTCACTAGGGGACGGACAGGGCGTACATGTGGCAGGCAGTGGACGTGGTGTGTCTGGTTCATTAGACTGTGCTGAAGTGTGATGCTCCTGGTGGTTTCCCTAGGATGGTCATCCCGAGAACAAGTCCACACACATCATCTTCAGCTCTGACGGCGAAGAGGAGGACACACATCCTCAGGCACAGAGCAGGCTGGAAGAAGAACTGGTCAAAGTAAGACGTGGAGGGCGTCCTGCTGGGTCTTCAACTGATTTTTACGGATCCATTTGTGTTATTGTTTTCCAAAACTCTACAATGAAATCATCTGGGGAGCCACATGGGAGACTCCGGGCACCACGAGCCGCCACCTGCTGAAATCAGGGATCGTGGACATGTGGTCCTGCAGGAAGCTATATTCCCCGTGTCATCTGCAGGGTGACACCAGTGTTCCTGGGACCGCTGCAGACACACATGCTGTCTGCCTCTCAAATCCAGGCCGCTTGAGGGTGATCTGAGTCAGGTGCCTCCCCTGGACCTGTCGTCCACTCATTCCTGTTCCATGTGTCTGGATTGTTGTTTTTTAAATGTGGGGACTTTACACGATGAAGAAAGTGCTGATTGCTTCGGTTATGTGACATTTCTGTTCATTCTGTGTCTGCTTAACAGGAACCTGTGGCTAAAGCATCTGGGAAGCTTTTTGAGAGCAGTGACGATGAAGAATCTGATTCTGAGGACGACAGCGACAGGTTCAAGATTAAACCTCAGTTTGAGGGTAGAGCCGGACAGAAGGTTAGTTGAAGACTGAAAATAGTAAAAGTTGCAACAGGTCGCTATCGTTTGACACAGCCCATAAATCTGGATAGTCATAGGTAGATGCTAGCGCCCATGGCAGTGTGATGTTTAACTCGGGAGCAAGTCCTCTGTGGTCCTCTCTGGCCATTCAGAGTGAGGCTACACGGAGGACAGGTTCACGTGATGGATTTGCTGTTGTGGCGAGGTCCACGTGGAGAGCCTTCAGCAGAAGCAGTTCCTTGGGGATGTAGCAGCCCTTTGTTTCTGCTTTGTGTCGTTGTAGCTCATGGATTTACAGTCTCACTTTGGCAACGATGACAGATTCCGCATGGACTCCCGGTTTCTGGAGAGTGACAGCGAAGGGGAGCAGGAAGGTAAAAGCTTCATTATTCAAATCATCCTCATGTCAGAACCGCAGGCCAAGACCTTAGATTGAGGATTTTTGTCACCAAATGTCTAGATAACCTAGCATTTCTTAGGTACACTTTAAATTGTTAAACGAGAATCTGTTATTTGAAGCTGCTAGCAAGGGTAGGGTAGGTGACATCCATCCAAGATCGTCTCACATCTTGTCCGTGACGTGAGAAACAGGTAAGGTGCGTCCCTGGCAGCACATGGCCGGTTCTGGCCAAGACCATGAAGCTACTCTTTCCAGTCAAGATACCGTTTCAGCTCCTTTGAGCCCTTACATTTCTGTTTATTTTATTCTGCACCAAGTTACTTAGATTTCTTTTGTAACCCATAATTAGAATGAGTTATTTAATCTTGTTCTCTGCCATTTGTTTCTAGTGCTTGAGGATTGCAGCCTCTAAGATTCCATGTTGCCTTTGTGTACTTGGCACATGGCTTTCCTCCTGAAATTTTTATTATAGACTCAAAAGTTGTTGGGGCTGACATGGTAACATAGCAGACTGATCCTCCACCTGTGGCACCAGCATCCCAGCTACTCCACCTATGATCCAATTCCCTGCTTATGGCCTGGCAAAGTAGTAGCATATGGTCCAAGTCCTTGGAGACCAAGAAGCAGCTCCTGACTCCTGGCTTTGGGTTGGATCAGCTGTAGCCATTTATGGCCGTGTAAGGAATGAACTGGCAGATGGAAGAACTCTCTCCTCTTTCCTTCTCTCTGTAGATCTGCCTTTCCAATTATCATTTTTCACTATTTCTATCATTTTTAGTGATGCATGCAATTTAGATTCATTTGTTAGAATGTTTAAAATGGTCGGAGAATAATCAGTTTATACAAAAGATGTATTTATTTTTATTAGAAACACAGATTTACAAAGAAAGAAAGACAGAAATATCTGCCATTTGCTAGTTTACTCCCGGTTGGCTGCAGTGGCAAAGCTGGGCTGGTCCAAAACCAGGAGCTAGGATCTTCTGCGTCTCCTGCATGGACGCAAGGGCCCAAGGATGTGGTCTGTCTTCTGTTGCCTTCCCAGGCCATTAGCTGAGAGCTGTGTTGGAAGTGGGGCCGGTGGGACTTGAATTGTCACTCATAGAGGTGTTATTACTACAGGCAGAGGCTTACTTTGTTATGCTACAGCCCTAGCCCCACAATAATCACTTTAGATACATGATTATATCTTGTTGGATTAATCTTTGTCAATCTTGTCCATACAAATTTTCAACTTGGCATAGAAAACCATTAAATCTAAATTTATTTCCATAATTGCAAGTAAAAGTGGGACTTTTTCTTTGCCGGTCAGGCAGTTTTTGGGTTTGCTGTGGCCTAACAGTCTGGGGCTGGAGAAGGCAATGGAGTGAAGGGAAGCGTTTCTTAGCCTGATGGGCTTCGCAGTTCATGGGGAATTGGTTACATGTTTGAGACTGAGATTTCTTAAGATATATTGACCGTGATATTACTAAGTATCTTTTTCTGTCAAAGAGGTGAATGAAGAGAAAACTACTGAGGAAGAAGAATTTGCTGCAGAAAAAAAGCAAGCCCTGAATGTGGTACAAAGTGTTTTGAATATGAATTTAAGCAGTTCTTCGAGCAAGGGATCAGCAACTACGAAGAAATTTAAGTATGGTTTACGTTCCATCCCATTCTGCTTTTTTCCATGCATTCCTCCCTAGACTCAGTTTCAAATTGAACTGTTCTTAATTTCCTTGGGAAAACAGTAGGCAATATGTATCAGATCTTACAAATATACTAATCTTTAGCCCACCGATTCACTTCAAAAAAATTAAAATATGTCTTTCTAGACTTTGATGTCATGGCAGCTTTGCTTTTAGTAATGTAACTTTTGGGAAACAATTTTACCTGTTAACTATAAAACTGTTAAACTACTGTAATTGTAACTATTATGAAATTTTAAAAATGTAATGTAGAAAGAGTAAGACAGTAAAAGCCCTGTACAGCATTATCCAGCATCTTCAATCACCAACACATGACACATTATCAGTTTTCTCGGCTGTTCCTTTATCCATCCCCTGCCTTACCGGTGAGATATTTTATGCAAATCACAGCTATTATTGCATTTTATCTTAGGAATTTTAGGACGTTTAAAACAGTTTCATCTTGCCCCAATCCCAAGATCTAAATACTGCTGTCTGATTTACTTCTCCCCTTTCCTTACACAGGGACATCATACGTTATGATCCAACGAGGCAAGACCATGCCACTTACGAAAGGAAAAAAGATGATAAGCCCAAAGAAAGGTATGGCCATTATTTCATTTCATCTCAGACAGTGAACCGAAACAGAAACCAGTATTCCACCAGTTGACCCTGCCGCATTTGCTCTAGGAGGGCAGCTGGTGGAGAGAGGGAGAGAAGAATAACGCACGTGATACAGAAGGCCTTGCCTTTTCCTAAAGGCATCTCACGCACATGAGTGATGATGGTGTTTACTCCTTCTCTAAAACGGTGCCTTCCACTCTGACAAATTGCACTTTGTGACCACAAGAATTTTTTTTAAGATTTATTTATTTTTATTGGAAAGGCAGAAAGGAGGAGAGACAGAGAGGAAGATCTTCCGTCCAATGATTCACTCCCCAAATGAGTGCAACGGCTGATGCTATGCCAATCCGAAGCCAGGAGCCAGGAACTTCTTCCGGGTCTCCCACATGAGCGCAGGGTCCCAAAGCCTTGGGCCGTCCTCCACTGCTTTCCCAGGCCACAAGCAGGGAGCTGGATGGGAAGTGGGGCCGCCGGGATTAGAACTGGCGCCCATATGGGATCCTGGTGTGTTCAAGGCAAGGACTTCAGCCGCTAGGCCACGCTGCCGGACCCAACCACAAGAGTTTACATCCTTCCTGTTTTGCTAACTGAAAATCCAGTCAAGGGTATCAGAAGGACGGCATTGCCCCCTGGGGGTTCAGGAAAACCAGTACTTTTTGTTCCTTGCTCCTTGTATCTGGTGACTGCATGTATGCACATAGCTGCAGTCTGTGCTTCTGTACTTTGGGTATCTGTCGGCTCTGTCGCTCTTTTTGTTTTAAAGATTTATTTAATTTTATTGGAAAGGCAGATGTACAGAGGAGGAGAGACAGAGAGGAAGATCTTCCGTCCAATGATTCACTCCCCAAGTGGCCACAAGTGGCCCAAGTGGCTGTTGCTGTGCTGATCCAAAGCCAGGAGCCAGGAGCTCTTCCAAGTCTCCCACGCGTGTGCAGGGTCCCAATGCTCCAGGCCATCCTCAACTGCTTTCCCAGGACACGAGCAGGGAGCTGGATGGGAAGTGTGGCTGCTGGAATTAGAACCGGCACCCATATGGGATTCTGGTGTGTTCAAGGCGAGGACTTTAGCCACTATGCCATCACGCCGGACCCTTGGCTCTGTCTCTTAAAAGGACACTGAGGGTTTCCTTTTGGTTCCCCTGAAATCATCTGCATGATCTCCTCAACTAAGTCCTTAACTTACTGCTTAGGACACTTTGTACAAAGAAGGCAAAATTGATAGGCTTCAGGAATCAGAAAGTGGACATATATTTTGAAATGCTGACATTCAACATAAGCTACTGTAGTGTGGGACATTCTCCAGGGCTGACATGTGCAGTGTAGCAGAGTAAGCCGCTGCCTGTGATGCCAGCAACCTGTATGAGCATGGGTTGAAGTGTCTTCTGATCCAGATCCCTGCTGATGCACCTGGAAAAGCAGAAGAAGGTGGCCCAAGTACTTGGGCTCCTGCCCCCAAATAGGAGATCCTAATAGAGGCCTAGGCTTCGGGCTTCAGCCTGGCCACCCCCAGCAATTGGGGCTATTTGAGAAAGTGGAAAACCAGATTAAAAAATCCCTCTTTGGCTCCTTATCTCTCTGTAAACCTTTTGTGTATTTAATTTTCCTACATATTTGCATTCAGTTTGTTAATAAAGCAAATGCATGAAGTAGCCAGTAATTACTTGGTTTAAATCCTTAATGTTTCTGACTCTTAGTGGCAGCTAAAACAATGTAGTATCTCGAATAAAAAAAAAAATGTGTTTGTAGAGAAACAGTGAAAAACAATAAAGTCCAAGTTCAGTTGGTAACTGTTGATCTTTTAGTTTTGACAGTTATCATAATTATGTGAGTTATTTCATTATAGGAAAGTGGTGAAAGATATTTGGGGATTCTGTTCTTGCAACTGTGAATATAAAATTGCCCCAGACTTAGAGTTCTTTTCAAGAGTAACATTAGACCAACGTAGATCTAATGGTCCTTCCACTGTACAATTTGTATATGTTATTTCAGAAAACCCACATTGAACACACAAGGGATTAATTTATAAAATATATTATTCATGTTTTTGTCTATCTATAGTTATTATTTTTGCAGCATAACAAATTGCCTAAAACATAGCATCTTAGAAGCAAAGTGCTTCTTATTGCCAAGTTCTGTGAGTTGAAAGGTTGGGATGCGCCTTAGCTTTTGGCCAGTATTTCTCGAAGGATTGTAGTCAGAATGTTGCCCAAGATTTTAATCTTCACGAAACTGATTGGACGGATATGGTTTCTAGGTAGGTTCCCTCACCTGGCTGTTGGCAGGAGGTCTGACTCTTGTCTGATTCCCCACCAGTGTGCTGGCATCCCTCAAGACAGGTGACCCAATAAAAAAAGGGAAGGAACCAACAGATGCCTTCTGATCTAGTCTTTAAAGTCATACAACTGCTGCGTCTGCCTTCCTTGTTTTTCCTCAAACAAGTCACTTCTTAAAGGGAGAAGTATCAAAGAATTTATGGACGTGAAAGTTCAACCATGGTTGGCCATCTGGCCACAGTTTACATATCTACCACACACCCAATATACTCACTTCCTCTTTAGGTTTCTCCGAAGTCTCATCCTTTTTAATCATTACCTCCAAATTGAGCATGCTGTCATCCAAGTCAGGTCTGGGTCCTTGAATATAGCATATTGGATGCTCCCTTTGACTAGAGGGTTGTGAACTGAAGACCACACGTGTGGTGAGCATTTGGTAGTTAGGAACCCCTTGGATGCCCTTATCCCTTACTGGATCGCCTAGGTTCAAGACCTAGCTCCACTTCCCATTCCTGCCTGCTGCTGCTGTACATTCCTGGATTCAGCAGTGGTAACTAAGGAGCTGGTTCCTTGACAACCACATCAGAGACCTGGATTGATTCCAGGATCTCAGCTTTGGGTTGGTCCAGCTCCAGCTTAGGGGTTTTTGAGGAGCGAGCCACTGGATGGAAGGCCTCTATCTCTGTTTTCTCTACCTATCAAATTAATGAATTTCAAAATGAGGAAATAGGGACTGGCACCACGGTACAGCTTGTTGAAGTTGGGAGATTTAAAAAGCCTCTGTTTTGGAATATTTCAGTTGAGGCTAGTGGTGTTTCTGCTAATAAAACTCTTAAAATCTCTGTGGATCTCTTGTGAATGTGCTTGGGTTAACTGCTTTAGATAAAAGTTACACTCAAACTTCATTTTGAAATAATCTTTTTTTTTCCCCCCTGGCTTCAGAAACTGCTGAGAGAATTGCTTTAATATCCATAGAGAATGCTATTGTTTGAAAAACTACAGTTTCTTAGGTCTGTGTAAGATCATAACAAATGACTTAATTTTTAGATTGGTTCTACAGATTTTTTTCTGTGAAAGAGGCCAAGATAGTTAATGTGACTTTGCAGATCATTCTCTTGTTACAATTTCACTCTTTTGTAGCAGAAAAGTAGTCATGCATATATGAGAGAGGCTGTGTTCTAATGACTACTAAAGGATATTGAAATTTGCATATTACATCATTTTTGTATGTCAAGAACTCGTCTTTATTTCCACCCCCAAATCATTTCAAGTCAAAGAAAAACGTTGTTGGTAGGCAGTTCAAGCATAGCAACAGGCCAGACTTGACTGCACAGAGCACAGTTAGCCAGCCTCCATTAGCCCGTGTTTCCTGACATATCATGGCTAAGATCTTTGCTTAGGAGTATTAAATTATTATGTCACTTGCCTTCTGGACATTAGGGATTTTTTTTTTTTTTTAAATGTCTCTTCAGTTTTACTCTCCTAACGTTTTGCTGTTAGCAGCAAGAAGAAGAAAAAAAAAGAAAATTCTTCCAATTGTTCCCTGGAGATCTGCTTAACTAACTCATCTAAATAGATTTGTACATTTTTATTTGCCATATTAGTATAAGCGACGGTGGTGCTAAACTCACTGCCACCACACCACAAGGATCCCCTTCCTTCCAGTTTCCAGGAGAATTTGCTGTACTCTTGCATAAGCCCTTCACCTGCAGCCCCCTCCAAGGCCATGCAGATTCTCTCAGTGGTTTCCCCAGGGCCTTTGGACTGTTCTTGAGACCCTAGCCTAAGCAGTCATTTGCTGGAAGTGCTGATGCCGCCTGCTCATTGAAAGACCTCACCAAGCCCTGGCCACAGCCAAGGGATGGATGGGAAATTCAACTCTGCCTCTTGAAAGAACTGATCCAAGAGTTTCTGGCCCAGTTTTAAAGATAGCGGGCCACATAATAGTTCAGTGTACTCCCTGATACAGTCTATATGATACCATTTTTATATATAGCTTGGTTCCATTGGGAACCTATCTGTCATAAAATATAGCCAGGTTAGTTTATCCCATGATGCATGAAACATTCACTTTTTGAGATAACTTAGATCTTAAGATTATTGTTTAGGTATCCTTTTCACTTACTATTTTAGCTAATACAATAATGACTTTGACCTGGATTTATGTTACATGGAATGGACTTTAATAGAAAGAAAGGGGCTTTTTATTATTATTATTATTATTAACTAAAAACTCAGTATTGGAAGTTTCTGTGTAATTTTGGTTAACATCAAAGAGGAAAGAAATGTTCATTCCTGAAGATAAAGCAGATTTATAACAGAAACTTTTAACTCTAAAGTTATTATTTCCCATCACTTGGATAAAATTCACATAATTTCAGAAATTGAAATGAACATGGAGTTCAAAATTTGGTTTAGTGCATCCGTTTTATAGGTAAGGGAACTGAAGCCTGTTGAGGCTAAGTGATTCCCTTCCTGGCAGCTATTAGCTAGCCATAATTTCTAAATGAAGTTCGGGGGCAAGAGAAAATTCATTCATATTTAATATGTAATTTTTTCAAAGGTTTTGTGTAAGAAGGCTTATTGGTCAAGATTCTGCCTTTAGTAAAAGAATCTTATGCGTGGAACTTCTTAGTTGGATAAAAAGTTATCCAAGTTTTCTATAATTAATTAATTATAATGATTTCTGGAAATTACTCAGAACTTTGTTTCTTCGTGATGTCACATGTCCACGTATTACCATTTCAGTAAAGCAAAAAGAAAGAAAAAAAGGGAAGAAATTGAAAAGCTGCCTGAAGTGTCTAAAGAAATGTATTATAACATCTCTACGGATTTGAAAGAAATATTCCTATCTACGAAAGATGCCAGTGAGAAGGAAGAAGACACGCCCTGGAATGAGGACTGCGATGGGGAGAAAGCTCTGGGCGCCATCCACAGCCCCGGGGCGCACTCTCCCACGCCCAAGCAGCCCACCGGGTTCACATTCTCCTTTTTTGATTCCGACACTAAGGACTCAAAGGAAGGTACTGTTCTTCCCTTTTTTCACTTAAGGCAATTGAGTCTGCAGTGAGTGAATTCCTTGACTGAGTCTTCCTTGTGTGTCACCAACGTGAGATTTACAAGGTTGTCACTTGGCGCAGCAGCTAGCACCCTGCTTGGGGTGCCTGCGGCCAGGATTGGAGGGCCTGCACCCAGGTTCCAGCTGCACTCCTGATTCTGCGTTTGTGCTGATGTGCGCCCTCAGAGGCAGCAGGGCATGGCTGAAGTGTTTGGGTCCCTCCCATCATGTGGGAGACCTGGGTTGAGTTCCAGGCTTCTGCCTTCCGTTTGTTCCAGCCCCCGCTCGAGGCATTTGAGAAGTGAATCAGTAAATCGGAGAGCTCTCTTCCTGTCTGCTGTTCAGAATATACTGGTTCACTTAAAAAAAAAATAACAGCATGAAATTCTGCACCATCATGGTGGTAATGTGTTGTGACTGATGCTTTGAGAGAAACTATGTTTGCATTAAGTAAAAACCACCATAAAGTAGTGTAGTAAGCTGTATGTTAAATAGGTTTGTGTCTTCAGTAGAATTTTAAATGCTATAACTTATAGAAAACTAGTGCCATGTATTGATAGAGAAAACAAATCATCTTGGCTGCGTATAAACGTACCACGGCATCATTATGTCAGTTATTAAAAAGTTTACTCTTGCGAGCCTGGGGCAGCAGCCTAGTGGTTGGGTCCTGTCCTCACCTTTGCTGCACCGGTGGGTTTCGGTTTGTGTCCTGGCTGCCCCACTTCCCACTCAGCTCCCTGCCTGTGGGCTGGGAAAGCAGTTGAGGACAGGCCAGTGCCCTGGGACCTGACACCCACGTGGGAGACACGGAGGAAGCTGCTGGCTCCTGGCTTCAGATCATCATGGCTGCAGTCGCTGTGGCTGCTTGGGTAGCAGAATCTACAGACAAAAGATCTTTCTGTTTCTCCTCTCTGAAAATGTGACTTTCCAATAAATACAAATAAATCTTAAAAAAAAAAAAGGTTAACTCTTGGTGATTTACCGGAATGTAGGGGAAAGTATAAAAAGTGTGAAGTACTTCCAATTTTGCATCCCAGCTCCTTCGGCTTACGTGTGAAAGTTAACATGGACCGTGACTAAAAGCATTTATTCCTGAGGAGCATGTTCCTTGCTCTGTATCCCGAATGTTCATGTGATGCTCTGTACAGCAGATTTCAGCTACAGCTAAACTTGATTCTTCAAAGAATCAAGCAGCTCAGGCTGTGCTTGACAGATACAAATCAATAGCTAGCCCTGGCATTCTAAAATGACATAAGCCATCTAGTGGTTTTACTGTTGTAACTGGGATGCTGTAGCATATCCTCTGCCTGCTTCCCTCATCTTGCCTCTCTTCTGCCCCCGAGGAGTTTCCGTGAGGCACAAATTGACTGTCAACCTAATTTTGAGGGCCACTTGTGAGAAATTGCACTTGCGCTTGGTTAGACACCAGCACTGTGTGCGCTATCTCTGACATGTGTGTGGGAAATTTTTGGCAGTGCAGAAGATGGTTATGTAGGTAGCTTTCTCATCGATTTTTCAAAAGATTTTGGGATTGAAAAATGCAAAAAAATGTACCCTTTGCATGTTTTAAATAAATAGTAGCAAAATTTGATTTTTTTTTTTAAAGATTTATTTTTATTATTTTTTCATTGGAAAGGCGGATATACAGAGAGGAGAGACAGAGAGGAAGATCTTCCGTCCGATGATTCACTCCCCAAGTGAGCGCAACGGCCGATACTATGCCGATCTGAAGCCAGGAGCCTCTTGCGGGTCTCCCACGCGGGTGCAGGGTCCCAAAGCCCTGGGCCGTCCTCGACTGCCTTCCCAGGCCACAGGCAGGGAGCTGAAAGGGAAGCGGGGCTGCCGGGGATTAGAACCGGTGCCCACATGGGATCCCGGGCGTGCAAGGCGAGGACCTTTAACCACTTGCACCACCGCGCCGGGCCCGATTTTGTTATTTTTGAAGATACATAAACCATTTTTTTTTATATCTTCTTACAACACTGTATTCCTTATCACAAAAAATCCTGGCAATGTCAAAATTATGACAGTTTCTCCCTGTTTGAAAATTCAAAAAAGGTGAAACTCCCTTTTTTTAAAAAAAAAAAAAACAACGTATTAAAGTTTGAGTTCCATATTTATGGAGAAAGTAAGAGAATGCATGTGTTCAGCAATATCTGATTGTTCAGCTCCGACACTCATCTCTGCCTGTCCTGATACAGAAACCTACCGAGTTGAAACGATGAAGGCTGGGAGGACTGGCTGCAAGGGGGACCCTCGTTTCCAAGACAGCAGCACTTCAGAGGAGGAGGAAGATGCTGCTGAAGAAACAGATCTCAGACAGCCCGTCCCCGAGTAAGCAGTCTCGTGCAGAAACATTTCATAATTGATAAAAGTGGTAGTTAGACGTGTTTCGGTGTATTTTCAAAGTATCCAAGTTTGTCCCACAACTTCCTTTTTCCTTCGCTCCTTACCTTACGTAATTTGGAATAGTCTCTTTTTCCCTTGAGATTTGGATCCACCTGTGGGAGAAAGAATGCGTCAAGGGAAGTCACACCAGCAGTGATTTGTGGGTCTAGAAATGGGATCCTGAGGTAGGCTGGGTGCCCCCAGCCCAGGCCCCCATCGCCTGCGTGTGGGGAACCCTGGCAGTGAGGAAGGAATAGTGAGGATGAAGTAAGAGCAGCTGGAGTGGGAAGCAGCAGCTCACAGTTGAACAGGTTTCACTGTTAAAACCTTTGGAGAGAGGAATGTTGAATTGGAGGGAAAGCAGGATGATTTTTAACTCCGGGGAAAATGAGGAAAACAAATACTGTCTTTGAGAATCTATCAGTATATTTATGGTATCATTGATTTATGCCTCTAATGTAAGTATTTCTTTGAAATTATTGAAATGAAGCCAACCAATATCTCTATTTCCCTCGCCCTTCTTTTTTTCAGAGAAGCATCATTGCCTGTGAAACAAACCACTCGATTTTTCTTTTTCTCTAAGCATGATGAAAGACTTCATGGTGAGTGAGTCTACTTTCCCAGTAAATGGTAACCACACAGCTCTTCTTACTGTCACCCCCATCCAGAAATGCTGACCCTTTGTAGCATCCCGTGGTTCTGCCACCTGCTGACTGCTGCACTATTTTTAGGACCATAAAAGTCCACATGGGATTACATCAAGATAAACGAAATGAATGCCAGGCCAAAACTCCCTGGTTCTTCTGGATAATCCAGCTTTGTGCTCCTTGGCAGAAAAGCACAAGGGATCTGCGGTCCTGACTGCCCTTCACTCCTAACTTAAGTGTCAGCTCGAGATTCTGGCCAGATCACAGTGAGAAGTATATTCAAGAAAAGGGATATGAAGTTTCTAGATGGCCTGAAGAGAAACCTTCATCATACTACTGCTGATTTGATTGCCGGACTCCTAAAATAGCCATTTTCTGATGAATAATAATGTGGAGGCCTTGGTTATGACCTGTGTCAACAGCCTCTGTACTTCCAAATTGTAATGTGGAGTACATCTCAGTGGCTGCTGGCTGGACACCCATTTACTGCTTCATCTGTGTTGCTTAACAACTGACACTCAAAGCTTTATCCACAGAGATCAGTTATAGCACTAAAATTTCTCACTTCCTGAAAAATAATGTCTTACTTATAAAAAGTGTCAAGTTAAAGAAGATAAGTAGGGCCCTGCACGGTGGCCTAGCGGCTAAATCCTCGCCTTGAATGTGCTGGGATCCCATATGGGCACCGGTTCTAACCCCGGCAGCTCCACTTCCCATCCAGCTCCCTGCTTGTGGCCTGGGAAAGCAGTTGAGGATGGCCCAAGGCCTTGGGACCCTGTACCTGCATGGGAGACCTGTAGGAAGTTCCTGACTCCTGGCTTTGGATCAGCGCAGCACCAGCTGTTGTGCTCACTTGGGGAGTGAATCATCGGACAGAAGATCTTCCTCTCTGTCTCCTCTTCTCTTCTGAATATCTGACTTTGCAATAAAAATAAATAAATCCTTCTTAAAAAATTAGTAGAATTGAAGAAAATAGTCAACTAGAATTAGAGATCTTAATAATTCTGAACACTAGATATTATCCATTTTATAGTAATTCTGTATTTTCTCAATAGGTTCTGACTTATTCTGGAGAGGAGAGGGAAATAATGCTAGCAAAAGTTCCTGGGAGGCCAGAACACATAGCCTGCTGATGGTGAGTGCTTGCATTTCCATAACCTTGACAATCGCAGTAACCTCTATAGCCTAAAAACCTACACAGCCTGCTGTATGGTTCCTGAATACATTGAAACAGTGTACGCTCACTAACAAAGACCTGAATTTATGATTTTTCTAGGACTGTCGGAAGAAACATAAAGAAGCAAAAAGAAAAGTGAAGCTAAAATAATGTCATCACTGAATTTGATTGGAAATGTGGACAAGCTCACCTGAGGAAATTGACCCAGAAAATAATTTTGGCTGACAGAAGAAATTTAAGAGTGAAACAAATCTTCAAAATGTGGCTGGTAGAAAATCATTCATGTCGCCATCTTTTTTCTGTGGAAATCCTGTTTTTCTTCCCTAAATAATTACTTCAGAAAATTGAAGTTTTACAGAACAGTCCCCCAAAATATGAGAAGTCTTTTTAAAGTTTGTGAAAACTGTATGTTTGTAGTAAAACTATGTCTGCATCTCAAAACTTTATACACCAAATACATTTATTTTTAAATGTCATCCTCCATAAACTTTGTAAAGTACCCGTACCTTTCTTGTAAATAGTCTATTAGCTCTCCATCCTTAATGAGCGTTTGATAAACAATTTATCTGAAGCTTTTTAAAATAAATGGGCTAAAACATTTGTGTTTTCCAAGTTACACTTTGTGTGAATTCTAGGTTATTTTAAATAGTTCCGATGGTTCCAAATATGCATCACTAGCTTCTTGTTTTTGTTTAAAAGAGTGATTTACAACTTTGAGTTTTATTTCCTGTGTCTTGATGAGTGACTCACTGAATAGCGGGACATGTCACTCGATAGCTGAGTTCTGTGAAGCCCAGGGATGGAAGACATGTACAGTTCCCTGTCAATGCAAACAAGCCTATTCATCCCAAACATAGAGCAGTAGATGATGAGAAATAGTTTGCTTTTGTTATTACAATTCAACACCCAGCATGGGCTATGTACAAATTTTCAAAATATATTTGCAGTTCGTGGTTTTGGAGGCTCACAGTCCGAGATTGGGCAGACCTCACTACTTCAGGCATGTGGTCAAGCTGGAGGATGGCAGCTGCCTGGCGAGGACACAGCAGTTACCTCTCATGCCAGGAGACACACGAAGATTTATTCATTTGCCTACATTTATTTTATTTGTAAGAGTTACACGGAGAAAGTGGGAGAGACAGAGAGAGCGTCCGTGTACTCATTCCCTCCTGCAGTGGCAACGGAGCCTGGAGGCCAGGAACCCAGAGCTGCTTTTGGTTCTGCCGTGTGGGGGCAGGGAGAACATCTCCACTGCCTCCCAGGCACGTTAGCAAGGAGCTGGATCAGGAGCGGAGCAGCTGGGACTAACAGCCTCCCATATAGGATGCCAGCACCAAGGTGGCAACTTTATTGTCCACCCAACAGTACCAGCCCCAAGATTTATTTTTTTATGTATTTGAAGAGTAGAGTTACACAGAGAAGACAGGGAGAGGGAGAACTATCTTTCAGCCAGTGGTTCATTCTCCAATTGTTTGCAATGGCTAGGTCTGGGCCAGGCTTAAAGCCAGCTTAAGTGAGACCAGAGCCAACATGGGATGCTGATGTCACAGCTCAAGGCTTAACTGGCTATGTCAAAATGTCTTCCACATAGGCAAGGTTCACTTTTATAATCAGCCTACTTGTTTTTGTTTGCTTTCTTTTTAAATATTTCGTTTTGGTTGGGAAGGCAGATTTACACAGAAGGAGACAAGACAGATCTCCCATCCAGGTCTGGCACAGTAGCGTGGCAGCTAAAGTCCTTGGCTTGCATGCGTGGGGATGCCATATGGGCACTGGTTTGTATCCTGACAGCGCTGCTTCCCATCCAGCTTCCTGCTTGTGGCTTGGGAAAGCAGTGGAGGATGGCCCAAAGCCTTGGGACCCTGTGCCCACATGGGAGACCTGGAAGAAGCTCCTGGCTTCAGATTGGCTCAGCTCTGGCTGTTGCAGTCACTTGGAGAGTGAATCAACAGACAGAAGATCTTCCTCTCTCTCGTCTCTGTATATCTGCCTTTCCAATAAAAATAAATAAATCTAAACAAACAAAAACTTGCAACCAC
The DNA here is from genome assembly GCF_017591425.1 of Ochotona curzoniae. NCBI lineage: Eukaryota > Metazoa > Chordata > Mammalia > Lagomorpha > Ochotonidae > Ochotona > Ochotona curzoniae. The sequence goes on from NW_024467106.1 coordinate 61,686,965, forward strand.
TGGGTCAACCCCCAAAGCAAATAAGTAAGAAGCAATGGCATTTCCATTCCACAGTTCCCGCTTTGATTAAAAAAAAAAATCAAAAATCACATAACATAGTTGTAATTGGATTTCTTGGATTTTCAAATTTTCCAAAAAATCAATTCAACTCTTAAGTCCAAGTGGTATATTTTGAACACAATTAAAAATTTCAGCCATTTTTATTCATTTGACTCTTTCCAGACTTAATCTTTCCATACTTTGCAACAGTCACTATAGAATATTTATCAAACCTATTTTTAATATTTATTTTTATTGGAAAATCAGATATACAGGGAGGAGAGACAGGAAAATCTGTCATCCATTGGTTCACAAGTGGCCCCAACAGTCAGAGCTGAGCCTGGAACCTCTTCTGGTTCTCCCACGGGGGAGCAGGGTGCTTTGGGCCATCCTTGACTGCTTTCCCAGGTCACATGCAGGGAGCTGGATGGGAAGTGGGGCTGCCGGGATTAGAACCGGCGCGCCCATATGGGATCCAGGCAAATGAAAGGAGAGGACTTGAGCTGCTAGGTTTCTGTGGTGGGCCCTCTTCAATTTTTAAATCAGATTTATCAGCCTAGCTCTCCACTTCCCCTGTTTTCCAGGGACACAGCTTGAACGCCTCAGTCTTGCTCCAGGGTGTAACCTCAGGAAATCAAACATCTGACATCACATTCCACACACTACGTATGTAGGCTCCTCTGATGGAGGACAGCAAGCCACTCTGAGTATTCAAGTAACTTGAATACCTACTAGACAACTATCAAGATGTTCTTCCTTCCTGAGGAGGTGCTGTCTACTGATTCCAACCCACTGGGTAAAGCAGTTTCCCAGGGAATTACCCGTGAAGGATGCCAAGCCTAAGAATGACAATAAATAAGCTAATGTTTTCATGACAGGAAACATTCTAAAGTTCCACTATGACGTGAAGGCCGGCTCCCCAGCCTCCCTTCTTCTGCCACAGGAAAAGAGGCTGGATTTGGCTTCCCAACAGCCAAGCCCTGATGTGGTGTTTATGGCGTTATTTACATTGGAGATAAGGCACAGAGCTGAGGGGTCCCGCTGGATTGCCACGCAAACAGGATAACGAGCGAGCGCTCTCCCCCAAGAAAATCCAATAGGGTCATTTTTTTTTTTTTTTTTTTTTAGTGGTTTTTAGTGCTGGAGTCCACTCGGCACCACCGACCCCAAGGCCCAGGGGGGCGCCAGCCCAGAACCTGCTCCTGAGCTTGGAGCAGCATTCCAGGCAAGCACAGCTTTTCATGACTAGGACTGTGGGCGTGGTCCCAGGAAAGCCAATCAGGGCCAGGCTTGTTGGCCTGTGGAAGGCTGCGCGCTCTGATTCGCTAGGTGTTGACCGGCCCTGTGCGCTGCCCGCTGTCCCGGGGTTGCATCACCTGGGAGCGCAGGGCCGCGGCGTGGTCGGCGGCTGCTTTCCAGGCTAGCCAGCCCGCAGGGGCTCTCCAGGTACGCTGGGCTCCTCGCATGCATCGGGTCCCCGCCCGCCGGGCCTTCGGGGGACGCACATTCCCGGGGTTCCCTGAAGGCGCCAGAGCCTGCGCGCTGGGCCCCATGTGTGCGACTCGTGCTGCCCGCAGAGGCGAGGGTCGCGCTCGCACACTTTGCAGTCCTGGGAGAGTAGGACCCGATTTTTTTTTTTTTTTTTTTTAAGATGGCATTTTTGGAGAACTCCCGGTGGTGCATTGGTTGCCTATCTGTGATTATTTTGGAGGACGGAGATTGGGAGGCGGCCTAAGGCGGGTTGATTCCTTGGGCCGCGAATCTCAATCTTCAGGAATTCCTTAGGTGTGCTGGGGGGTTCTCGAACCTTGGACGGTTTTGAGAATTGAGGGGTGTGGAGCACGCTGGAGAAGTCCAGCTGGTGGGCGAAGTTCTTACTAAACCGAGGCGTTCTTAAGAGCAGGGCAAGGTCGGGATCTCCCTGCCTGGCAGCCGTGGTGACATGGGGTCCTAAGGGCTGACTGTGGGGTCCTAAGGGCTGAATGTGGCGTCCTGAGGGCTGACTGTGGGGTCCTCAGGGCTGAATGTGGCGTCCTTGCTCCCGGGCTCACACACTGTCTAGTAATACAGCTGGTAATTGATTGGTTCCCCGCCACCCCGACTGAGCAGCTCGCTTCAGCAGGGCCCAGCCCCAAGCTGTTGGGGGCAATTTGGGAAGTCATCCAGCAGACGGGAAATTAATGTCGGAATAAGTTAAAGGGGGTGGGGGAGCGGAAGAGTATGAGATTTTAAACAAAAACCTTGATGCTTCAGTACGCTTTTCCTGGGTGTGTGCAAGTTAATGAGCTGAACACAATGCAAGTTAAGGAGATATTGCCAAACTAGAAGTTTAAGGTGTGGTGACTGGGGCAGGTGGCATCCCGAGGGTATCCTGGCAATGTTAATGTACTGCCCTGTGGTTGCTGGAGACTGTTGTGCCAGTACAGCTCTCCAGTGGATACAATGGGCCAGAGCAACCCTGTGATTTATGCATGGAGGCTGTTTCTCTTCCGCAGCCGCCATAGCCCGGTCACTGGGACAGGGCTCTGCCTGGGATGGTCAGCGCTCATCTGCTGGTTTTAACGTTGGGCATAATAGTACAGTGATTTACTTCGTCTTGAGAGAGTAGAAACTGGCTAGATAATTCAGCAGCTCAGAGCTCAGAGGAAGTGGTTCAGATGGGTGTCTGTGACAAAGTGTCAGAACGGAGTGCCAGTCCCTAGGGGTCTTGTTAAATGCAGGTGCGAGAGTGCTTAGCCTAGCAGTTGAGCTTGCTAAGTGCACTTGTCTCACATGGAGCACTTCAGTGCATTCCCTGCTGTAGCCCTGACTGCAGTTTCTAATGACTTCAGTGGAGTTCTTCTGCTTATGTGAGGAAAGCCGGATTGAGTAACTGGCTTTTTTTTTCCAGGCTGTAACATCATTGGAAAGGGAAATGGTGGATGGGAAATCCCTTATCTTTGCAACTGTAAATTAAAAAAAAAATCAAATAAATAAAAAACCTGTTTTTTTTTTTTTTTTAGAAGTAAGCTTTGAGTCCTAGGTCGGTGGTGGGGCTAACAAGTTGCATTTTAAAAAAAGATTTCATGTATTTGAAACAGTTACAGGAGAGTGAGAGAAGGAGAAACAGAAATTGCCGTGCACTGCTTCACTCCCTACATGGCTATTGTGGGGCTAGGGCCCAGCCACAGTGAGGTCAGAAACCTCCCAGGTTTCCCACATGGGTACAGGAACCTAAAGCCCTTGGCAGGCCTCTACTGCTTTCCCAGATATGTTAGCAGGAAGCTGGATCGAAAGTGGAGCAGCTGGGACTTTTGGCAGCGCCCATGTGGGACGGTGGTATCGCAGGCAGTGGCCTTACCACTATGCCTCAATGTCAACCTCAGCGTGTAGACATGAGCTTTCAGAGACCCAGCGTTGAGTAGCAGCTCTTATCAGTGATGGCAGTGGAGGACAGGTATGGGCTCCGTAGACCCAGCGTTGAGTAGCAGCTCTTTCCAGTGATGGCAGTGGAAGGCAGGTCTGGGCTCCATAGACCCAGCGTTGAGTAGCAGCTCTTTCCAGTGAAGCAGCTCAAGTGCTTCAGAGGTCTGGATTGAGTTCCAGACTCCTGGCTTTGGCCAGGCCCAGTATTGAAGGCATTTGGGGATTGAACCAGCAGATAGACTATCTCTTCCCTTCAGAAAATTAAATTAAAGTGTAAAAAAATAAAATGAGACAAGTGAATATATCATTACCTTAAAGTCTATTAGTCTTCAAGTATAATCCTGTAAATGTCAATGTTTTTTTTTTAAGATTTATTTATTTATTGGAAAGTCAGATATACAGAGAGAAGGAGAGACAGAGAGGAAGATCTTCCATCCGATGATTCACTCCCCAAGTGACTGCAATGGCCACTGCTGCGCCAATCTGGAGCCAGGAGCCAGGAGCCTCTTCCGGATCTCCCACATGGGTGCAGGGTCCCAAGGCTTTGGGCCGTCCTCGACTGCTTTTCCAGGCCACAAGCAGGGAGCTGGATGGGAAGTGGAGCTGCTGGGATTAGAAAGGCGCCCATCTGGGATCTCGGGGCGTTCAAGGTGAGGACTTTAGCCACTAGGCCACACTGCCGGACCCAAATGTCACTGGTTTTTTTAACAAGGTAGTCACTGACCCAATAGGACACTTAACAAGTCAGTAAATGCAAACTCGAACACTTCTTTATTTCTTTTTTTTTTAAAAAATTATTTCTTTATTATATTTTTGACAATCTTTACATAGTTAATTAGGGTAAAAAGGTACAAGGGGTATAGGAAAGTGGGCAAGACTATTATTTCCATATTGTTTCATTCATACATCTGAAGTAAAGGGGATATTGAGGGAGAAGCCCCACCCAGTCTCCCACCCACCCCAGGTCCCGGATGTGGGGCATGATCTGAGATACTTGCTCAAGTGGTTTTGATAGTTCACCAGTAATGAATTGCTGCTAATCTCGCCACCCGAAGCACGATGAGATCATTGAAGAATCCTCTGATTGACACAGTCCCTCATAGTCTCCATTTGCCCAGTATTTCGCTGCCAATATATAGCTGAGGTGGTTGATTGACTTGTTCTGTCTTCTGTCTTTTCTTGGTTAGGTTGAACACTTCTCTCAATCCTTCAAAATCCAGAGGTTGGGTCCAGTGCAGCAGCCTGGTGGTTAAAGTCCTCTCCTTGTACATACCAGGATCCCATATCAGTACTGTTTTGTATCCCGGCTACTCCACTTCCCATCCAGCTCCCTGCTTATGGCCTGGGAAAGCAGTTGAGGATGGTCCAAGTTCTTGGAATCCTGTACTTGCATGGGGGATCCAAAAGAGGCTCCTGGCTTCTGGCTTCATGTCAGTTCAGCTTAGGCCATTGAAACCACTTGGGAGGTGAACCAGCATATGACAGATCTTTTCTCTGTGTATCTCCTCTCTGTAAATCTGACTTTCCAATAAAAATAAATCTTTAAAAAAAATCCAGAGGTTGCATTAAGAATTTAAAATGGAAAATTGCATACAGCTTGTATTTAAAACTACTTACTGTTACACTCTGGGTGCAGTGAGCTTTTTCAGTTTATTATGTGGCCAGCCTGTTCTTATATTTTCTATATAAAATTTACAGTGTCATGGCATTTGACATAGCTGTTAAGAGTCGCCTTGGGATTCCCAATGACATATCACACTCTGGGTTAGAGCTCTGGCTGCTGTGTTTTCATTCCTACTGATGTGCAAGTTCAAGTACCAGCTACCTGCTGGTTAAAAACATTAAAAGAAAATAAAAACTTGACCTAGCTTCCAACCGCAGCTGAAAAATTAATAGGGGTAACAGAAAAGGAGAGTCACTATCACAAGTCGTTTTTTCTTTTTTAACAGCTGAGTCGCTTGCTATGCTTAATAGGATTTTAGGAAGAACGGGCTTCAGGCTTATTTTACAGAGCGAAATTTCCATGTGCTGATTCATTCCCCAAATGGCTACAAAAGCCAGAGCTGAGCTTATCTGAAGTCTGGGAAAACAGTCAAATGTGGCTCAAGTGTCTGGGTCCTTGTCCATACTAGGAAACCTGAAAGAAGTTGGGGTTCCTGGCTTCAGCCTGGTCCAGCCCTAGCCATTGTGGTCATTTGGAGAGTGAACCAGTTGATGGAAGTGGTATATCTCCTTTCTCTGTAACTCTGCCTCTCATATGAGTGAAAAATAATTTTTTTTAAGATTTATTTTTATTAGAAATGTAGAGTTTACAGAGAGAAGATATAGAAAGATTTTCCATCCGCTGGTTTGCTCCCCAAGTGGCTGCAATGGCTGGAGCTGAGTCAATCTAATGGCAGGAGCTTCTTCTGGATCTCCTATGCGGGTGCGGAGTCCCAAGGCTTTGAGCCATCCTCGGCTGCTTTCCCAGGCCACAAGCAGTGAGCTGGATGGGGAGGGAGGGCAGCAGACACACTAACCAACACCCACATAGGATCCCGGCATGTGCGAGGTGATGACTTCAGCCACTAGACTATCACATTGTGCCTGAAAAATAAATCTTAAAAAAAAAAAGTTTGTTACAGGTGAAACTGTCCTAAAATTAGTAGTGGGGATTGTTTTACAGCTTTATGAGTATACTGCATTGCAAACTTTGAAACTATGTGCTTTACTGTATATGAATCTTAACTCAGTAGAACTAATATTTGAAGTACTAGGTAATACGGTAGTGTGTGCACTGCAATTGTAGAGTGTACTGCTGGTATAGGTTTCTTTTGACAGTGAATTTCTTTTGTCTTGCAGCAACAAAATGGTTCAACAAGTTCCAGAAAACATCAGTTTTCCTGCTGAAGAAGAGAAAATTTTGCAATTCTGGTCTGAATTTGATTGTTTTCAGGAATGCTTAAAACAATCAAAACACAGGCCAAAGTATGTGAATTTCGAATTCTTAAGAATAGCTTTTTTGGGGGGCTTAGTTCTGTTAAACTAGAAACTTTGTTCATCTTTGTTTTAACAGATCAGTTTCCTGTATAGTGAGTACTTACTACGCTTAATAAATGAGTTCCTAATCATTGGGGGAAATTTCTATCTCCTTTCTGCCTTTAGTGTAATTACTGCCTTTTCCGAAGCTCTTAGCCCGAAGTACCCTGCAGAACACTTCACCTAGAACACTAGTCTTGTTGTCACAGTTTGCATTTTATGTCTTGTGTGCTCAGGAGCTTTATGAAGTACGAGTTTATTCCCCAGTTTTACTGCTGAGATAACTCAGGACCAACAACTTGTTTATTACATGCAATGATGAATACAATGGCCAATGGAATGACAGGCTGTCCATTTCTACCAAAACTGTATGCTTTCTGAAGGCATACCTTAAGCAAATGTCTAGTAATGATGTCTGTGAGTTTCCTAAACTTGCTCCCCTTCTTTTCCCTAAAGGCATCCATAGAAACATGTCTGAAATTCTTGCTGTCTGCTGAATTAAACCATGTGCTTTAATTACCTCTCTTAGATTTACCTTTTATGATGGGCCTCCTTTTGCAACTGGACTGCCTCACTATGGACATATACTGGCGGGGACAATCAAGGATATAGTTACAAGATACGCTCACCAGAGTGGGTTTCATGTTGACAGAAGATTTGGATGGGATTGTCATGGTTTACCTGTGGTATGTTTCAGTCTCTGGCCTTCGAATGTTCTGGGTCTTACAGATGTAATCACGGTATAAAGTATTAAGTCTTTGTATGTCAGGCTTTTTTTTTTCCAACTTTGTTTCTGTTACATTATTTGTAGTTTATTTTCTAGGGTTGCTTGTAGTTTTATAAGGCAGGGTTATTAATAACCTTATCAATTTTTTTTTCAGGAATATGAAATTGATAAGACCCTGGGCATCAAAGGACCAGAGGATGTGGCCAAAATGGGAATCGCAGAGTATAACAATCACTGCCGAGCAATTGTGATGAGATATTCTACGGAGTGGAAGGTATGACAGGGCGTTTTCAGTTTATTTTATTGTTTTATGATACAATTCCATTGGTTCTGAGATTTCCCTTCCCCCAAAAGATTTGCTTCTAAAAGGGAAGTTGAAATGGTTTATGATCCTTTGCATGAAGTATTCTCCAGGGTGGTTGTGCTTGTGAGTAACGCTGGAGGGGCTGACCCTTTGTACTCTGGATGCCCAAGGAGTGTCCCCTCCCATCCCTCAAACCTTTAGCCTAAATTAAACTCTGTGTGCTTCCTTGATCTCCTGTGGATCTCCTACCTACACACAGTAGGTACCACACAAAATTGATTGTCAGTGTTTCGGTAAGATGTGGATATTTATCAAAATCCAATTTTGAACCATTTTTTATTTTTTAGATTTGCTTCTTTTTAATTGGTAAGGCTGATTTATGGTGAGAGAAGGAGAGACTCCTGTCCTTCCATCTGCTGGTTTACTTCCCAAATGGCTTCAACAGCCAGAGCTAAGCTATGCCAAGGCCAAGGGCCAGGAGTTTCTTCTGGGTCTTTCACAAGGGTACCAAGTCCCAAGGGCCATCTTTCGCTGGTTTCCCAGGCCATAATGAAGGAGATGGGCAGGAAGGGGAGCAGCTGGGACACAAGCTGGCACTCGTGTGGGATGAAGTGCTTGGAGGTGGAGGATTCGCCAGTTGAGTCATTGCGCTGGCATCTGTTTTTATTTTGAAGATTCGTTGTATGTAATTGAAAGATAGAATGATAAAGATAGACATTGTGTTCTCTTCCAGCACTTTGCCAAAGTGCATTAGGAGGAGGATGGATGGGAAGCAGATCAGCCTGGACTCAAGCCAGTGTTGTGATATGGGATGACTGTTGCAAGCAGCTGCTTGCCCACGATGCCAGCCTCTGCATTAGTGTTATGTGAATTTTTAAATATGTTACTCATTTTGTAAAGATTTATTGGGATGGGTTGCAGAGGGAAGGGGAGACAGGTCTATTGGCTGGTTCATTCCCCAACTGGCTACAGCTGCAAAGGCTGGACCAGATTGAAGCTGGGAGTTTTTCGTGCATCTGCCACGTGAGTTTAGGGTCCCCAAGCATTTGGGCCATCCTCTGCTGCTTTCCCATACACATTAGCAGGGAGCTGGATGGGATGTGGAGTAGCCAGGACTCAGACCAATGCCCATGTGGGATGCTGGTGCCATAGGCTGTGGGTTAACTTGCTGTGCCACAGTTCTTCCCTCCCTCCTCCCCCCTTATGTGAATTTGACTTTTCATGATGCCAGAGAGCTCCTGCCCTCACTTTTTCTTCAGGTTTTAGAACCAGAATTTTTCCTTTTTCCCCTGCCTCTCAGATTATTCTGTCTGTATGACTTAAAAACATGAGTGCTTCTGTTCTTTTCAATATGACCCACCTTACCTTTGACCTCTCAAACTTGGTGTTCCTCAGAGTTCCGTATTTGGCCACAGTATCATTTTTTACATTCTTCAAATGTTAATCCACATGATCAAAACCCGGAAACCATACCCTATCAAGACCTTGTTATCTCTTTCCTCATTGACATATTCCTCATGTTCTTTCCAGTAAGCTGCCATGTTTCTACCTTCATCACACTCTTCCTCTGCTCAGAAACGTCTGAGTGATTTCTGATTTCATCCATATGAGAGATCAGAGCTCCTGTTTTTTTCCAGTTTAACTTTCAGCCTTGTTACTTACCATCAGGAGAAAATCGTGAACAGGGTAACATACACAGGTCTTTTCCTCTCTTCTTAAATATTTGAAAAAATTTTAATTTTTCATTTTGAAATCATTTCAGACTTACTAAATAAATGCTATGAAGAGTTCTCCTACACCCTTCCTCCACCTTTCCCAATTTGTGCCATCTTAAGTGTCGATGGTACAGCTTTTCAAAACTAGAAAATTAATTTTGACAAGGGACTACGGATTCATTCAGATGGCACTCTTTGTGCCACATTTTTTTTTTTAATTTCTGAGTCTATGCAGTGTGACACAATGAATTTAGTTGTCATGTCTTTGTCTCCTTTAGTGTGGAACAGTCATTCAAACTTTGTCTTTCAGTCTTTTGAAACATACAGACAGGTTCTCAGTGTCTGATGTTTCTTCAAATTTAGATTATGCATTTTTGTCAAAAATTTAAAAATGCCATCTCCTTCTCAGTGTGTCAAATCAGAAGGCATAGCCCATTAATGATGATAGCTTTGTTCATTTGAGTATTATCAAGTAATACATGACTAGTGAATACATATCTTAAGGGGAGATTCTTTACAACTATTCTTCCAATCATACTTTCATTCAATAATTTTAGCATCATTTTGATAATTCCTACCAGTAACACTTCAACCTGTGGTGTTTGCCAAATAGTGATTAATAATATTATCTGTGTTTGTGGATGAATGGGAAGAAAACTGATCTTTGAATTGCATATTGTTTACAGTACAGATTTGCTTGAACTGTTGGTTATTCTTTCTAAAATGACTGTGTGTATCGACAATAAAAGTGAAAAGCAGCAGAGACCGTTGTCTGATACCTCTCCTTTGTGTCTTAAAGTCCACTGTCACCAGGCTGGGCCGATGGATTGACTTTGACAACGACTACAAAACTCTGTATCCACAGTTCATGGAGTCTGTCTGGTAGGTTTACTTCAGTGCTTATCTTAGTGAAGCTGTGTTGCACATGCGGGATAATTCTTTTGTGTTTTGCTCTTTCTTTCTAAGATTTATTTATTTTTTATTGGAAAGACCGATTTCCAGAGAGAAAAATATTCCATCTGCTGGTTCACTTAGCACATGGCTGTAACAGCTGGAACTGAGCTGATCCAAAGCCAGGAGCCGGGAGCTTCCTCCAGGTCACTAGACTTTGGGCCATCCTCTGCTGCTTTTTCCATGCTAGAGAGCTGGGAGCTGGATGGGAAGGAGAGCAGCCGGGACACTTGCAAAGGGAGGATTAGATAATTGAGGTTATTGCATTGAGTGTGGTATAATTCTTAAGCTTTTGACTCTGACATGTCTCTGTGGACATGTCCAGATCTTTATATCAAAGGACAGGAAGTCTTGGGGATACCAAAGATTTTGGATAGCGGATTTGCATTCATTAATAACAACTAGAGTTTCCCTATTCAGAGCATCTAAAATCAGGTTCTGTGTTAATGCATCTCAGAACAAAGCTCTAGATCAGAAATATTGAACAGTTGAGTGTGATTACATTTTTACCACATTTAGTAAAGCTAAAATTTTCATTTCAATAAATTAAACTTTTAAATTCACACATGAGTAGCATATACCATATTGACCAGTAAAACCATTGACCACAGTGGCCAGCTCTGGACTAGGGTGAAGCCATCATTCAGGGTGGCAGGAGTCCAGAGACTTGGGCCATCTTCTGCTGCTTTTCCCAGGCCACTAGCAGAGTTAGAGGAGGAGTGAAGACACTTGCATCAGATGCTGCTGTTGCATGTGGTAGTTTTATCCACTACACCACAGTAGTGGCCACAACAACCAGAGCTGAGGCGATCAGGAGCAGGAGCCAGGAGCTTCCTCTGGGTCTCCCACGCAGGTGCAGGGCCCCAAGGCTTTGGTCTGTCCTTGACTGCTTTCCCAGGCCACAAGCAGGGAGGTGGATGGGAAGTGGAGCAGCTAGATACAAACCAGCCACCCGTATTGGATCCTGGCAGATGCAAGGCGAATATTCAGCCATTGGGTATCGTGCCAGGCCCCTAAAATATATAAATCTTAAGAGAGAAAGAGAATGTACAATAGAAAGGCAAAATTAAATAGTGTTCTCACCTCTGTATTTTCCTATCCATTAAGGTATGTGAGTAATCATCATGGGACAATATGAGGTAACTGTACTGTCACTGCTTGTACAGTGTAGTGGGACACTTAGTTTCGTGCACCCCATTTTTTTTTTAGATTTATTTTTATTGGAAAGGCAGATATACAGAGAGGAGTAGAGACAGAGAGGAAGATCTTATGTCTGATAGTTCACTCCCCAGATGATGGCAACGGCTGGAGCTCAGCCAATCAGGAGCCAGGAGCTCTTCCAGGTCCCCCACGCAGGAGCAGAATCCCAAAGCTTTGGACTGTCCTCCAAGCGGTCCAAGCAGGGTCGCTGAGATTAGAACTGGTGCCCATTTGGGATTCCGGGCATGCAAGGGGAGGACTTTAACCACTACGCTACCACGCCGGGCCCCATGTATCCCATTTTTTTAATGTTCAAAAAAAAACTTTCAGCAGACTAGAAGAGATACTTGATCCTAATCCAGAAGGTTATTACTTTTTAAATTGCTTTGGTAATTATTTCATATAATGGACAGATTTCATTGAAATTTAGATAGTATACCAAATAAAAACAATGTTAAGAGAATATTCAGAAATGCCAACCTCAGGTTAGCCTGGCGACTAATGCCTGCTTGCCTGTGCTGTATCTCATATGAACACCAATTCGTATCCTGCTTCCCATCCAGCTCTCTGCTGGGAAAGCAGTCGAGGAAGTAAATCTTTCAAAAAAAAAAATCTATAAATGTTTTCAAGGTCTCATAAACCGTGAATATGTACGTAGATATGTGCAGATTTACATCACTGCTGTCATATTGGTGTGTCACTTGGTTTTCCCAGCAGCCTGTCATGAACTTCCGTGTCGGAGAGTGACATTTCCGCTCTCGTTTATGGGAATGGAATTTTTTCGTTATCTAATTGTTAATTTTCAACTCCTGCTAGGTGGGTCTTCAAACAACTCTATGATAAAGGACTCGTTTATAGAGGTGTGAAGGTCATGCCCTTCTCCACTGCATGTAGCACTCCACTTTCCAATTTTGAATCACACCAGAATTACAAGGTATGTGAAATTATGAAACGAATTAGAATTGAATGATTATCATCAGATTTCCATACAGCGCCAAGGTGGAAAGTTATCTGGAGTGTAAGTCCGACACTTCTTACTTAGTCCTGATAAGTAATACTTACCAATCCTTGGACAAAGAGTATATTGAGATTAAAAACACATGCACTATCTTCTTAAGAAATTTTATTTTTAACATAGGTTGAGAGGGATGCACAACCATGTGGGCCTTGATTGGGGTGGGGAGTGTTGCAGTATGGAGGAATTGGGGTGGGACAGATGTTGCCAGGTTTTGTTTATTTTTTTCTTCTATGCCCCCTGTAGGGGAGGGGTGGCACTCCTTGCTGTCAAACTATATCTGCACCCCAACATGGGAGACAGTCATCTGATGATACCTTAGAGTATTTCGAGCGTTGGTGTGGCTTGAGCGGTTTTCACAGTTCTGAGATGTTGTTGGCTTCATTGTGCTGGATTTGAGAAAATCTTTCTGTTAGTGACCAAGTCTACCTTAGTGCATCCACAGACCCAGGAACATGCTGTGAAGCTTGTTCATCCCGTTCTGCTTTCTGTCCTCTGACAAGGCACTCGACATCTGCTGGCTTAGATGAACTGGCTGTCATATTCCCCGTGTGCATCGAGGCATAGTGTCCACTGCACAGACATCAGCAATTGAGGAGACCTAGTCCTGACACATGCACTCCAAGGTTGGACCATATATCTTGTGATTTTCCCTGTGGCCAGGGTTTGAGTCCAGCCAGCTAGTTGGGTAGTCCCCTAGGAAACCTCTTCCAGGATAACCTCAGACTGAACCTTGTGTATGCCAGCCAGTTGTGTCAGGTTTGGTCTATCACCTTCACCAGCCAGTGCACATACTGGTAGATGCGGCTGTTCAGTTCTGCCCCAGCTCCATCTCTCATGTAAATAGCCCGCTTGGTCCTCACATATACCAGTGAGAGCCACGTCCTAGTTTGGATAATACCTAATAACCCTCACCAGATCTGTTCCTAGTCCCAATTTTTGTGTGTGCCAGCCTCTGCTGTGACCTCATCCAGCCCAGGCCACATCTTATCTGGCTCACATGCACACCCAGTGGGTAGCAGGCCATGCCACTTGGTTCAGCCAAGGCCCACATGATTTGGCCTGACTCAGTCATGCCCTCTGGTTTCCCTGCTCTAAACCAACCTTTCTCAGTTCTCTGGCTTACCTACAAGCACAGCGGCCCAGTCCAGAAGTCATTCCTCCGCTGTCAAACATACCCTCAGCTACCCCACTTCCAAAATCCCCAAGCCCCTTTCCCGGGCAATCTGCAGTCACCCCCACCAGGGGCTGGGGTGATGTGTCCCACCCTAGTGTTGCCCCACCTTCCTCATATATCTTTCTTTCTTTTTTTAATTGAATAGGTAACAATGCTGCACATTGGTATGGTTAACACAAATTTGGGTTAACCAATCCCAGATTACCTGCTAGCTACTGGGTCCTTCTCTGCTAGCAGTGTGACACTTGCCTTGGTACAAGGCAAGCTAGGCAGTTGCCAACAACTGGGGGAGTATGATTGATTTTACCATCTGGTGGCAGAAGCCACAGAACTTGGGCCATCTAATTCTACCTTCCTGATGAAGACGGAGGAACAGAACTTCCTTCCATCAACTGGTTCATTCCTCAGATGGCTAAAACAGTCAGGTCTGGGCCAGGCCAAAGCCAGGTGCTTCATCCAGGTCTCCCTGGGTCTGGCAGGGACCCAAGCACTTGGGCCATTGGAAAATGGCAGCTTTTCTGGGTCCATTAGCAGCAACCTGCATCGAAAGTGGAGCAGCCAGAATCAAACACAGCTATAGGGGATGCTGGCTTTGCAGGTGGCAGAGTAACCAGATACCACAATATTGTTTCCTAATCCATTCCTTTTAAAGAATGCTGGCTTGTTTGAAATTCTTGTTTTATGCCCAAGGTTTGGAAAGTATATTAGTGAAATTTATTCTTTTTTTTTATGGTGTGTGTTTATTTATTTTTTTACTCTTTCAATATATTTCCTTTTTAAAAAAATTCTTTTATTTTGGCAATCTTTACATAATTGATTAGGGCAGAAAGGGTCAAGTGCTACAGGAAAATGGGTAATATTATTGATATTTTAATATTATTAATATATTAATATTATTTATTTATTTTTTTCTGTATCCGGGATAAGGAAAGAGATAAAGGGAAAAGCCCCATCCAGCCTCCAACCCATCCCAGGTTCCCAACGTGGGGCACTCTCTGAGGGTCCTGCTCACACAGTGTTGATAGTTCAACAGTTCTGAATTGCTGCCAATCTCGCCACTCCAAACATGTTAAAATCTCTTCAAATCCACTGGCTGACATTGTCTCTTCATGGTTGGGGTTCTGAGATCAGCAGTTCAGTTGGAGGGATCCCCAGAGAAACTTCATCTGAGGTGATCCCAGACCTGATTCTTGTGTGTGCTTGCCAGGACAGGGTCCGACACAGTCTGTTGTCCCAATCAGCTTATGCACCTGCTGATGGCTGCAATTGCTGGGTCAGTTCTGTTTCCAGCCCCGTCTTCCATGCAAACCAATGGGTGTTGCAGTTTAGCCTGATCCTGCCACTTCATACTCAGCCCTCACACAAACCAGTGGGAGCTGCAGCCTACTCAGGGCAATGCCCATAAGCCCCACCAGGCCTGCACCCTGTCTTGGTTCCCATGCTTGTCAATATGTACCGCAGACTTGTTCAGTGTGTCCCACATCCCATTTAGCTCTCGTACATGTCAATGGGCATTGAAGCGTAGTTCAACCTAACCAACCCTACTATCCAGCCCACACACGTACTGGTGGGTGTCTTTCTGTCTAGCCACCCCTGCCCCTGTCCTAATTTTCATGCTCTCTAGTGGGAGTGATAACCCAAGAGGGAGGTGCCCACTTTTTCCCTTCTAGGCCACTCCCACTTCCTGATTATGCACTCTCCAGGTGGTTTTGGAGTTTAACTTGACAGAATTAGCCCCCAGTGCCAGCCTCTGCCAGTTGATGCTGTGGTAAGGCTCAACCAATCCTTACCCACTCTAATTTTTGCTTGCACCAACAGAAACAATCAGTCCAGCCTGGCTTTTCCCTGATCTAGCTTACATGAGGCTCACAGGTGTTGTAGCCCTGCCTGGTCTGGTCTGCCTGCAACACAGCTCATGCTTTCCAGTGGGATTGGCTGTCCAGCAGAGGAGCCCTCCACATTGGCCCTATCAGCTTTGTCCCCTCCCTCCCTGGTTTTCATGTGTGCTGTTTGGGCACTGTGGCCCAGTCTGGTACAGCTTACCTCTGCTTGGCATTTGCCATTGGGTGTTGTAGCCTGGCCCGGCCCGACCTGGCCCATCTCCAAATCCAGCTGACGCTGGCGAGGGTTACAGCCTAGCCCAGCCCAGCAAGCATCCAATCCCAGCCGTAATGTATATTGGTATACCTGGCCCAACCCACACTGTATTCTGGTGCTCAGATTTGCCAGTCGGTGATGTGAACTGGTTCAGCCAGGTCTGCCCCTGACCTATGTCAAACGTATGCCAGTGGGTACCTTTCCCTGGCCTGGTCTGGGCTGCTCCCTATCGTGGTTCTTGCACTCACCTGCACGGACTGTATTTTGCTAGAGGAGTTGCCCAGGTTCCTCATCAGAACCTCTCCCAATGCCAGATTTTGCGCATACTGGTGGGTCCACGGGCGAGCCTTATTTAGTTCACCTCCTGTCCTAGCAGGAACAGTGGCTTTTTCTGACTGGCCTTCAACCCATTTTGGTTTTCACTATTGGATGTGTTAGTCCAGCCAAGGCTTGTTCATACCCGGACACTATTCACACATGGCTTGGTAGGGGCAGAGACCTAGCCTAGTCCATCCTACATCTACCCTGGTCCTCCACAGCACCAGATGGAGCTGGAGTCTGGCCTGGTTAGGTGTACCCAGCCCCAGTTCACACTTGTGCCAAGGGAGACTGCAACCATGTCCAAACCAGAACCCCACCCCCACTCTAGCCCCAGCACTAACCAGTGGGAACCCCAACTCAGTGTATCTTCTTGGCTCCCCAGCTGGGTCTGTTTCCAGCCATATATTGTGCTCATGCCACTGGTTGCTCTGACCCAGCTTGGCATAGCCACTCACCTGGTCTTGGCCTTTGCCTTAGATGCTGTGGTCTAGTATCCCTGGCTCATGCAGACCAGTAGGTGTAAGAGCCTAGCTTGGCATGACCTGTGCTCCATCCTGATTTCTATTCTTGCTTGTGAGCTAAGGTTTGCTCGGCCCTTTCAGGTCTGCCCCCTTCCATTTGCAGCTCGACCCAGCCCACATCCTGTTTTAGGCTTCACATTCCGGTGTTGCTGCCTTGACCTGCCCAGACTGTTGTTGGTTCCTTTACCCATAAGTGATGGCAGGTTCCATAGTCACACCTAGCTCAGCCCATCACCACCCCAACTCTTGAGCTAACCAGTGAGACTTGTATCTCCATATTGTTATTTTCAGACTTCCCCAAGAGAATGTACCCCCTGATCTGATTCTCTTGCGTGTTGGTTAGTGTCTTCACCCTGCCAGGTATGACCCATCTCCTGTTCCACCACTCAGTCAGGTACTGGTACCTAGCCATGGCTGTCAGTGCTGCTCTATGTTGGCAGCCCATCTCAGTCTTACCATGTGGCTTGATGAATCAGTTTGGCTCAAGTAGAACTTACGGACTCTCCCCTCCAAACCCTCAGATCTCAGTCTCCATGCTTGCAAGCAAGTTCTGTGTCCCAATCACTAGGAATCACAGAGAATTCATCCCTCACCTACACTCATACTAGCCTTTCTCCGAATGTCCCTAGGCAGCAATTACATACTCTGAAAAACCTAGAGCTCACCCAAAGCCTAGGAGTCTCTCACCACGTGGCAACGGTGCCCAGTGGCTGAGTCCTGGGCATTGGGTCCAACCTGGCCCCGGCACTTTCTGCAAGCGGGTCGCCAGTACTGAGGAGGGCTGCTGTCATCTGAGTCGCCAAGGTCGAAGAACACTTTTCATATTATAGGATGCTTTCACATATCCCATTTGATACTTGCAAATCCTGTTTATGTAGGTAGGGCGATGATGCTTATATTTGGTTGCATTTTTATGTTATACTTTTTTTTTAGTAGTCAATGCCGTAAAAACTTTATAGATTTTTAGATAATATGCACAGATATAAATATATTATTCATTAAATACAAGATACTTTTTTCATACTTTGTTTTTATGAGATATATTTATTTTTTACTTGAAAGAGTTACAGAGAGCAGAGGATAGAGTTGGAGAGAGAGGTTCCATTTGCTAATTCACTTCTTAAAATGCTACAGTGACCACAGGTAAGCTGGTCTGAAGCTGGGAGCTGGGAGTCCCACATAGGTACTGGGTTTCAAGGCCTTGTGCCACCTTCCATTGCTTTCCCAGGTCATAAGCATGGAGCTGGATGGGAAGTGGAGTGGCCAGGACTAAAGAAGCACCTGTATGAGATACCAGCATTGCAGCCACAGTGCCTCCTTGCTCCATCATTTCTTAGGGAATTTGGTTTGGAATCTAAAGGTTCATACATAGCAATGAACAAATGATTTCTTGGGCTCCTTTTCCTAATGGGACTTTATTCAGGAGGCAGTTGGTTTGTCTTGAGAGGTGATCCATGCTGTCTTTCAGCTATTTATTTGATATATTTAGAAAGCCAAAAAACACATCAGAGACTGAAATTGAGCACTCCTAATGTGTTAGTCCACTGCCCAAATGGCTACAAAGGAAGCCGGCAACTCAACCCAGGGCCCACAATGGAAGGAAGCCAGAAGCCAGAACCAGAACTAGGACTCAAATCCAAGCTCTGCTACTTTAGGCATCTTAGTTATCAGCTCTGGTAGCCATCCCAAGAGCTGTATTATTTTTAACTTTTTGTGTTGAAACATTCTCGTGGAGTTGGAGCCAATCTTCTTGTATTAAATGAACTGAATTAGTAATTGGCTTATTGCAATTTCAATTATATGGTGATTTTAGTATGATTCTTTTTTTGATCGTTAAAGGATGGAAGATCTTCCTCTCTGTATGTCTGACTTTGCAATAAAAATAAAATAAATCTTTAAAAAAAATAAAAAGGAAAACCTTTTTCTAGAACAAGTTATTTTGTTCACCCAACACTTAGTGTAAATTAGGTAATAATCCTAAAATGTTTTGTATTGATGGCTACTAAATTAAGGAAAATTTTATTTAGAATTTGTTGCTTCATTTTTTTTTTTTTATAATAAAATTTATTTTGACATTCTTTACATACTTAGTTAGAGTAAGAAGGTTCAAGGGCTACAGGAACGTGGATAATACTAATATGTTTTCCATATTGTTACCTTCATGTTTAAAAGGGGGGTATTAAGGGAGAAGGCCCACCCAATTTCCCACCCTCCCCAAGTCCCGGGTGTAGGGCATGCTCTGAGGTTCTTGCTCAAGTGGCCCTGACATTGCAACAGTTATGAATCGCTGTCAATCCTGCCGCTCCAAGCACTATGAGGTCTTTGAAAAATCCACTGATTGACATAGTCCATCATAGCTGAGATGGTTGGTTGACCCGTTCTGTCTTCTCTCTTTTCTTCGTTAGGGTTCTGAGTCCAGCATTTAGATTAGGAAGATCTCCAAAGAAACTTCTTGTATGTGCTAACAAGTACAGGGCCTGGCACCGTCCATCGCTCCAATCAGCTGGTGGTTGCAATTGCTGGGTTAGTTCTGTTTTCACTTCCGACTTCCACTGGAACCAATGGCTGTTGCAGTCCAGCCTGGTTCTGCCCAGCACATACTTGGCCCTCACCTAAACCAGTGGGAGCTGTAGCCTAGTTGGAGCGACCCACAATAACCCCAACCAGGACCGCCCCTACTCTGGTTTGCCAGTAAGTGTAGCAGTAATCCAGTCTGTCCCACACCCCATTCCACCCCAGCCGCTGTTTAGTTTTATGTCCTCCCGTGAAAGTGGTAACCCAAGAGGGATGAGCCCACTATTACCCTCCCAGGCCTCTCCCACTCCCAGATTCCAATTGATGCTGCCCAAACAAACCTCGCCCACTTTAATTTGTTTGCACCAGTAGGAATAATCCGCCCAGCCTGGCTTTTCCCTGATCTAGTCCACACGGGGCGCACAGGTGTGGTAGCTCTGCCTAGTCAGGTCTGCCCCCATCCCAGCCCATGCTCTCCTGCGGAAGTAGCTATCCTGCAAAGGAACCCTCCCTTATTCCCCTGCTGGCTCTGCCCACTTCCTTTCTTGTTCTCAGGCTGGTTGGACGCTGCGGTCCCCTCCGGTACAGGCAACCTCACCTCGGCATTCTGTATTGTGCACTGGTCTTTGTTGCGACCGAACCTGGGTCGACCCACACTGGTGCTTGGATTTGCCAGTGGATGACGTGGACAGATTCAGCCTGGTCTTGCCCCCACGTCTGCCAAGTGTATGCCAGTGGGTAGCTTTCCATGGCCTGTTCTGGGCTGTTTCCTATCATGTTTCTTGCGCTTACCTGCCGGGTCTGTGTCCTGCCAGAGGAGTTGCCCAGGCTCCTCCATCAGAACCTCTCCCAATGCCAGGTTACACGCTTGCCAGTGGGTCCCTGAGCCAACCCTACTCAGTCCACCTCCTGTCATAGCAGGAACTGTGGCTTTTCCTGACTGGCCTTCCACCCAATCTGGTTCTTGCTGTTGGATGTTCCAGCCCAGCCAGGGTTTGTCCATACCTACGTATGGCTCACACATGGCTCAGTAGGGGTTTGAGACCTTGCCTAGTCTATCACACATCTGCCCTGGTCCTCCAGAACACCAGGGGGTGTTGGGGTCCGGCCCGGTTCGATGCATCCAATCCCAGTCCACACTTGTGCCAAGGGAGACTGCAACTGTATCCAGATCAGAACGCAGCCCCCCTTCCAGGCCACGCGCCTCTTTGTGGGAACCTCAGCCCAGCTAGGGTTGTCCCCTTTGCTCCCCAACCAGGTCTGTTCCCAGCCATAGCTCACTCGCATGCCAGTGGTTGCTCTGACTCAGCTTGGCACAGCTCCTCACCTGTCCCAACTCTGCCTTAGACACTGTGGCTTCGTGTCCCTGGCTCCCGCAGACCAGTAGGTACAAGAGCCTAGCTTGGCATGACCTTTGCTCCCTCCTGGTTTCTAGTTTTACTTGTGGGCTAAGGTTTGCTCATTCGTACCAGATCTACTCTGTTCCCTACCAGTTGACACGCTAGCCAGCCGTTGGAGCTACTTTTGTAGGACAAGCCCCAAGCCCAGGCTTCTGCATGGACTGGTACTTGGTGCCCAGCATTGTTAGTGATTACAAATTTTGCAAGGAAAAGTTACTGCCTGTTTGAGGTCCGAGAATCACAATGGGTTCAACCTGGAGCTAATTAAGCAGCGACTCAAAGAACAAAATCCCCAGAGCTCCCCAGCCGGGCGGCCAGCAGGCGGAGCCTGGCGCCAATGGCGCACTGGCCGCCTGGACACGGCTCACCATGTGCCCATGGCGGCCGTCCGGAATCCAGGCATGAGACGCCCCGTCAAGGTCGTGCCCCTCCCAAATCCCCTTCGCCGCCCGGTGGGTGCCGGACCTGCCCAGTCCCAGAGGCCTCCCCCCTCGGGTCTACTCACCCCAAAGGAAGCAGCCTCTGGAACCCAGCAGGCCCGGACACGGCTCACCATGTGCCCATGGCGGCCGTCCGGAATCCAGGCATGAGACGCCCCGTCCTGAGACCCACCACGCTTCATTTTTTTTTAAGATTTATTTATTTTTACTGGAAAGGTAGATATTATGGAGATAAGGAGATACAGAAAGATGTTCATTCACTAGTTCACTCCCCAAGTGGCAGCAAGGATTAGAGCTGAGCTGAGCTGGACCCAGGAGGTTCTTCCAGGTCTCCATGTGGGTTCAGGATCCCAAGGCTTTGGGCCTGCCTCTATTGCTTTCCCAGTCCACAAACAGGCCACTAACATGGGAAGTGGAGCATCCAGGGTATGAATCGGTACCCATATGGGATCCCAGTGTATGCCAGACAGATTTTATTCTGTAGAAACAGTTCTTTTTTACTTACATGCCTGTATGGATGTATAAAGTGGTATTTACCTCATTAAATTCCAGGATGTTCAAGATCCTTCAGTATTTGTAACTTTCCCTTTGGAGGAAGATGAAAATACATCTTTAGTTGCCTGGACAACCACTCCTTGGACTCTGCCTAGTAACCTTGCACTTTGTGTTAATCCGGATTTGCAATATGTGAAGGTTAAAGGTGAGTATTAGCCTGATGAATTATGACTGATATGAACATGATGATAATTCTTACATATTGGGAAAGTGTAAAAGTTTACATTCCTTTTTTTGGTGTAACTAATTCTTTTAAATGATGGTTTAATCAGAAAAATAACTTGCAAAACTTTTTTCCATTTCTGATCGTCAAATAGTACACAAAAGTTTAAATAGTACACAAGCATTAACAAGTATGGATTACAAATTTATCATTTGATTGGCATGTTCTTTAAATGTCCCTTATATGATGTAGTCCCTTTTAAGATTCAGTCATGGTCGTCACATCAGTTGGGAGAATTGGTACTGGAACCTGTGAGTTTTGTGCTTTTCAGATGCTGCCTGTTATGAGTGCTAACACAGGCTTAGGCGGACCCTTTTCCTGGAGCTTGATTCTTGATGAACAAATAGAGCTTTAAATTTGGATAGTTTGTGTGGAGATTCGCTTGGCCAGAAAAATACAAAACCTGTAGTTGAGCTGTAGTTGAGAAACATTTAGGTGGCTCTTCAGAAAGAATCAGTCTATAACCCAGCACCTTAATTTCTGGGTATTTTCTCCAAATAATTGAAAGTAGAGGCTTGCACAAATATATGTATACCCGTGACACTTACAGCATCAATCACAATAGCTCAAGTCTGCACGCAATACAAATCACCATAGATAAATGTAATATACCATACACACTCAATGAAATAATATTGAATTTGAACAGGAAAAGAATTCTGGCACATGCTCCAACTTGAATGAACTTGGAATGCATTCTGCTACATGAAATGAAGTAATTGCAAAGGGGCAAATAGTGTGTGGCCCCTTTTACACGAAGATTAGTCAAACACGATGAAAAAGAATATGTGGTGGGGATGGCCAGAGCCAGTAAAGGAAGTGGAGTTATTGGTCACTCTGGGTGAGAGGCCCTCTGTCTCCCCTTTGCTGGAGCCTCTTCTCAACAGGATCCCACAGGCCTCTGCTGTCCCAGCTACCCCGTTGGATGTATTCTGACAAAGGACATATATTATTCCAATATTCGTACTCATGAGATTTTGAAAGCAATTTAAACATTGATTTGTTAAAAGTAACTTCTGAAATCCTATCATGCTATATAAAAGAAAAATCTATGGACACTGGTTGGCGTATAAAAGATATTCATATTATATTAAATGAAAACAAGTTGCAAAATATATGGAGTATTATCTCACCCAGATTTAATAAGAATTTTTAAAAAGCCATGCACACTATCATGTTGTTTGTTAGTATATGCTTAGGAAACTATCTGGATGAGCAGATACCTAAAGGAGAATGTTCGCGATGGATGGGGGTGGGGCAGATTGCAAGGAACTGACTGTGAGCTACGTGGTTTGTCAATGAGATGAGCTATAACTTTGCATAGAGAAAATAAAGATTTATTTCCTTAGAAGGACGATCAACCGCCTGATTGCATTTTGTTTTTTTTTTTCTGTGTTCGGGAGGTAGCGTATCATAGCACTGTTTAGGGTGTTCCTGTTAGGGTGTCTCCTGGGCGTACTTAGCCACAGGGGACCTGGGAGCCTCGCAGGAAGAAATCTTTGTGCTTGCCTGTGTAGAGTTGGTCAGATCTGAATGTCACTGAGGTCCACTCTTGCCCTGTTCTCGTAGATACTGCTCGAGGGAAGTTCCTCATTTTAATGGAAGCCAGATTGTCCGCCCTCTACAAATCGGAGAGTGACTATGAGACCCTTGAAAGGTGAGTATTCAAACCAGTGGAGGTGTGAGTCTTCAGTTTGAGGGGGAAAAAAAAAAGACAGAATCTTTATTATCAAAAAGCCGTATTAGTCAAGTTTAGTTTTAAATACTAATACTTAAGACGTTCACATTGCGTCTTGCAACATTAATGACTAAGGAGCAAGCAGACCACAGTGAATGGTGCTTTGATGCACAATCTCAATGCTTTTATGTTAATCTAAATTTAGCTTGCCTTTCTCCTTTTTTCAAGGTTTCCTGGTTCCTATCTCAAAGGCAAGAAATATAAGCCCCTGTTTGACTATTTTGTGAAGGTAAGTTTGGGGTCTCGCGCAGGCGCTGTCCGCATTCATTTATTTGGTAACTGGAGCAATGTGAGGAATTAAACCCGCGTTGTCTTGTTGTTGCATTTTCCGTATGAATGCAGCTATGGTATTAACACACTTTAGTTGTTCCATCTTCTTGGTTTACAATTAAAATTGTGTGGAATTTTTTTGAAAATACATCTCAAATGATATAAGAGGTTGCTTTACATTTTATTTTATTTGTATATCCATTTCTCATTGCTTATGGTCTGCATTTTACTTTGTAAATATTTTGAATTTGGAGAATTTTTTTTCTGTCATTTATTTTACAAATTTCAGATCATGCTTGGGTAAAATGTTTCACGTAGATTTCATTCCCACGAAGGTAACAGAGTAGGCATTTTATATGTGGGTATGGTATCATGACCGAGCTCATGCATTTAACAACTTAGTTTTTTTTTTTATTTCCTAAGATGCATTTTTATTGGAAAGGCAGATTTACAGAGGGGAGGAGAGACAGAGAGGAAGATCTTCTGTTGATTCACTCCCCAAGTGGCTGCATTGGCCAGAGCTGAGTCGATCTGACGCCAGGAGCCCAGAGCCTCTTTCAGGTCTCCCATGCGGGTGCAGGGTCCCAAGGCTTTGGGCCATCCTCTCTTGCTTTCCTAGTCCACAAGCAGGGGACTGGATGGGAAATAGGGCTGTTGGGATTAGAAACGGTATCCACATGGGATCCCAGCACATACAAGGTGCAGACTGTTTGCTGCTAGGCTATCTCGCCAGACCCCAAGCTTGTAATGTTAGTGGTATTTCCAGTTGATTATAATTTGCACATAACCCGTAACACCATTAAGCTATGTCAAATAGCCTCTAACCATTAAGATTCTTTCTGAGGTATCTGACGCTAGGAGTAAATTTTGGGCAAGGATTACAAATTCTTTGACTTAGGAAAAAAAGCCATTTTATGTGCACCTTTAGTACACTTCCCATGAAATACTGCGTGTATCTGAGGTGACAGAGGTGGCCTAGGGGACAGTGCTGAGGCTCATGGGATGTCTGGACGAGGCCCCAGGAACAGGGACCCAGTGAGGCCTTCCTTGCTCCACACTCAGGACATGTGACATGCCTGTGAGCTCATTGTGCCATCTGATCCTTAGGATCCACGTGGTATCCTCTCTTTACATTTGAAGCTTTGAAGACATGCCTTTTCCCACTTTCCATATCCAACTTTCCAAAATATTTCAAGGTGATGCAGACTACCATAATTAAAAAGCCATAGTTTTCAATTTCAGTTTCAAATTCCAGAAAAATAAAGTGCCAAGTTGTAGTTGAAAGGAATGTTATAATGTTATAATGGAACCAAAAGGTCCTTGTTGCAGTCAAGTCCAAACTACCACCACGGCTGACATAAGTTTTGAATTAGCTCATCTGTGAAATGAAATTAGAGCCAGAAATATATTTTAAGGATGTGAATACTAATATTTTTTGCCACAGGGTTATAGAAACTCAAGGTGAAAGCCACTTAATGTCAAGTTTTTTCTACTGAGGCAGAGAGGACAACAAATGGCCAGTTTGGTTAAAGCAGAGTACGATGAAGTAACAACGGTAGCTCTCCTAGCCATCCTTGACTGCTTTCCCAGGCCACTGGAAGGGAGCTGTGAGGGAACAGGAGCAAGCGGGACATGAACCAGCACCCACATGGGATCCCAAGTTTTTACTTGTACAATGAAATACTTCAAGGCAAAAGAAAAGCAAATTGTGTGCAGTAATTGAAAATGTATCTGGAAACGAATTATTTAAAAAGTATACATTTTTTATGATTGATGAAAACTCAAAAATAGAGCCTTTCAGAGTTACAGGTAGGGCAATGCAGAGAGGGACAGAGACCTTTCATCCACTGGTCCACTCCCCACATGGCCACACATCCGGGGCTGGACCAGACGAAAGGTGGGAGCCAGGAGCTTCGTGTATGTCTCCCGTGTCAGTACACTGCTTTCCTAGGCATAGTAGCAGGAGACTGGATCAGAAGTGCTGCAGCCAAGACCACTTGGTGAACTATTTCTAAGTGATGAATCATTTATGGCAAGGAGGTATCATATACTTGCTTTTTTTTTTTTTTCCAACCTGATTAATTCTAATTCTGAAAAATAATTTTACAAGCCATACAAGTTTTTGCCATGCTCTTACTGGTAAAGCTAATATAATGGTATGACAAAGTGTGATGAATTCTTTTCCAGATGAAAGAAAATGGTGCTTTCACTGTGCTTGTCGACCACTATGTGAAGGAGGAAGAAGGGACGGGCGTGGTGCACCAGGCTCCTTACTTTGGCGCTGTGAGTAGCAGGAATGTTCAGACTTATTTGAGGGCTAAGTGTCAGTGACCACTTTCCATGGACCTTTGAGTCGTAGGTCCCATCATGCTGGACCACTTTTCTAGCTCACTTTCCACAGGGTGGCCTGAAAGTTTTGAGCATATTAGTGAAAATAGTGAAATCTGGGCCAGTTGAGGGAATCTTTACAGGTCACAGACGCTGCTGTGTCTTTGTATATTCAAGGTCATCTTATAAGCAAGAAATGCCTGCCTTAGGGTATAGAGTTTGCTGAGTTTTCACTAATGCCTAGAAACTTGCATTCATCAAACACAAATTGTCCTGTCAGCTCCGCTGTGCTGTTGGCCAAATACTACATGATCAAGAAAGCCTGAACCTTCCCTGCACATTATACTATATCTTGTTTTATTCAGCATGATTTTTTCTTTTTCTTTTTTTTTTTTTTTGAAGATATATTTATTTTTATTGCAAAGTCAGATACACAGAGAGGAGGACAGATAGAGAGGAAGACCTTCTGTCTGTTGATTCACTCCCCAAGTGACCACAACAGCTGGTGCTGCGCCGATCCAAAGCCAGGAGCCAGGAACCTCCTTCAGCTGTTCCATGTGGGTACAGGGTCCCAAGGCTTTGGGCCATCCTCGACTACTTTCCCAGGCCACAAGCAGGGAGCTGGATGGGAAGCAGGCCACCGGGATTAGAACCGACGTCCATATGGGATCCTGGCACGTGCAAGGCGAGGACTTAAACCACTACACTATTGCGCTGGGCCATGATGTTTTTCAAAGATGCGTTCTATTTCATGTAATTTTTACATAGATAAAAGCACCATAGCATAGGAATTAATGGCATGTGCTTGAGAATAAATCAGTTCTAACCTTTCTCCTTGACCCTGACTATTGGGAAGTTAGTTCCTGGGCAAGGTTTTCAAGTTGCCTGGATAACCTTCTGTGTAAACCTCATGTAGTAGACTCTTCTTGTTGGGATAACTGTTTGGACTAAGCGAATCATGCACACAGAGTATTTAATGTCTGATTCTTAGTGAGATGCACAAACAGGCTTAATCACTTTATGAATGAGAAAGTTTTGCAACATGACTGTTCTAAGAAGCCACAAACTAGGCTCAGTGTTACCCTAGTGGCTAACTCCTTGCGTTGTTCACACTAGAATCCCATATGGGCT
Source organism: Ochotona curzoniae (assembly GCF_017591425.1). NCBI lineage: Eukaryota > Metazoa > Chordata > Mammalia > Lagomorpha > Ochotonidae > Ochotona > Ochotona curzoniae. The sequence continues at coordinate 61,714,054 of NW_024467106.1, forward strand.
CCACTTTGTGGCCTGACTGGGCCCTTTGCCAGGCAACTCTCTGCTTGTGGCCTGGGGAAGTAGTCAAGGACAGCTCAAAGTACCTTTGTGGGAGACCCGGAAGAAGCTCCTGGCTCCTGACTTCGGGTTGCGTCAGCTCTGGTCATTGCAAACACTTGGGGAGCAAATTAACTGACAGAAGATATTTCTGTTTTCCCTCTCTGTAAATTTGACTTTCCAACAAAAAATAAATGTTTTTTTTTTAAAAAAAATCAAAAACCAGTCTGTCTAAGATTTATTTGAAAGGCAACATGACACAAGTCTTCCACCTTTTGGTTCACTCTCCAGATGGCCACAGAAAGCAGAGTTGGGCCAGGCCCCACTGGGAGGGAGCCAGAAGACCCCTCTGGGTCTCCTGTGTGAGCAGCAGGGACTCCAAGACCTTGTGCTGCTCAGGTGCATCAGAGGGGAGGTACTTGAGGACTGTGGGCATCCCAAATGGTAGTTTAACTGCTCCACCATAACACCAGCCACTTCGTTTAGTCTTTCCTATTCTTCAAGCTTTTTTTTAGAAATATCAAGTAGACTGCTTTTCTAAGCCACAAGAGCTGGATGGGAAGTAGGGCCACTGGGATTAGCATTGGCACCCCATGACATCCTGGTGTATGCAAGGTGAGGACTTCAGTTGCTAGGTTACTATGCTGGGCCTGGATTTCACTTTTTCAATGGCTGCAAAAGCTAGAGCTGAGATTTTCAGAAGCCTGGAGCTTCTTCTAGGTCTCTCATTGGAGTGCAGAGGCCTAAGCATTTGGGTCATCCTCTGCTGCTTTCTCAAGAGCCTTAGCAGGGGTATGAATTGAAGGTGGAGTAGTGCACATGAAAACTCATGCTCGTATTGGATACAGCTCCATCAAGGCTTAACCTGCTGTCCTTCAGCACTGGCCCAATGGCTTTGAATTTTAATGTAGCTATCATACCATTGTTATTTCTATGTAATAATCAGTTTTTAAGTATTACTTAATATCCAATATATGTATTCAGATTGATTATATTTATGAATTTTAGGAACTAATCAGATATCAGCTTAAAGATTTATTGATTTGAAAAGTCACATGAAAGAATAAGTAGAGGTAGAGCTTCCATTAGCTGATTCACTCCCCTCCAAATGCCTGCGAACAGGCATGGTCGGGACGGACCCAAATCGGGAAGCTCCGTCTGAGTCTTCCAACTGGGTACTAGGGACATAGGTACTTGAACCATCCTATGTTTCTGCCCAGGAGCAGGGACCTAGACGGATCAGAAATGGGCACCACAACAGGCAGTTTAGCATACTCTACTCCAATTGTTAATAATGTTGGGGTCTGTTGCTATGGTTACTTCGCTGATCATAAAAAGATCATTTTTTCATTTTAAAATGTAGATTGTTTTCTTTTTTTTTCTGGAAGATTTTATCTTGTTTATTGGAAAGGGGGGTATTTCTCTGTGCCTCAGTTTTCTCATCTGTAAGATGAACTTGATGGCTAGTTTATGCAAGAGGTGTATTTGGTGAAAATTTAGTTTTTTCTCTGTTCTCCAAAAAGATCAGACGAGCTAGTGTGGCAAAGTGCTCAGAGTACTGACTAGCAATTCTTTTAAAAGATTTAAAAGATTTATTTGATAGAGTTAAATTAGGGAGCAAATGAGACGAGAGATCCTCCATCCACTGGTTCACTCTCCCAGGTGGTTACAATGGCCGGAGCTGGGCCAGGTCACAGCTAAGAGCTTCTTCTAGGTCTCCTGTGTGGGTTGCAGGAACCCAAGCACTTGGACCATCTTGCTTTGCTTTCCCACTCACATTAACAGGATGTGGCAGGCGGCAGCTTTATCCACTATGCCTCAGTACTGGCTCTTGATGTGCAGATTTCTAAGTGTGAAATAATTATTGTTGACCCACTTTTTTTTAAAATTATTATTTTTTTATTTTGACGATCTTTACATAGTTAATTTGGGTAAAAAGATTCAAGCGCTACAGGAAAGTGGGTAAGATTATCATTTCCATATTGTTTCCTTCATTGTTGACCCACTTTAAATTCATTCCTAAAGCATCATGAGGCATCTGTGCCATGTGAGGTACAGTTTATCTTTGTGAAAAAGTGAATGCTTCATATCAAATGAGTATTGCCAAACTTTGGGCTATCATTCATCGGGACGTAAATCCACATGTACAGTATATGAAATTAACGCGCGTGTATTTGCTGTTTCGATTGTATATTTGTGCTACTGCTAAAACACGGCTTTGATTTAGTTCTAAGTCATTGATATGTGTCATGTGTCTTCTCACTTAGTGGATAGTCTGCCATATGTGGGAATCTCTGAAATGTTGCCTGCAGATATCGGGAGGAATGACCTAGTCCCTGTCCAGATGTGACTGTTCCTTGAATGGTCCCTGTGTCACTTTCAGTTGCGGGGATGAAGTTGATTGTAAGAATAGTGAAAAATTCTCTAGTATTTGTCGATCACCTCTTGCTTTCCTCCTGCCTCTCATTCGTACTTGAAATGTTTCATTTTTTTCTCCCACCCTTTGTCTCTTCCCAGGATGACTATCGGGTCTGCATGGACTTCAACATCATTCAGAAAGATTCACTCCCCATTTGCCCTGTGGATGCATCAGGCTGCTTCACCGCAGAAGTGGCCCATTTTGCAGGACAATATGTTAAGGTCTGTAATCTGTGTGGCGTAGACCATGCCTATCTTTCTTTTATCAGTCAGTTTTTCTTTTTTCTCTGTTTGGAAAGTAATGCAAGTTCTAGTTAAACTCCATCTTTTGTAATTGTATTGTAATTCACCTAGAAAATAACTTTTGGGCATTTTTTTTGGCATATAAAATGATGGCATCCTGCGTTTTTAAAGGAAGATGCTCTGGTTTCAGGTTAATACTCAGACACTGGGCTCTGATTTCCGTGTCCTGCAGCAGCTTTGTGACCTTGGAGTTATCTTTCCTGCTTGAGAACTTCACTACCTTAAATAGTATAAAGATGCTTCCTGCTCTAAGTAGCTGAGATACAAAAATACAACAACAAAAAACGCCAGTGGTTTATCCTCTTGAGGGAGACAGAGAACTGATGTCTGCAAATACTCGAAATGGCCAGGTCTCCCACCTTGGTGGCAACGACCCAAGTTGTTGTGCTATCCTCGCTGCCCCCCAAAGTCTGATTAGCAGAAAGCCGAAATTGAGAGCAGCTCTAGGGCAGGACCTGGGCTGCCTGGCACATACACATCTTTAAAAAAAAAACTCCTATTTTTATTGGCAAGGCAGATGTACAAGAGAAGAAGATAGAGGTAGAAAGGGAAAGATCTATCCACTGGTTCATTCCCCAAGTGGCTTCAATGGCCAGAGCTTGGCTGGTCTGAAACCTGATGCTTCTTCCGGGTCTCCCACGTGGGTGCAGGGTCCCAAGGCTTTGGGCTATCCTCAACTGCTTTCCCAGGCTGCAAGCACAGAGCTGTATGGGAGTGAAGCAGCCGGGCCATGAACCAGTACCCATGTGGGATCCTGGCACTTGCCAGGTAAAGATTTAGCTGCTGAGCGAGCCACTGTGCTGTGCCTACTACATAGGCATCTTAGTCACAGACCAAACACCCATGGATAGTATTTTAAAATGATATATGTGTAGTTTGTTCCTTTGATTTGTGACAAAATACCAGCTATTAATAGTATAATGATGTTAAGTATTTCAGGAGGTTTGGCAAAATCTTAATTTTCCAACAGGATGCTGATAAAAATATCATCAAGACGTTGAAGGAAAAGGACCGACTTCTTGTTGCCAGCACCTTCACTCACAGCTATCCTTTCTGCTGGAGGTCAGGAAACAAAGACTGGGTGTCCGTGCCTTTGCGTTCATGGTGTCCGGCTTGAGGCGTCCTTGGCAGTTGGTGTTCTAAAGCTTGCCCTCTTTGTTTTTAGCAAAATTTTCAGTTGTCTTCCTCGGGAACTTGGCGAGAAAGAACAGAAATACGTAACTCTTTTTGTTGTTGCAATGGGTTTTAATTGAGACATTTAATGTAGTATCCAGTTGTGATACAAGATCTTTTTTGTGACGATAGAGATGAAAATTGAAGATTCAGTGAACTCAGTTTCAGTTCCCACACTTTCTTTGTGGTGCTGTCGGTTCATTCCTTGAACCGCTATCATGTACAGAATTTTATTTTCCTTTCTGTTCTTGTTGATTTTGTTCGTTTTCTCTTGTTTTGACCTCAAAAGACTGGATTGTTTCTGTAGTACAAATGCTTCTTAATGGACAGCCAGGTAGCTAGTGGTGATGTGAGCAGCAGTCTATCATTGCTTGTTCTCCCTGGGAAACACTTCGTGGTCTGACTTGCTGTGTCTGCATTTCTGCTCCCAGGTCAGACACACCCCTCATTTACAAGGCAGTGCCCAGCTGGTTTGTGCGAGTGGAGCACATGGTGGACCAGCTGCTGAAGAACAACGACCTGTGCTACTGGTGAGCAGAGTTGAGCCGTACTGCAGTGCAGTCAGTGTGCTTCACACTCCTCTAGCATCGTGATAATTTTAACAATTTTAGTGATAATGTTTGGTCGCATGTGTGGTTTTTTTTCCTATGTGTTGAAGAACACAAAATAAGTAATATTACACAATGAGTAACCTTTTTATTGCTAAAGCATTTATGGAAGTGTTATGATTTTTTAACACCATGGAAATGAACAACTGCCATTCCTTTAGAGTATGGGATGGAGTGACTTCGGAGAAAATCTGATTGCACTGTTAGCTTAACTTGAATAATAATCATTTTCAGGGTGAGCATTATTTTCAAAGGTACTTCCCAGCCATCTGTACTTTCGGTGCCGTTCAATTCCTGGGAGAGATATCTCTTGCATTGAGTTTTACGGATAGGCCTCAGCACAGAAGTCTTTGCTCTACCAGCTAATATCTGACCCATAAGAGATAGCCACGGAGGTGTCATGTCAGTGTGTAGGTGCAATATAACGCAAGGGCTTCAGACAATATACTCCGAAAGAGTGGTTTCCCCTGAGCACTTAAAAGTTTATTCTTTACTTCGCACAAGGACCCAGTTACACTAAACGTCTACATTTAATGTTTTAAGAGTGACGAGTATTTCTGGACAGTAAAGGAATGGCATGAAGCTGTCGTCTGAAATTTTCTAGGAATGTGATCCTGATTTCTTAGAAAAGCAGTTACTCTGTTTTTAAAACTAGCAAGCTCATTATTTCTAATGAGTGGGACTAGGTATTGCCTATTAGTAAGATAGCTTCGAAATGGGTCCCACCATAGGCAGTGACCTTTACACTATGGCGTGATAGCTGCAGGGCCAAAGAGATGAATTGGGAGAACTTTAGGACAAGCTGCTCAACCTGTGCTTAGCGGGGATTCTCCTAGGAGAATAAGAAGAAAGATCAGGGGTGAGGAGGTTTCTGATCAGACAGAAGAAGGTTTGAGCATGTGTGGACTGAAGGCAGGGCTGCACAGCCAAAGCAGCTGGATAAGGACACACATGCTGAAAAACTTGCCAGGGATGACAGAGAAGGCTGGAGAGGGCCAAGAGGCAGCCATCAGCTGCCCAGTGTATCAGGAATCCAGCTGAGCAAGCTTGGTAAAAACACAAAGAGCCCAGAGCAAAGGCCAGAGTGAGCAGCCAGAGCTTTGTGAGCCCCTGGGGAACACACAGGAAGTGTATTTTAAAGGGAATCAGCTACAGACAACAGGCCTTGTTCTTTGGAAGTGGGTTTTATGTCACGGGCAGTGATTCTGTTTTTCATCTTTTTGTTTTAATTAAGAAAAAAAAAAAAAGTGATCAGCTACAGCACAGACTTATGCTAGTGCCATCCATTCAGAAGACATTTCCTAGTTGGGAATGTCCTGAGCATTGGGTCCACGAAATGTGAAGCAAAGACTTCCACGTATCAGAGCAGAGTGGCCTGTGTATGTACAATTTTGCCTTGCTGATGTTTGCCTAATTGGTTATCTGATCTGTTTATGACAGGGTCCCGGAGTTTGTGCGAGAAAAACGATTTGGAAATTGGCTGAAAGATGCCCGTGACTGGGCAATTTCCAGAAACAGATACTGGGGGACTCCAATCCCACTGTGGGTCAGTGATGACTTTGAAGAGGTAAGACAAGCGGCGTCTGTGTTGATTGCTGCTGCGGCACTGTGTGCCTGCATTCTGAATGTGGCGTTAAGAATGTGCTCTTTTTCTTTTCCACTTTTATTGTTCTTTACTAGAATCATGACATAAAATAAGAATCTGTTTAGAGTTTTTAACTTCACCCTTATCATGACTAAATGCAAATTTTTTAAAAGATTTATTTTTATTGCAAAGTCAGATGTACAGAGAGGAGGAGAGACAGAGAGGAAGATCTTCTGTCTGATGATTCGCTCCCAAGTGGCCGCAATGGTCAGAGCTGAGCCAATCTGAATCTAGGAACCAGGAGCTTCCTGCAGGTCTCCCACGCGGGTGCAGGGTCCCAAAGCTTTGGGCCGTCCTTGACTGCTTTCCCAGGCCACAAGCAGGGAGCTGGATGGGAAGTGGAGCTGCCGGGATTAGAACAGGCACCCATATGGGATCCCAGTGTGTTCAAGGCCAGGACTTTAGCTGCTAGGTCATGCCACTGGGCCCAACCAAACTCGGTTTTTTGAAAGATTTATTTATCTTTATTGGAAAAGCAGATTTTTCAAACAGAAGAAGAGACAGAAAGATCTTTCATATGCTGGTTCACTCCCCAAGTGGCTGCAACAGCCAGAGCTGAGCTGATCTGAAGCCAGGGCCCAGGAACTTCTTCTGGGTCTTCCACGTGAGTGCAGGGTTCCCAGGGGTAGTGGAGCAGCTGGGATGGAAGCCAGCAAGTGCTTGCAAGTGAAGGATTAGGCGGTTGAGCCTTTGGGCCAGGCCTTTAAATGCAGTTTTCTGTTTATTTTGTTGTATCTTATTTGTGATACAATTCCGTAGGCTTGGGGATTTCCTGTACCCCTCCCTGATTTCCCTTCCCCTACCACTTTGTTTCCCCTATATTATTACAATAGTATAGTCCTTTATAAGTCCATTGTTCGAATACTTAAGTGTATCCTGACATCGCAGGCACGGACAGTGGCAGACAGCCAGAATCCTATTGTCAAGATATATGTAACAGTTTCATTGAGAGTCCATCTTTGATTGGAAAATAGAGGTGCATACTGCTTAAATACAGTTTTAAAAGTGAACAGTAAAGTTTGTGGTCAGGAAAAAGTACACATTATGTTTTATCATTGTCTTCTCTGATCAGGACCTTACTCATGATGAAAAAGAAGCATCGCTGACCTTTAACTTCTAAAATTGAGTCAATATGAGTGAGCCTGTGTGTATAGATATACACATTTGTATAGATATACTTTTATAGATATGCTTTTATGACGGGACTTCGAGTGTGATACTGAGAGCTGTGATAGCAGTGGGGTCCCCATGGGTCAGTAATCTTTGTTGACATCTAAAGGCAATAGTCACATAGTAGAATCACTAGACTTTTCAGGACTGAACAAGGACAAAGAAAGAGGACCCATCAAAACTTCCTGGGCCTGGCATGGTACTCTAGTGGCTAAATTCCTGTCCCAGGATCCCATATCGGCACTGGTCCATGTCCTGGCTGTTCCACTTTCCATCTAGCTTCCTTCCTGTAGCCTGGAAAATCAGTAGAGGATGGTCCAAAGCCTTGGGACCCTGCACATGTGTGGGAGACCAAGAAAAAGCTCTTGGATTCTGGCTTCTGATCAGCTCAGCTCTGACTGTTGCGTCCACTTGGGGAGTGAACCAACAGATGAAAAATCTTTCTCTTTCTATCTTCTCTCTCTAAATCTGCGTTCCCAATAAAAAAATAAATAAATCTTTTCAAAAAATCTTCTTGACCTTGCTGCTGTCATGTGACAACCTCATTCTGAATTCAACTGGTCCTGCTATTACTAAATGTAATTCTAGCACCTTGTGATTGAATTTGGTTACTTCCATCTGTCCAAGCATACTGTTTTATGCTAAAGAGTCCAGATTGTACATGCAGATCCAGCGCCTTAGACAGTCTCTGGTGTTTCATTTATGTTTGATTATTTGTGTAAGAGGCTTAAACGTACTAACCTTCAGGAAGTATTTGTTGAATTGAGGTCCTCTCCACGTAGAGGTTTCCCTGACACCAGGTAGGTAACAGAGTGTCCAGGTTAGCATTTACTTTTTCAGAGACCAGATTGTATTCTTTCATGGGTAATAACTGTTTTTTATCCAAATTGAATATTGTAAAATTATTAAGAAATCATAGGTTCTGAAATTAAACATTAAAGATACAGAAACTAAATCTTTTCTAATTTCCTTGGCTTCTGAAAGTTTCTGCTTCTTAACTTTTTTTGACAGGTAGTATGCATTGGGTCAGTCGCGGAACTTGAAGAACTGTCAGGAGCAAAGATTTCAGATCTCCACAGAGAGAGGTCAGTTTCTAAATGTCTGATTCTTCAGTCTTGTCATCATTCTGCTTAACAGATTACAGATTCTTGGTTTGTACATCATTCTTTTACTGACTCTTACTATCCCGAGGTCATGTGACTTCCATCCTTGACTGTCAGGTAACTTTGGTACCTAACCTTTCTGACTGCGGACTTATGATATCCTCTGAAAGCCTTGAGAACTACCTTTCATATTGCTCTTGGCAAATGCATTTAATATCTTTTCAGCACTTTGGATTTCCTGTAGACATTTAAACTGCATGTTCCATTGCACTTAAGAATTAATAGAAATGATCATTTTTCTATCTGTTAGCATTGACCACCTGACCATTCCTTCCCGCTGCGGGAAGGGACCGTTACGTCGCATCTCTGAAGTATTTGACTGCTGGTTTGAGAGTGGAAGCATGCCCTACGCTCAGGTTCATTACCCATTTGAAACCAAGAGGGAATTTGAGGATTGTTTTCCTGCAGACTTCATTGCTGAAGGCATTGACCAAACCAGAGGATGGTATGCCAATTTCTTTCCTCAAGTGTTTACTCTTGAATGTCTGTTACGTATCTGTAGGTGCTTGGGAGTGGTGGCCAACTGGATAGGCTCTATTCTTACAGCTCCAAATGATAAATGGATTTCACTTTTTTTTTAATGTTTCATTTAAGGCAGAACTGTCATCCTCTTGTTGCTAAGCGAGTGAGTTGCCATCATTTTCTGGATGTGTTTGTTGCTCCAGGTGCTCTTGACTTTGATTAATAATGCTTCTGTAGGGTAGCTTAAAGAATTTGGTGATGCCCTTTCTGCTTTTCCTGTCTCTAGTAGTCACTGGCATCAGACTTTGTGATGTACACTTTTCAAATTCCAGTGTATTTACAATAACTGCCTGAAACAAATTACTCTTTTTAGGAGGAGTCAGATGGTTTAGCTGTAAGCTTATTTTAGCTGCTATTATCAGTCCTTATGTGGGTCTTGTATGCTCGCTATCCCCAAGGCTCCTCTCTGGCTAGACTTTCCTGTTCTGAGCACAGTGGGGTCTCCCTCCGCTGCTTGGGAACTGAAACACGAGCATGACATGGTGGCAAGATGTCGCTCTGGGAGACAGGAGCAGCCCTATAAGAACGTTCTCTGGGAGTCAGCTCGCTAGCCTGGAAAGGAGTTACACAACACCTGTCAGAGTAAAGGCATTTCCATGTCTCTGTAGTTCCTCTTTTGACTTCTAGATGGTGCTTGTATTTTGCATCTTTTGTCATACTGTCCCACGTGATCCCGCACCAGAAGCTACACTATCTCCCTTTGAGCAGGTGTGTGTGAGAGGTTGCCGGTGCTGCCTCTGCCCCCTGAGGTAGGGTGGAGGCTCCTCCCCTGTAGCAGAGAAAGGGTCAGCACATTGACACAGGACTGCATTTGCTTTAAATAAAGCAGAGTGCATTTTCAAACCAGAGATTCCATATACTCTGTATAACTGTGTGGGTGCCCTGTGTCACATGTTTTCTACACTGCAACTCAGATTGTAACAGTAAACTCTTGTCTTGTTGATTATTAAAATAGAAATGCAGGCATTGAATAAATGTTACATGTTTTCCTGTGCTTGGACTGCATTTCTGTTCTCACTGAACTGTTGGGTTTTTTTCAGGTTTTACACTCTGCTGGTGTTGGCCACAGCCCTGTTTGGACAACCGCCTTTCAAGAATGTCATTGTCAATGGGCTCGTCCTGGCGAGGCAGGTGCCTTCTTTCTGTGTTGTGACCAGTTCCTGCTATGATACCCTCTGTCCTCATTCCCTGAGTTTGTTTCTTCTCAATGCAGCCATATTCTGGTTGGCCCTCTCCTCATACAGGGAGCTAGGAACACCAAATTGCAGCTTAGTCCTCCTCTTCCTTTCTGATTCAAGTGTGTGGCATTCCTGTGCGGTCCAGACCTCCATCCTCAGCTCATGTCCCCACGGTCCACCATTTCCTAGGGAAGAGCTGCCGGACTATGTGGAGAGAAATCACGGGAATAACTGATGGAGCCAGGGCAGTAGCAATAGCGTCAGTGAGGTCACAATTGTCAAATAGAACATCAAGCTATCATTTGATGAATACATTTGCCTGTAGAGCTTCTTTGTACATCAGTCCTACAATGCGGTTTTGTGCTCTATCATGTTGGCTGCAGCTCTGACTGTAGAGATCCTGAGGGCCAGGATAAAAGCTGATGCAGGACAGGGACTCTGCCGCCAGATCCCATACCTCCCCTACCTGATGCTCTTCTTCCCACGGAGGAATCTTCTTGCTTTTCATTGATTCAGAGGAATTTCCTTTTTTCCTTTATTTTATTACCTTTAGTCATTACAGGTGAAAATGAACATAAATGGAGATTTTAAAACAATACTTACTGCACAGATACCCTGCTTCCTTTGCCATGGGAAGGGGGCACCTAACATCAAGGATGCTTGAGTCCTTTGTCCCGCCTGTGGATATGTGCCCTCGTCTTACTTCACTTAACCCTCGGACCACTTTGAGATGGTGCCTTGCAATTGTCCCTTTTTTGATAAATTGGAGACACAGAAAAGTTCGCATGCTGGGGGGGTCACACAGCAAATGAGTAATAGATTCCAGTTTGAGACAGTTTTTATACAGTCCAATATCCTCAAATTTTCCCAATTTTATGTATGTCCAATATATCCATTTGTTTGTATTTATTGAGTACAATTCTGTCACATGTGTTTCTCTAACTAGTTTCTGTAGCTTCTGTAACTATGCACTCAAAATCCCTAATGGCTTCACTCAGCACCACAAGGACCCCTCCTGTCACCTTCCTTAACTGCCCACAGCCTTCCTACCCTCCCACCCCATTCCCCATTCCTAGCAAACACAATTTGATTCTTTGCTGCAGTGCAGATATGCTATGGAACACGCAATGGGACAGACATGGGATCACACAATGTCTGATTTGGAGCTGATGACATTTTGCACTCGGCACAGTCCCATGGAGATTGTTGCACATGTTAGTCTTATTTATTTTCAGTGCTGACTAGTATTTGGCAGTGCGGCCATCTGCCTCTTGAAGGGTGCTGGGCTGCTTCCAGTGTTTGTTAATAAAACTACGATGAACACTTGTGCATCGTTTTTTGTTACTGTATGTCTTAATTTTCATGGGTGAGTGCTATAACATCTTCCTGCTTTTGTCTACCCCGATACTTCATGGCTCCCCCATGGTATTCAGACTATAGTTTTCAAATACCAACAAAATGACCCTGTGAAATTATGCCTTGTTAACACTCGCTTGCATCTAGGTTATTACTATTTGCATTTACTTATTCCTGTTTGCAAGTAATCTATAGCCATATATAAAGAAAGGTAACCGTGAAATTGACTGACTTTGAATCTCTCTTGCACTTTACAAGTGATGGCCAAAAAATGAGCAAACGAAAAAAGAATTATCCAGATCCGGTTTCGATCATCAATAAGTATGGCGCCGATGCCCTCAGGTACAAACCAGTGCTTTGCCTTGTGCATGTTTGCCTTTGGAAGTAAGGATGGCTTATTCTGTTCATCAGGATTCTTGGATTTGGTTTGTACAGGAGCTTTTACACACATATGTTCTGTAATCATCACATGGGCACGGGTTTAATCTCAAGTTCCCCAAACAATTTCTGAGTAGAGAGACGTTTCAGTCCTCAAGGTCTTTTTTGAGTAAGAAGACCTGTTGTGGCTGCTGGTTGTCTCCAACTCATTGTTCTGAGTTTCCTGTCTTGTTGGGATTAGACTTTCATCATATATTATAATTTTCTACTTACAAGGCCACATGAGGTAAATTTATATATTAAAGAACAAATTTAAAAATTAACGTTGGAGCTTTTTTGATGGCTTTGAGTCACTGTGTACCATGATTATTGTCATGAAACACCAGTGTTACCATTGAAAGGCCTTGTGTAGCAGAGAGTGGAACTGTCTGTTCTTGCATCATCTGTAGACTTAGCAGTTGGGCAGAGTAATTTTCTGTGAGGGAGCTGGCCTGTACAGTGTCTACCAGAGCCACTGAGCACTGCCCATCAATGTCAGATCTGACACTCTGTGAAGCCTACTGCTCATCAGCTGTTTCCATAGATGGTGTGGTGTGCAGCATCCATGGGTGTAGGCAAGTCGCTGTGGATGAGGACCAGACCTGCCTTCCTCTTGGGGATTTCACAGTGCTACATTTGCTGGCAGGGTGACATACACTTCTTTATCATTTTCATGGGTTCTTACACAGAGTGAGAACTTTGTGAATTTTAAGTTGAATAGTAAAGACTATTCATCATGTCCTCCTTTTATAGAAAATTAAGCCCTGATTTTAGTCTTGTCCTGTGACTATGTCAGGTAGTAATATTTGGTATATTATCTCTGTACCTTTTATGTGTAATTCTCCCTCTTTCAGATTATATCTGATCAACTCCCCTGTGGTGAGAGCAGAAAATCTGCGCTTCAAGGAGGAGGGTGTGCGGGATGTGCTGAAGGACGTGCTGCTGCCGTGGTACAACGCATATCGATTCTTCATTCAGAACGTCTTCCGACTGCAGAAGGTAAACAGTGCAGCGGTGTGTCTGTGTGCAGAGCTGTGGGCTCCAGGCGGGTTCCCAATGCCACTGCGGGTGCTGTGGAGCAGGTGCACGGGGAGGCACAGACCATGGGCAGGCTGGACTTGTGACACGGGACGCGGAGCTAGCAGGCCTGGCTAAGTTATCACCTCTGGGACACAGGTCTCCACTGTTTAGAGTGGGAACAGTGTTTCTTGACCGGTTTGTCATGCCAACCACTCCTGTCAGGAGAGACAATAGAGGGAGCCACTATCAGAGCCAATACCTGGGGACACGCAGGACTTGGTGCTGGTCAGCCTGAGAAGTTGGCTATTGGGCTGCCACAATGACAATGAGAACAGCTGTTCTCTGTGGATTGTTAGAACCACTAAAACAGTTGGTTGCCTGCCCAGGCAGTTCTTCTTGAGAAACCCTTGCTCCAGCCACCTCTGTTCTTCTCTGACCACTATAACGGCCCATCATGTTCATCACCAGCATTTGTGCTTTTAAGACCTCATTTGGGACTGATGTGATGGCTCAGTAGCTACATCCTCCTTCTGCACATGCCAGAATCCTATATTGGCGCCAGTTTGTGGTCCAGATGCTCCACTTAATGCTTTGCTCTCTTTCTATTTAAAGAGTTGCTTTAAAGAGTTTATTCCTCTTTTAGTAACTTCTGTACAAATACATCATTCCTAGGAAGAAGAAATAGAATTCCTCTACAATGAACACACAGTCAGAGAAAGCTCCAACATCACAGACCGGTGGATCCTATCCTTCATGCAGTCACTTATAGGGTTCTTTGAGACTGAAATGGCAGGTGAGTGTGTTGAGCTGTTTGGCAGGAGTAAAGACCTCATTCTCTTTGTAAATGCCCTTTTGGTGTTTAACAGGTTTTCTTTATTAACAGAGAAAATTTTGAGAGATCAGCACAACAAATAAGTAATAATTGGCTTTAATCATAAAGTGTAGCTTTGTTAAGGTTTGTTGTAGAAGCTAGTTTCCAGAATTTCTCACTTGGACCTGTGGTTGTATCTCTCTCCAAGCTTGGGGAAGCCAACCTGATCTGCTTTCCCAATCTTGGCCCAAAACCAAACTCACTGTTGGTAGTCTACAGAAAGAGGAAGAAAATATCTATTTCATTATTGCTTTTCTGATTTTTATGAAAAGATTTATTTTTACTGGAAACACAGATTTATAGAGACACAGAGAGAAACATCTTCCATCCATGGGTTCACTCCCCAAGTGGCCACAATGTCTGGATCTAAGCCAATCCAAAGCCAGGAACCAAGAGCTTTTCCCACATCTCCCATGCAGGTGCAGGATCCCAAGGCTTTGGGTCATCCTCAGGTGCTTTTGCAGGGCACAGCCAGGGAGCTGGAAGGGAAGTGGAGCAGCCGGTTCACAAACACAAAAACCGGTGCCCATATGGGATTTTGGCGTGTGTAAGGCGAGGATTTAGCCACTGAACCATTGCGTCAGGCCCTGGTTTTTTGGTAGTTTTTCTAGGATGGGCAGAGACTGCTTATTTAATAGTAAAAATAGACCTAATAATATGTTAGCAGCAGCTCCGCTTAGTGAGTATCTGTTATCTGCCATCTACTTTGTGTAACTTATCTCTATGAGACATTAAGTATCACTTAAAATGGAGGTGAATGAGAGAATTCTTGAAATGAACCTTGGCACAAACAGGGTTGCCCTCTGTACCCTCTGAGTTCCTCAGGGACCCTCAGACCCCTCTAATTTGGCTCTTTCTCCCATCACCTCTCCTGTGCCAGAGTTTCTGAGCAACTACATTGTGGACACAGCATGGGTCAGATCATTTTCTGTGTGGTGGCTGTGCTATGCATTGTAACATGCTGAGCAGCCTGGAGGCCCGCCCACCCACCCATTGTGACAACCAAACATCTGCAAGCAATGCCAGTGACGCTGTAGGGGCAGATTGCTCCTGCTTGAACTGCTGGCCAGTGCCATACATATCTCTTACCATCTCATTTGCACTGGCTTTGTTTTAGTTGGCGTGCTGGGCTTTTGTTACACAACTCCATGTACACTGTACTTCCCAAAGCTGTGGGATGGGCAGCCTTGGACTTCCAACTGCACATGCTGGATTTTAGGTTTTCTCCCTGGCCAGTGGGAGTCCATCAGTGCCTTCTCAGGTGGTTGTATGTGCACCTGATACACCTTGACTTACCAAATAGCACAGCCTCAGCAAATGAGCCATTTGTGTTTGCTTTTGTCCCTCATGTCTCCCTAGTGGATGGATAAAAGTCCTCAGGCTAAAGGGGCTGTTTGTGTCTGACCTGTGCCTTCCTGATGCTGGGCCCAGACTTGCTGCCTCATTGATTCTCTTACTTTTAGCCTATAGGCTCTATACTGTGGTACCTCGCCTGGTCAAGTTTGTGGATGTTCTGACCAACTGGTACGTCAGGATGAACCGCAGAAGATTAAAGGTAAGTAAATAGCTCGTGAGAATAGCAAAAGTAGGTCTGATCTTTGAAAGTTATTGAAATGAGAGAACAGTTGAAGGCTCTCAGTTTTTTGAAGTTCTCTTTTTCTTTTCCATTTGCATTGGTTATTATTTGACAGATGGGTAGTTAAAAAAATCGTTTTGTATGTTTTCACAGCACAAATGTGCACACATCCAATTGAGAGGAAAACATGAGTACCCGCATTAAACTAAGGATACATCTGTGTGAATATTCTGCAGATGTGGTTGAATATGGCTCTAAGCTGGACAGAGCACTTGCTTGTTTCTCTCCTTCCGAGCCAGTTGTCTATGTATATTGACAGTGGCAGAACACTTAGTGTTGTTTGTTGTTTGTTACATTGAGGGGTATGCAGGCCGTAGTGTGTCATGATCTGTGCCGTGTGCAATGCAGGGCTGATAGGCGTCTTCTCTGCAGGGAAACTGAGGCTCCGCAGCCATTGGTTCCATTTCCTGTGTAACTAAAAACCCATAAATACAACTGCAATTTCGTTCTCATTAACATGTATATGTATTACTCTTATGTGCATACTCTCGTACAGAAATGTGTAAAAGGATGCGTAGTAAAATGTTTATCATGGTTATTGCTAGGTGACAATTATGGTTGGATTTTCTTTTGTTTTTCCTATAAAGAGTTAAATGTTGATCTGTATAATGATTTAAATACTTTTTAATATCCACAGTGTATTGGTTTAAAAGAATTATTTATTTGGAAGTCAGAGCTGTAGAGAGAGTGGGAGAGACAGAGAAAGATCTTCTATCTGTTAATTTATTCCTCAGATGGCCATAGCAACTAAAGTTGGGCCAGGCCAAAGACAGCTGCTTCTTGGCTTGCCACATGGATATTAGGGGCCCAAGTAGTTGGACCATGTTTCACTGCTTTTAGCAGACCACTGACAGGGAACTGGTTTGGAAGTAAAGCCGGGACATGGACTGATGCCTATGTGGGTGATGACATTTTACTCGCTATGCCACAACACTGGCCCCATGAATTTTTTTTTCCAAAAAATGGGAGAAGTTGATTTTTAGCACAGCAGTTAAGCTTGGGACACCCTGTGTTCAATTCCAAGCTCTGCTTCTAGTTCAGATTTTTGCCATTGTATACTTTGGAGGGCACCAGTGGGTGTTGATTTAAGTACTTTGATCCCTGCTGTTCACAGAAAGGCCCGTAGTTCCTAGGTTGCACAGTCCCAAGTCCCAGGGTTTCTTCCTCACCTCTGGCTTCAGCCTATCCCAGGTCTGGATATTACAGGAATTTAGAGTGAACAAAATAAATTTTCAATTAAATGATAAGAAATCTTACTTTAAGGTATTTTCTTCTATCTACTGTCTGTCTTGATGCATATGAATATACCGTCCTACCCTCAACCTTGAGGCTAACAGTCAATGTTCAGCTCCCAGGTCCTCAGCCATTCCCCATCTGATCCATTTTGAGAGAGACTGTCATGGGGTGCACATCCCTGGGTTTCTCCTGCTCTGTGGAACCCCTGCAATGGCAGCACCCCAGGTGCCTGATGGTGGTGATGGTGGTGGCCATTTCTCCTTGCTTCTACTCTCTGTGGTTGTCTTTCTTTTTAATAAGCTTGTTTTTTATGATAAATTTTTTTTTTAAGAATAATGGTTTGTTTCTCTCTCTGCTTTTTTTCTGCTAGGGTGAAAATGGAGTGGAAGATTGTGTGACGGCCCTGGAGACTTTGTTTAGCGTCCTCCTTTCTCTGTGCAGATTAATGGTGCGATGCTAGCCATCTTCCTAAAGCCCTGTAGTCTGGGGGCCTACTCTGCTCATTGCTGTTCCATATTGAAGTATTAAAACCCTCTAGTTTCTCCTTATATGTCAGTATGATTCATAATGCAAGTAAGGGCTATATTGTGCTAGATTCTTTGTCCTAATTACTGGCAGTGTAGTTCCTTACATCTAAGTGGGTATCTATAGGTCAAGGTAAGAATACTGTGTCTGGGGAGAATCATGGGCTCACATCTGATCAGACAAACACATTCCAAACATTTTAGCTTAATTCTTTGAGAAAGATTACATGTAGTGGTTTGAGATGTACTCCTGTCATTTAAAATATTGACTAATTTATGTATAAGTGGAAAGACTTCAGCTTTAACTCCCTGTATTATGTTCTGATATTCTGGTATAATCTTATACACCTTCTTAACATTCACCAGAAAAGCTTCTACAAGGCCCAGAATATGCTACCTTGCAGGTCTCCCCCCGACCCAGGGCATGCTGCCTTACAGGCCTTCCCCCCCGCAGGGCATGCTGCCTTGCCTCATCGCTTGGCTTTGTCCCATGAAGCAGGTGGGGTTTTCTGCAGTTTACGCATTTCCAAGGTGTGGGACATTAGGTTCCCTGCACATAATAGATCACCTGGCATGTGATCAGAGGGCCCTGATTCCTTTCTTTAACCATCCTCCAGAAGTCATGTATGCTCTTGGTCCTCTGGCTGCAGGCCTGCCACTGTGCTTCATAGATGTGCAGTCATTTCCCTGTTAAGACGCCATGTGTAGTGACTGCATGTCCATGTCTGCATGTGACTGGGACACTCTCTGAAATGTTGAATTGTTGTTTTTCAACGTGAGTTCGACAACTGCTTACATATAACATGATGTCTTCTGTCTTCATGTAGGCCCCCTATACACCATTCCTCACTGAACTGATGTACCAGAATCTAAAGCAGCTGATTGACCCAGTTTCTGTCCAGGAGAAGGACACACTCAGCATCCACTACCTCATGCTGCCTCGTGTTCGGTAGGAATCAAATACAGATAAGCCTGCCCTGGGCCATCGGGAATAAGTTGATAGAGCAGAGAGGACCCAGGCTCTCAGTAAAGAAATCTAGAAAGCAGGCCTTTGCCTGCTCTGGCTCCTCCATACCTTCTCCCACCTGAGCTGATACGAGTCCTTGGGCCACAGAAGAATGCTCAGTGTGGAGCACCTCTGTGTAACCGACAGGTGGGTTAAGGGCATGTCTCTGTGTGCTCCTAGGGAGATCTTTCCATACTGTCCGGTCCTCCAGCTTGTCTCCTCCTTCACTCAAGCATGCCTACTGTCCTGCATTTTTTCCCTTTTCAATCTAATCTGCCTCCTATTCTTATCTTTACCAGAGAAGAGTTGATTGACAAGAAAACCGAGAATGCCGTGTCTAGGATGCAGTCTGTGATTGAACTGGGACGAGTGATCCGAGATCGCAAGACTATCCCAATCAAGGTTTGGAATATAGATTTCACATGACACAGGCCTAAGTAATTCTATTTTTCTTGACTTTAGAGGACTGGTCGTTTAGTGAGCTTTCCCTTTTTTTCCTTCTAGTACCCTTTGAAAGAAATTGTAGTTATTCATCAAGATCCAGAAGCTCTAAAAGATATCAAGTCTTTGGAGAAGTACATCATTGAGGTAAGGTAGATGATTTGTCTGTTTGGGGCTTAAACAATTGTTATGAAGATTATTGCTTTTGGTTTTTTTTTTTTTTTTCTGGGTGTTCAGCATTGTGGTGTTACTACTTGGGATATGTGCAGAGTGCCGGCATCAAGCCTCAGAAGAAGGAGATGAGTGCCTAGGAGTCACAGTGGCTGAAAGGACTGTCCTCCTGATATCAGAAAAAAAGTGGCTGATCCAGGCCTGTGGGTCCGTCCATAGCAGCTTAACTTGCCAGGGGAATCATTTCTTTACACATATTTCACCATTCCCAGCCTGTAGCAGAGCTATTCTAATGTGGTCACCTGATTGCTAGAAATCTCCAAGCTCCAATATTGACAATAGAAAACAGAAAGAATTTGTTTTTCTTTTTTCCTGTATGTAGGGGAAGGGAGGAGATAAGGTGAGAAGCCCCAGTCCCCAGGAATGGGGAATGGTCACCTGATGTCATCCCAGGGTCCCCAGTGTAGAGTGTGCTGCATGAGTTCTGCTCAGGTGGTTTTGATAGTTCTGAAATGCTGTTGATTTCATTGCTCCGTGGATAAGGAAATCCTTCCAAGGTACATTGGCTGACATATTCTACCTTAGAGTCTCCATTTGCCCAGATATTTTTTGTCAACATTTGGCTGGCGTAGTTGTCCAATTTGTTTTGCCCTCCATCCTCTGCTGTGGTACCAGATGTCCTCCTCAGGCTCCAGTGGACTGCCATATTCCCCATGTGCATCTGGGCATGCCATCCACTGCACCTTCTTTAGCAACCAAGGAGGCCCAGCTCTGGCACATGCACTCCATGGTCAGACCATGGAACCTGCAATTTCCTCCATGGTTGAAGTTCTGAGTTCAATGGTTCAGTTGGGGGGATTCCCAGAGAAACCTCGTCTGCGGTGACCCCAGCCTGACTCTTGTGTGCTAATCAGTACACGGGTCTGGCTCAGTCTGTCATCCACATCAGCCTACACACACACTGGTAGTTGCAGTTGCTGGTTAGTTCTGTCTCCAGCCCCATCTCTTATGCATACCAGGGGATGCTATGGCCCAACCCAACCCTGCTTTCCACATACTTGATGCTTCTGTGTACCAGCAGCAGTTGCAGTCCAGTTGGAGCAACCTTCAAACCCCCCACCCGGCCCACCCCTTCAGGAACTGTGCTACACATGCCAGTATGTGCAGTAGACTGGTCCAGTTAGTCCCACATCCCATTGGCTTTTGCACACACCAATGGATGCTGCAGCCTGGCTCAGCCCAACCAACTCCACTATCCATCCCACAATTAGGCTCTCTGGTGCTACCACCTGTCCAGCCATTTCCACCCCCCAGTCCTGATTTTAATGCTTCCTGGTGGGAATTGCAGCCCATCAGGGAGGTTCCCTGATGTGTCCATAATTTTGTGAATACACATGTTTTCATTTCTTGCAATTTTGTTTTCTCTTGTGTTCTAATGATAGGAACTGAATGTTCGGAAAGTTACACTGTCTACAGATAAAAACAAGTATGGTATTCGGCTAAGGGCGGAACCAGATCACATGGTCCTGGGGAAGCGTCTAAAGGGAGCCTTCAAGACAGTGATGGCGTCCATCAGGCAGCTGAGCGATGAGGCGCTGCAGCAGTTCCAGAAGACTGGTAGGTTTCTGCTCAGACAAGGGCATGCTCATGTCCACAGGCCAGCCTTGTCTCACAAGTAGGCCCCTGTCCGGTCATGTCCTCTTCCTTCTCCTGTTAATAAAAATGCCTACTGTACGTCATTTGGGTAACATAGAAAGTAACTGTCACCCTAACTTGGGACCTCTCCATGTACCATAGCTGCTGTTCAGTATCTGGGCTCATAGGTGCAGGCATGCTGTTACAACTCAGGTTTACCTCCCTCGTTGCACATTTGATTGTGATGTGATAACAGTCACAGCCTTACCAAAAGAACATCACACTGTAGCTCTAAACTTCTATATTTGTTCTTTGAACTCATGCTAATGGTGCTGACAGACTTTATAGAAAGAATGATGTTTTTGTTAAGTCCCGTGAAGGAAATGGGATTAGGAGTATCAGCTGCTCGCTCTCCTTAACCTGCAGAAAGCATGTTAAGGTGCATGGGAGTTTGCGGTCTTCTGAGCTTAGAATCCTACTTGGCCCGTGCATGGCTCTTGACCTCTCTGTAGGCTCTCCTGGAGCACAAGGGGTTTGTTAACCAGGATCCCTGGGACTCTGACAGTTCCACACATTGTGAGTAGAAAGATATATGGATTTAAGAATCGGACAAGTGGTTATGGAAATTGGAAGGAATGCCCCTAAGATTTTCTAGATGTTTAGATAGAATTCATAAAAAACCATCAACTAAAACTTAAGACACTACTAATTCTGTTCAAAATATTAAAGCAACAAAATGTTTATAATCTATTTTCAAGTCAAAAGTTAATCTTAGGAGTAGTATTACAGGCTAATCCTCCACCTGCGGTGCCAGCATTTCCTATGGACACTGGTTTGAGGACTGGTTTCTCTACTTCCAATCCAGCTCTCTGCTTATAGACTGGGAAAGCGATGGAGGATGGCCGAAGGCCTTGGACCTAGTGGGAGACCGGGGAAAAGCTGCTTGCTCCTAGCTTTGGATCAGCTCAGCTCACCATTGCTACCATCGGGGGAGTGAACAGAGGAAGGCCTCCATCATTGTCTTTCCTCCTGCCTGTGTGAAATTGACTTTTCAAACAAGTAAATCTCTTAAAGTAAATAAATTTTAGAAATAACTGCTAAACAAGCTAACCAAAACCTCAAGATTCCTGAAATCAGCCTTATTTTAAATTGAAAGCCCATATTGTCCGAATGGACAGAATAGTTTTAAGAATACTGGGGCCTCAAGTGAAAGTGACAGCCTGGTGCAGGAAGCCCAGCTGAGTGACTCGAGGTGACACACAGCTTCCCTGAAGATGGGACTTGAGAACTTTCACCTGAGTGTTGATGTGGATTAGAGGACACTGGTGGCGACTTCTTGGTCTTCACGGAGGCATAGTGCAGTCTAGAGAAAATGTAGTACATCTTTAGCTGTGACTGTGACATGAGGCATGAGGAAATTATCTCTTGAGTCTTCCGCAGCTCTTCCTTTTTTTTTTTTTTAATGTATTTTTATTTTGAATTTTGTGTAGGCTGGGATTTCCCCCAAAACTTCCACCCCCCTGTCAGATTTTTCCCATTTTGTTAAAATATTGTGTAGTCCTTCATAAGGAATCATCATTCTATCAGTCTCTTATTTAAGTGTACCTGGACATTGTTGGTACAGACAGTGTCAGACAGTCCAGCATCCCATTGTCTACACATGTCTAATAGTTTCATTGGGATTCCATCTTTCGTCTGGATGCAGGGATGCATGGTCCATTATACCCCCACGTCTATATATGATAGACCCCAGTACTCCTTCCTACACATTACCATAAGTGAGAAGCCACGAAACAAGGTCAACAACTGGTATGAGTTAGAACAGCCGCAACAACAACATCAATAACAAATTACAGTACCATGAAAAAAAAAGTGCCACTCAGTAACTAACACATGAGTGACAAAAAGGGAACAGAGAAGTCTCTTGGGAAATATGATGCCATCATATAATTCATGAGCCTGTGATGAATTTGACTAGAGAAAAGAGATTATTTGGAATGAGCCAAACTGAAATAAAAAACATCAAAACACATGGGATACAGCCAAAAAAGCAAATAAACAATAAGAAAAAAGTATGGATTGGACTATTGGAGTTAGATTTTCCATGTTGGTTTCCTTATATAAGAGAGAATATATGATTTCCACAATGGTTGTACTAGCCTTCGCTCCCACCAGCAGTGAAGGAGGGTGCCTTTCTCCCCACATCCACACCAGCAGGTGTTGTTAGTTGAGTTCTCAATGTAGGCCAGTCTCACTGGAGTTAGGTGGTACCTCAACGTGGTTTTCATTTGTATCTCTCTGTTGGCTAGGGAGCCTGAGCATCTTTCCATATGTCTGTTAGCCATTTGAACCTGTTCTTTTGAGAAATGTCTGTTCATTTCTTTTGTCAATTGCAGGGTTGTTTTTTCTGTCCCTGGATTCCTGAAGCTCTTTATAAATCCTTGATATTAGTCCTCTGTCACTTGTGTAGTATGCAAAATTTTTCTCCCATTCTGTTGGTTGCTTCTTCTCTTTGTTATTGTTTCCTTTGCTGTACAGAAGCCTTTTAGTTTGATGTAGTCCATTTGTTCATTTTGGCATTGACTGCCTTTGCTTTTGGTGTGTTTTCTAAGAAGTTTTTCCCTTTTCCTAGATCTTGGAGTGTGCTTCCTATGTTTTCCTTTAATAGTTTGATGGTTTCTGGGTTTAGATTTAGGTCCTTGATCATTTGAGAGTTGATTTTCTTATAATATGACAGGTGTGGGTCTTGCTTCTTAAATCTGCAGGCTGCTATCCAGTTGTCCCAAAAGCATTTGTTGAAGAGACCCAGATTTTTCCCTGGATTGTTTTCAGTTTTCTTGTCAAAGCAGAGTTGATTATACCTGTGTGGGCTCCCTCTGGTGTTTCTCTTCTGTTCCGCTGATCTTCTCGGGCTTGTAGTAGTGCTTGGTAAGGCTCAAGAAAAGAAAAGGGGGGGGTGTGTATATAATAGGATATGGTATTATGGTATGTTGGTATGGTTGTGGGGGTAGTATAGTAATGGGATTGGTTTTTGGGTGGAATGTTTGGGAGTGGGTGATTGGTGGGGGTGTTGGGGTTGGAGTTTGGGGTGGGGGATGGGTTTGTGGGGTGGGGTGGGGGGGGGGTTTGTGGTGGGGTGAGGGGTTGTTTGGTTTGGGGTTTGTATGATTGGGGGGTGGGGTTGTATTGATTTTGTTGGAGATGGGGTGGTGGGGTGGTGTGGGTTGGGGGTGTGGGGGTGGGGTTGGGGTTGGTGTTTGGTGGGTGTTTTTTTGTTGGTGGGGTTTGTTGTGGGGGGGGGGGTTGGTGGGTGGGGTGTGTGTTTGTTGGGTGGTGTGGTTGGGGTGGGGTGGGGGGGTTTGTGTTTGGTTTTGGGGGGGGGGGGGTGGGTGGGTGTTGTGTGGTAGTGGAGAGAATGGTTTTATGGATGAAGAGTAGATGATTATGTAATTTTCAACATCACAAAACACTAATTCTGCTGGAGGGGCCAGCTGTAGAGTGAAGGGCTTTTGCTCTAAGGACATCTTAGAGGGGGGTGCGGGGGGGGGGGGGATTGGGAGGTAATGGGGGGGTGGTGAAGAATGGTTGTGGATAGGTTGTAAAAATTGGTATAAGGGTGAAAATTGGGACTATCATGTGGATAACATGGCAATGCGTGCAGTGGGGTCTATCCCTGGTTTTTTGTTTGTTTTTTAAACCAAGAGGTAGGAACATGAAAGGAGAGGTAATTTACCAGTATTTACAGCTTGTCCCATTTTAGGCTGACTTTATTACACTTCTCTCTGGTTAGTCTTTATCGTGTTTGTGATATTATGTACTAATAAGTAAATACTAATAAATAAAGAAATGCATAACTGAATCTTAGTATTCTATCTGGGAAGTTACTGAGTAGAAATGAGTACAGAGAAGGGCCCATTCAAAGTGGTGTGGTCAGGGAATGTCTTTTTTTTTTAAAAAAAAAAAAAAGATTTATTTTATTTTTATTGGAAAGGCAGATATATAGAGAGGAGAGACAGAGAGGAAGATCTTCCCTCCGATGATTCACTCCCCAAGTGAGCGCAACGGCCGATACTATGCCGATCCGAAGCCAGGAGCCTCTTCCGGGTCTCCCACGCGGGTGCGGGGTCCCAAAGCTTTGGGCTGTCCTCGACTGCTTTCCCGGGCCACAGGCAGGGAGCTGGATGGGAAGTGGGGCTGCTGGGATTAGAACCGGCGCCCATATGGGATCCCGGGCATGCAAGGCGAGGACCCTTAACCACTTGCGCCACCGTGCAGGGCCCAGGGAATGTCTTTTGTTGAGCCTGTACAGGCTCTTTTTTGTCGCGATGGGGAATGGTGTCTCTAGTGGTTATAAGATCTCCCATCTGGAACTGAGGTATTCTGGAGTCTCCCTGAGCTCAACATGTCACGTAACAGAAAAATTTGCATCTTTAAGACTTTCTACATGATTTAAGTACGTGCAGAGCTCTTTGGGAAGATACACAGTAATAGAAGGAGAAGTAGCTAGAAGGAAAGAGGAGGCGTGTTAGAAGCAATCAGAGTGGGCAGTCCATAGCACACTAAGGAGATTACCTGCCGAGGTGTGGCTTGGGGTACTTCTGTGTGTGGCAGTGACCTTCCCCTGGTTAGAACTTTGAGCTTATCCTTCATAAGTTGTACCTCCTCTGTGAAGCAAGGCAAGCTTTTTAACTTCTCGTTGAGTTTCCTTAAATGTAAATGGGGTGATGCTTAACTACTAAGGATTCAATAGAGTATGTTACACTCTATATCATGTACTTAGTAATAGAAGTGATGGTGTTGATAATAATCATAGCAACCTTGAGAACAGATGAAATAGAAAAGTAAATAGTAATTGTAAAAGATGGCAGCTTAGCTAAATCGCACAAAAATATGTGATCTGTTGTAGAATGTGTATCATGAATCATAATTAGAAACCCAAAGAGGGCCCGGCACGGTAGCCTAGCAGCTAAAGTCCTCACCTTGAACGTGCTGGGATCCCATATGGTTGCTGGTTCTAATCCCGGCAGCTCCACTTCCCATCCAGCTCCCTGCTTCTGACCTGGGAAAGCAGTCGAGGACAGCCCAGGGCCTTGGGACTCTGTACTCACGAGGGAGAACCGGAGGAGGTTCCTGGCTCCTGGCTTCGGATTGCCTCGCCTCCAGCCGTTGTGGCCACTTGGGGAGTGAACCATCTGACTGGGGAGCTTCCTTTCTGTCTCTTCTCCAATAAAAAAAAAATTTAATAAATCTTAAAAAAAAAAAAAAGAAAAAGAAATTCGAAGAACCCACGGGTCTTGGTTTAAGAAAGCCTGAAATGAACTGCTTTGAGAAGTGTGGCTGCTGGTTCTGCTGTGAAGAGATTTGCTGCTCCAGAGGCTTTGTGGTCGGACATTGATCTTACTGGAGCACTTGCAGTCATTCATTGGCTGAGCCCAAGGCAGATTTGCGAGAAAGAGTCTCACAAAAGATAGTATCTATCCAATGATCAGCGATCGATGATCGGCCTAGGAGGGACAGCTGCCTGTCTCCCTGGAGAGGGTGGGCTAGCATCTAAGTAACGAAGAGGCTGGATGAACTGTGTTTCTTTTGCTCTGTTGTACGAATTAATAGTGCTGTGTATAACCTCGTCAGAGTTCCATTTTAGATGCTCTGTATAACCTCATCAGAGTTCCATCTTAGATGCTGTGTTGCTGAGTTACGCTAAGTCGCCTTGTTTTCCTTACAAGGTGGTGTGCATTATTTGTTCCCGCAGGCACTGGTGCTCTTAGACATCAGCCCTGATCAGTCAATGGTGGATGAAGGAATGGCCCGGGAAGTCATTAATCGCATTCAGAAACTTCGCAAGAAGGTCAGTTCGTCAGCTGAAGAATAAGCCACTACTTTGGATTGTTGTGGAACGCAGAAGAGGCCAGGTCCCCTTCACTCCCCTCTTAGTACTTCCAAGCCAGATCTGACCAGGCTAGACCCCTTTGCATCCTGTTAAGTCTCTTGGGCTTCCACAAAATCGTGTTCTGCGGATGATACTTCTGACTGGAGAGAAGGTGACCCAAGATGACCATCTCGGAGGAAGGACAGAGGTGCAGTCAGTGGGGCAGGACTCTGATGCAGAGGAGACCCGCTCAGCAGGGAGCTGGGGAAGGCCTTGGAGTCTGGGAGAGAGCCCACAAAGCCTCTATCGTGTGCGGTCTGTGTCAGTTCACCGCTCTGTGAGCGGGTTCTTAGTTATTCCTTGGTTTCAGCACTCCGGAAGTGCTGCTTGTGCTGTGTGCTAAGACCTGACGCTGTCCTACCTTTTGTTAAACAAAACAGTAAATTGTGTCCTGCAGTGTCCGTACAGATAACGTGGCACGGGACAGGACAGCAGCCTTTGTCCCACAGTTACTTCAAGTTTAATTGACAAAATATGCTTCTCTTTCTCAATTTTCTGCTTGTACTTGCAGTGCAATCTGGTTCCTACAGACGAAATAACAGTTTATTATAAAGCATTGTCTGAAGGGCGGTATCTGAATGACATCATTGAAAGCCACACGGAGTTTATATTTGCCACCATAAAGGCTCCCTTGAAACCATATCCAGTTTCTACATCAGATAAAATTCTGATTCAAGAAAAAACCCAGGTGAGTTGTATTGAACTACTCAAAGATTGCAAATGTTCGCATCTTGATACTCCTTCCCCAACTAGGGTGGAATATTACTAAGGCCTGAAGTTTTTCTCCGGACACTAGCGTGTAGGATCAGAGTGAAGTCCAAAAGGGATGTGCAAGGAAAGGCAGAACTGCTTCACAACAGTTTTTCTTGGCAGAAATATCCCTGAGCGTACATGAGATTTGCCAGGAAGTCATGGCCATGTGGACCCATTATATCTAAAACAAAACAAAAACCAGTGCTTGGGATTGCAGTAGTTATCACAAAAAAACAAGCAGCAGTTGTTTTGAAAAAACTTTTAGCTCTTAGATAGTAATTTGAACATTAAACCACAGCAACATCTCCTGTTGCCATGTCAAGGTCTGATACTAAGACATGGAATTAGCTGGCCATAATCCCGAAGCGTCATTTGCAGTATGTCTCAATCGGTTGTTCAGTCATTCTCTCTGTGTCATTCCTGCTTTTTTTTATGGGATAAATGAGAAAGACAAGAAGGGGCTGTAAGCAGCTGGCTGTCTTTTCAGAGGAGTGAGTGGCAGTTTAGTTATATTCTTTATTTTGGATATAGTTGAATTGTTTGTTCTGTTTAAAAATAAGTACATGTCGCTTATATAATCAGAAAAAAAAAAAGGCTTGCCTAGAAGAACAAGGATTTAAAAAACTTGGTACCATTTGCAATTCTCAACTCTTGAATAAGATTCAGTATGTTCATGCCGAAAAGTCGTAATCGCTGTTATTACTTGATTTGGTAAACTGCGGTCAGATGCTGCAGTCACTGATGTGATGTCATATGCTCAGTTAAAGGGGTCTGAGCTGGAGATTACACTCACCAAAGGATCATCTCTGCCTGGCCCTGCTTGTGCATATGTCAATCTTAGCATTTGTGCAAATGGCAGCGAGCAAGGTAAGAGCAAAAGGATTCCATGGTTTGTGTGGCATTTTTAAGTTAAGCCTGTTTATCTCTTATGATTTCAATTTTATGGGTTTATACCGTGGCTAAGATAAAGCGGGTTTATTTCTCTCTCTCGTGCTAAATGCAACTACCAGAAATCTTCAGGAAGTTCGTGGGGCAAGCATACTGTGAAAACCTGTGTGTGAATTTTCACTTTTCTTAACCTGCTATGCCACGGTGCTAGCCCCCATGGTTTTCAATCTGAAACTAGCCATGTGCCAGATACTGTAATATATAACCTGGTAGTTTTAAAAAAGAACAATATCAGCTTTGCAATGGGTGAAATTAATTAAGGTTACCTAATCAAGTGGCCAAAGCTGTCTGCCAATATTTTTGGAACAGACTCCAGGTTTTTCATTTAGGTAGAGTTGAAAACTTGACCTCAAAAGGATTGTCCATGAAATGGAAAATTGATAAGTTGAACATCATCAAAATTTAAGTTTTTTTCATCCTAAGAATAGAAAATTTTGAAAGCTATAGATTGAGGTTTTTATAAATAACATAGCCAACAAAGAACTTACAAAGACCTTTTAAAACTCAATAGCAAAACAATCCAATTTGAAAATGGTGAAAAGATATGAACAAAATTTTCCAGGAAGAGTTCACAAGTAATAGAAATTTGTGTGAAAATAATCAACATCATTAGCATAATTTAGATTGACTTAGGGGAAATACAGATTAGAACCAGAATGGTTAGAAAATAGTGACAACTTAAAGTTCAGGCTGCGGGTCCAGCACAATGACTCAGTAGCTAAATCCTTGCCTTACAAGTGCTGGGATCCCATAAGGGTACTAGTTCATGTCTGGGCTGCTCTGCTTCCCATCCAGCTCCCTGCATGTGGCCTGGGAACGCAATAGAGCATGGCCTGAAGTCTTGGGACCCTGCACCCACGTGGGAGACCTGGAGGAAGCCCCTGGGTCCTGGCTTTGAATCGTCTCAGTTCTGCCCATTGTGGCCACTTGGAGAGTGAATCAGCAGATGGAAGATCTTTGTTTCTCTGCCTTTCCAATAAAAATAAATGTTAAAAAAAAATCCAGACTGTAAAACTTGGTAGAAAGCCATTTGTATAATCTTAATCTGTTAACAGATCAGACTATAGCATTTGGAGACATGCTGTTGATAATGGAATGTATTATTAGATACTTATGCCTTCAGCGTTCCCAAAATTAAAAAACAAAAATTGGATTTCTAAATGTATTTCATATTTCATAATAACAGGGTTTTAGATGAGGGATTGTGAACTTGAAAAAATACTGTCCCATCAGCTATCTTTTGATTATCATTTGCATAGTAAACCCATTTTCCATCAAAGTACTGGCAATTCCAAATCTGACTAAAGATGCGGAGTGCTGGATCTCATATCACTAGTAGCAATGTACTGTGGTACAGCCAGTCAGGAAAAGAGTTTGGCAGTGCCCTTAAAAGCTACACATGTGCCTGCCTTAATTATTTAGCGATTGCACTCCTAGGCATTCCAGAAAACTGACAGTTCATGTTCACCAAACAAAAATCAAAGCAAAAGCCCTCCACATGAATGTTTATAGGGACTGTATTCGTAATTACTCAAAACTGGAGACAATTGAGATATTCTTCAACAAGTAAAAATAGCTAAACACGCTGGTGCTCCCACATCATAGAATACAACTCAGCTACTAATTAATGCGGAGATTAATCCTGACTGAAGAAAATGTTCCAGATTGTTCTGTAATTCATGGTTAACATTATGTTGCATTCTTTTACATGGCTGATCAGCGTGGAAAGGGTTGAGGGTCAGGGGATAGTTGGTGAGATCGTTATTTACACGTTTTCTTCTTGTGTATGGTGGGAGGGAGATACAAGAGGGGAAGCCATGCCCAGCCACCCAACTGCCGCATTAACTGGGGAATTGGGGAACTGCCACCTGATGTCATCCTTGTGTCCCCATTATGGACCATTTTCTGCTCATGTGGTTTCTGTAGTTCTGAGATGCTGCTGATACAGTCACTGCAAGGATGAGGAAATCCTTCCAAGGTTGATTGGCTGTCATAGTCCACTTCAGAATCTTCGTTAGTTCAGATATTTGTCAACCTTCACTGGGGCAGTTGATCAGGCTTTTTTGCCTTCCATTCTCAGCAAACCAATGGGTGCCCAGCCCTGCCCAACACACC
This sequence comes from Ochotona curzoniae, assembly GCF_017591425.1. Taxonomy (NCBI): domain Eukaryota; kingdom Metazoa; phylum Chordata; class Mammalia; order Lagomorpha; family Ochotonidae; genus Ochotona; species Ochotona curzoniae. The sequence goes on from NW_024467106.1 coordinate 61,744,328, forward strand.
CTTGGCCCCCCATACCACAATGGGAGTGGCAGCCCAGTCAGAGGGACCCCCAATAACCCCCACTAGACTGATCCCCCAGCTCTGGTTTCTGTGCCCTGGTCTGTTCTGCCCCACATCCCATTGAGATCTCATATACATTGGGCATTGAAGCCTAACTCAGCCCAACCAACTCCACCCTCCAGCATGCACTCATGCCAGTGGGTGCATTAACCTTCTGTCTGGCCAGGTCCACTCCCAGTCCTAGTTTTCGTGCTCACCAGTGGGAATTGTACCCCATCAGAGAGGAACCCATGACCTCCCCCTGGACCTACTCACTGCCCTGGATATTGCACTTTCCAGGTGGTTCTGCAGTCTAGTTCAACAGGACTTGCCCCCAGTCCCAGCACTTGCCAGATGATGCTGTGGCAAAGCCCAACCTGCCTGCCTTTATTCTGTCTCATGCCCGTACCAGTGGATACAATCGGATATACCAGCCTGGCTCTCTCCCTAACCCAGTTCTCATGTAGACCAAGAGGTGTTGTAGCCCTGAGCAGTGGCTCAGCAGTGAAGTCCCTGCTACTCCCCTGCTAGGCTCACCCCCAGCCCCAGTCTCACGTGTGCTGGTGGGTGCAGCGGTCCAGTCTAGTGTGGCCCGTCTCACCTCAGTATTTGCCAGCAGGTGCTAAAGCCTGTAATGACCCGGCCTGGTATGTTGCATTCTTAAAAGATAAAATTTTCATGATAAAGATTTTTTCCAGGAATTAAGGAGAGAATGAGTTGGAAGGAATCAGTGGTAGATATTTCAAAGCCACATGAGGATGCTTGTGCTAACAGAACTGTTTTGTATTTTGATGCTGGTGACGGATACAAGATTTTATAGAGGTAATAAAACTAAATAGCACTAAACACACATGCTGCTCAGTGATTAAATATTGAATTGCTTTGATGTCAATATCCTGGTTATAGATTTGCACTATAGTTTTTGTAGTCTAGGTTTTTTTTGTTGTTTGCCTTTTGGTGAGATTATTTATTTATTTATTTATTATTGCCAAGTCAGATATACAGAGAGAAGGAGAGACAGAGAGGAAGATCTTCCATCTGATGATTCACTCCCCAGGTGACTGCAACGGCTGGTACTACGCCGATACGAACCTGGGAGCAAGGAGCTCTTTCAGGTCTCCCATGCGGGTGCAGAGTCCCAAGGCTTTGGGCTGTCCTAGACTGCTTTCCCAGGCCACAAGCAGGGAGCTGGATGGGAAGCTGGGCAGCCGGGATTAGAAGCAGCGCCCATATGGGATCCCAGCGGGTTCAAGGCGAGTACTTTACCTACTAGGCCACTGCATCTGGCCCTATTTGTTTATTTGAAAGAGCTTCAGGAGAAGAGTGAGAGCCACAGAGAGACATCTTCCTTTTCCTGATTCACTCTCCAGATGACCACGGTGACAGTCCGGGACTGAGCTAGGTTGAGTAAAACCAGGAGCCAGGAGCTCCATTTGGGCCTACCACATGTGTGCAGGGGCCAAAACACTTAGACTATTTTCCACTGCTTTCCCCAGGCCATTAACAGGAAGTGGAACACCTGGGACATTAACCAGTGCTCATTTGGGATACTCAAGTTGCAGGTGGTGGCTTTACTGGCTATGCCACATGTTTTATAAGATTTTACCAGTGGGAGAAACTGATAAAGAGTTCACTGTATCCCCCTATTTCCTATTGTTGCATGTTTCTCTGCAGTTACCTCAAAGTAAGATACTTCAGTAAATCAATAAAGTAACTGTCTGTAATTATATGAGTCAATATCAGGGGTCACTTGAAGACTTTTTTTCAAATAATGCTCAGATCTTTTGTTTGATCATTCACACTCCAAGTGACCGCAACGGCTGGAGCTGCGCCAATCCGAAGCCAGGAGCCAGGAACTCCTCTTCCAGGTCTCCCACGTGGGTGCAGGGTCCCAAGGCTTTGGGCCGTCCTTGACTGCTTTCCCAGGCCACAAGCAGGAAGCTGGATGGGAAGTGGAGCTGCCGGGATTAGAACTGGCGCCCATATGGGATTCCAGAGCGTTAAAGGAGAGGACCTTAGCTGCTAGACCACCGCACTGGGCCCTCCGATGTTATTTTTAACCTGAGCTATGGTAATTTACAAACAGCTCAAAAATATTAAGTTTTGAATTTAAGAAAGGACAAGAACAGATTGCCTAGTGGAATCCTGTGCCTGTAGTACATCTACTGAGAGCTGAGAGCTGCCAAAACACTGTTGAGGGCATTAATTTATGTTATATACTGATCTAAATTTTATTTTTCTGAATAAGATCTTCTTTTTGTGACTTCTTAGGTGGAGTCTTGCTTCTGGAAAATCCAAAGGGTGAAAACAGATTGGACCTTTTAAAACTGAAGAGTGTCATCACTAGCATTTTTGGTGTTAAAAGTACAGAACTGGCTGTCTTTCATGGTACAACAGGTATGTGGAAAGTAGGATAATGTCTGTGTCCGCAACCGGAGGCAGGCTGGTACACATCTTCATTTAAGGCACTGAACCCCATCGGCAGTGAAGTCTCTAACCCTGCCCTCTTGCCTATTACTCATGTAGATTTGGGGATTCAGACTTCCTTGTCGAGATTCGGCTTTATAAAACACAGTGAATGAATCTTTCTACATTATAAATTAGTTCAGTCCCCCTGTTAGGTGTTGAATTGCCGATTGCCTCGACCTCAGTGTATGACCTTCTTTGGAAATAGGATGGTTACACATATAGATAGTTTAGATACAGTCACACTGAAGTAGGATGATGCAGTGGGCCTGTTGTCCAAATGAGAGGATGACTGGGAAGATGCAGGAAGCGCCTAGGAAAACTCCCGGTGGTGGCAAAGGCAGAGGCTGCGGCGATGTAGCTAGCTGCATGCTGAGCGCCTGTGCAGCTTGCTGTGAGTCTCTGAAAGCTAAGAGGCAAAGAGAACTCCCCTTCTGGGCCTTCGGAGCTGCTGTCTAAGCCTCCCAGTTCCTAGCAGTTTATGTTAGTAGACTCAGAACTAATACTTAGATAAATTTCACTGTATTTTCAGAAGCTTTTCGATTCAAAAGGTTTTTTTTTTTTTTTTCTACTTTTAAAGAAGAAATACAAACAACCAATTAACGGGAAAACTGAATCCTAATCGTGATTAGGAAGGTACTAATAAACGAGATTAAAAAAACCACACAAACCATCTTGGCAATAAACCAGGGACAGACTCAGAGTTTTAGCTATTGTCAAGAATGTTGCGTAATAAGAGCTGTAAATTATTTGTGTTCCTTCCAAGACACTGACTTTCTGTTGGGTCCCACCTGCAGCCCATGCCTGTGAATCAGTACAGATCCATTGCTGTGGCTGTTTCTCCTTGCAGACCAAATGAAGTGCTAGCTGTACTGACACAGCCAGATCTACTGTTCTTGAGGGGACCAGCATCAGAGGAGCTGTGTCTGCCTTTGCTCGTGCAACACACTGTACAAAGCATCCACAGGCAGCCTTCAGTTTCTTCTGTCAGTTGGTCCCAGGGAGCTTTCCACAAGGCCATGAGTATGATATCATTGAGAGAAGATGCTTTAGGACCCCAGGCAGGGCTTGGATATCTAGTGCCTGATGGGGTTTGTTCCCTCTTTCCTAAGGAATTACTCCAGCCATTGATGAACACCACTTTATTCAGTGCACGCCCATGCACTATTGTTCAGGTCATAGCCACTACAGGCCACTCATCTCTGTTCCATCCCCAAGCAATGTTTGATTTTGTATGAATGAAATTACACTAGATATATTCTCTGTATCTTGCTTTTTCTACATATATGAGTCATTTTAATCTGCTAATTTCTCATATTTGAGTATAAGCTTTTTGTAATGAAGCTTGGAGTATTGATATATGATGATATTTTAATTGCATCCATAATACAGGGAATAGTTTTATATATTTTTTTAAATTTTATATCATTTTATGACACAGCTTCATAGGCTCTGGGATTTCCCTAATCCCTCCCCAAGCCCTCCCCCCATATTGAATTCCTCCATATTGTTACAGTAGTATAGTTCATATCCCGTCATGATTCCTTCATTGCGGGTATGTACCATGCATAGAGTCCAGCATTTTATTGTCCAGATAAATTCAGCAGTTTCTTTGGGAGACCATCTGTGGTCTGAAAGTAGAGCTGGTGGAATATCATCTCTTCCAATGAGATGTCACTACACAACTTCAATAACAGGGAGAAACATCAAAATTAACAACATTATGTAGTTAATTGACATGGTATTGAGTGACCAATATGTTAAAAAATGCGAGTTCTTAAGCACATGCTGTAACTACTTCCTTAGCATCTCAATTTTAGTATATACACAACCCACTACTATAAACTTTTTTTTTCCTCCCAAGCTAACATGTTTTTGAGTTTAACCTAAATCAGAGTGGCACAGGAACAATGGAAGAATCAACATTAACATCCATCATATATATAACAGCTGAATACAAACTTAAGATCAAAGTTTCTATGCAGTTACATTTTGTTTAGCATTAACAGTCATAAATTGATGACTTTAAACTTTGCAGTATATGGTGGTTAAGTATGGTTTTTACAGAACTTTGTGTTTTAACAATTGAAGAATAGAAAAGTTTTAGGCAGGCGAGCAGGGAAATCCCCAACAACCCAGTGAGTGAGGAAGTAACTGAGGCTGGAACTAGATAAGGACCAGAGAAAGCTCCTCTCCTGAGTCCAGAAGGAAATTTACAACCCTTTATCTCTGAGTGCCACCCCTCTGTTTTAAAGGGGACTGTACTTATAATTTCTTTCTCATCTATTGAATTATTTGTGTACACTAGTGCCATTGACTTGTGTTGTATCCTGCTACTCTTCCAAAGTCTCTTATGAGTTCCAATAGTCTCTTGACTGAGTCTTTTGGTTCTCCTATGTAAAGAATCATGTCTTTTCCAATTTGGATTCCTTTACTTCTTTTCTTTTTTTTTTTTTTTTTTTGCCTAATAGCTCTGGCAGGGACTTCCAATACTATATTGAAGAGTAGTGGTGACAGTGGACATCCCTGTCCAGTTCCAGATTTTAGTGGGAAGGCTTCCAGTCTTTTTCCATTTAGTATGATACTGGCATTGGGTTTTTCATAATTATTTTCATTGTGTTTTAGAATGTTCCTTCTATGCCTATCTTGCTTAGGGTTTTCAGCATGAAGTGGTGTTGGATTTTATCAAATGCTTTCTCTGCAGCTATTGAGAGGATAATATGGTTTTTATTTTTCATTTTATTGTGTGATGTATCACATTTATTGATTTGCGAATGTTGAACCATCCCCGTATGCCTGAAATGAATCCCACCTGGTCTGGGTGAATGATCTGCCTGATGTACTGTTGGATCCTGTTGGCTAGTGTTTTATTGAGGATCTTTGCATCTATATTCATTAAGAATATCAGTCTGTAGTTCTCTTTTTCTGTTGTTTCTCTGTATTAAGGTGATATTAGCTTCATAGAGTTTGGAAGGATTGCCTCTCTTTCTGTTGTTTGGAAAATCTTGTGGAGGATTGGGGTAAGTTCCTCTTGAAATGCTTGGTAGAATTCAGCAGTGAAGCCATCTGGTCCAGGACTTTCCTTGGGAGGGCTTTAATTACTGATCATCTCATTGCATGTAATAGGTCTATTTAGATTGTTAATTGTTTCTTGATTCATTTTGGTGGATTGTATGTGTCCAAAAATCTATCCATCTCCTCTAGGTCTGTGATTTGTTCACATATAGTTGTTTTTAATAGTTCCTGGTGTTTCTCTGTATGCCTAAGGTATCTGTTGCTATATCTCCTTTCTTGTCTCTGAAGCTATTGATTTGTATTTTCTCCCTCCTTTTTTTGATTAGTCGAGCTAGTGGGGAGTCTATTTTGTTGATTTTCTCAAAGAACCAGCTCATTGATTGATTGATCTTACGTACTGTTCTCTTGGTCTCTATTTGGTTTATTTCCTCCCTTATTTTGATTATTTCTTTTTTTTCCTAGTAATCTTGGAATTGCTTTACTGTTGCTTTTCTAGTTCTTTCAACTGTAAGGTTAGCTGATTTACTTGCTGCTTTTCTCATTTCCTAATATAAGCACTGATTGAATTGACCTTTCCTCTTAATACTGCCTTGATTGTGTCCCATAAGTTTTAATATGTTGTATTGATGCCTTCATTTGTTTCAAGCAAACTTTTAATTTTCCCTTTGATTTCTTCTCTGATCCATTGTTCTTTTAGTAACATATTATTCAGTCTCCATGTGTTTGCAAGTCTTCTTGGATGTTTTGACTTCTTGGTCTCTAACTTCACTCCTTGATGATCTGAGAAGAAGCATGGTATAATTTCAATTTTTTAAAATTTGTTGAGGCTTGTTTTGTGACCTATAACATGGTTAGATCTGGAGAAGGTTCCATGCACTGATGAAAAAAAAGTGGATTTTCTGTGTATAGGATGAAAGGTTTGATAGATATCAACTAATTCCATTTGCTCTAGAGTTTGGGTGAGTCTGTTGTTTCTTTGCTGAGTTTCTGTTTTTTTGATCTGTCCACTGATGTTAAAGGGGTAATAAGGTCACCCACTATGATTGTATTGAAGTCTATTTCTCCCTTTAAGTCTATTAATGTTTGTTTCATGTAGCTAGGTGCCTTGGTATTTGACACATATATATTTATTATGGTGATATCTTCTTGCTGAATGGATCCCTTGATCATTATAGGGTATCCTTTTTCATCTCTTTTAATGTTTTTCACATCAATGTCTATGTCATCTGAAATAAGAATGGCTACCCCTGCACATTTTTCCTTCCATTCTATTGGAATATCTTTTTCCATCCTTTAACTTTCAGTTTCCTCTGATCTTTGTTAGTGAGGTATAACTCCTGTAAGTAGCAGATCGATGGGTTTTGTTTTATGATCCATTCCTCTAATCTATGGCATTTGGTTGATGAATTTAAACATTTACATTCAATGTTAATATTGGATAGGTGGCAGTTTGGTTCTGTCATCTTAGTAATGTGCTATTCTTTGATTGAGTCTTCTGTTAGTCTTTCAGTGGGGTGTTCTCCACATATGCCTTTGGTTTTGGTAGCTGTTCTTCCTTTCCTCTTTCACTAGAACAGCCTTGAGTATTAGCTTTAGGGCTGGTTTGGAGGACATGAATTTTTGGAATTTATTGTGGAAGAATTTTATTTCATTTTCAAAAAGGAGAGCTTTGCAGGATATATTATTCTGGGCTGGAAATTTTTCCCTTTTAGAGTCTGGAATATATCACTCCATTCTCTGCTGGCCTGTAGTGTTTCCTCTGAGAGGTCAGCTGTGAGTTTGATTGGGGTTCCTGTATAAGTCACTTGATTTTTGTCACTTGCACATTGAAGGATTTTTTTTCCTTGTGTTCAACTGAGGAGAGCTTGATTATCATGCGTCTTGGTGAAGGTCACTTTTTTCAACCCTATTTTGAGTCCTGTGCCCCTCCTGGATGTTGTTTCCCAATTCTTTCTCTAGGTTAGGGAAGTTTTCATCTATTATTTCATTGAATACACCTTTAGTCCTAGTTGCTCTTTCTGCACCTTCTGGAACTCCCATAATTCTTAATGTTGAGCCTTTTAATTGTATCTTTTAATTCTTGTATGTTTGTTTTAGCTTGGCCTAGCTCTGCTTCTAGCTTTTTGTTTATTTCCGCTTGGTGACAGGAAATATCTTCCAATTCTGGTATACTTTCTTCTGCTTCATTCATTCTATTTTTCAGACTCTCTGCTGTACTTTTAATTTATTCCACTGTATTCTTCTGAAATGTCAGCTTTCATTTTATTCATTTCCTGTGCAACAAATTCTTTAAATTCTTTGAACTCTTGTATTACGTGCTTCTCATTGTTAGTCAGAAACTTTATAATAAGTTTTCTGAGTTCTATGTCCCACATTTTTTCAGTGTCTTCCTCAGTTAACTCTGGGGCTGGTAGAGGCTTTTGTTCCTCTACCAGGAAGTTTTCAGCAACATTCATTGTGCCTCTGCCTTTTCTTTTAACTTTTGACACAGCAATCCTGTTTGGTGTATTTTTCTCCTTAGTGTAGTTTTCTTTTTTTTTTTTTTTTTTTTTTTATTGTTGCTTACATTATATTATGTAGTACAGTTTTATAGGCGCTGGGGATCCCCCCCACCCCTTCCATACCCCTCCCCCCATGGTGGATTCCTCCACCTTGTTGCATAACCATAGTTCAAGTTCAGTTGAGATTCATTGCTTGCAAACACCTGCCTAGCATAAAGTTCAGCGTCTTATTGTCCAGTAAGTTCAGTGGCCTCTTGGGGAGACCTTCTATGGTCTGAAGATAGGTCTAACAGAGTAAAGATCCAGTCAGTTAAAAGCCCCAACAAGGCCTCAGTATCATTATACAACATTATGGAATTAATTGACATAGTATTGGGTAAACAATATGTTAAAAATAATGCAAGTTCGTGTTAGGAAGTCACCAACTGTCCCAGATACCTGGTTTAGCAGCAGCACTGATCTTGTGTAAACACACAAATTGGCACTCAGTGGAGCACTGCCTGAGAGCCGGGGCTGTTGGCTTTCTGATCCAGGGACCACACAGCCCCTGTAGGATGTGAAACTGGCGCTGTCCGCTCTGTGAGACCAGCCGGGTGTGACTAACTGGAATAGTTGCCCACCTCCGGCATTTGATCCTTGTGCTGTTAGCTCCGAACTACCACCAGTCAGCCCAGTGGAGTCCACAGCTCCCTTTCTGTTCGTTGCTGGGCCAAAGTATTTGGCAGGATTGGCCAGTCCCAGCCTGCCTTCACCTCCCGAGCTCCCCGTGTGAACCCAAGCTCCCACCTGGCTGTTGCAAGGGCTGCTCTGTGGCTGCCTCTGGATGCCTGGTTATCTTGGAGTCCGGATCACAGTTCATGGGTGGCTGCTTCGTTTCTGTTCTCTGTTACACAGTTCTGCCATTGTCACCTCTTTCCTGTGTCCAAGGGTTCTCCAGGTACCTCCCTGTTGACTTCCTTACCCCTAACTTTTTCTGTAATCTGCTCTCTGTTCTTTACCCTGTCTAATAATTTTCTGTCATCTCAAACATGTCTGTACCCTTTGCCGCCATCTTGATTGGATCTCAGTTTTATATGTTAACATAAAATAAGGGGAAAAGTTTTGTATTTTAAGTTACAGATAGTACGGCATTTGTGTTGCAGTATTAATATTCCATACTTTTGCATGTCATTAAGGTATAGAAAAAGCAGTGGCCTTTGGTAACAAATTAAGCGGAAATCATCATTGTTAAAGTGTACATAATAGTCATAACTATTATGTGTATATATATATGTATATATATATATACATAGTAAAGTGGATGACCTGAGCTGTTAACCATTTAACCCTGAAAGAATTCTTGTTTTATTTCTAGAAATACAAAACCAAACCGACTTACTGAGCCTTAGTGGAAAAACACTGTGCGTGACTGAGGGGTCAGCACCGTCGCTGGTCAGCAGTCCCAGTACCCTGCTCTGTCAGTATATCAACCTGCAGCTCCTGAACGCAGAGCCCCAAGGTAAGTGTCTCCCACCCCCCACCCCCACCCCACTCAGGAGGCATTAAGATTTCTTCTAATATTCCCGTCTCTCGCTTAAATGCTTTTTTTTTTTTGGCATTCATTTACGTATTTATTTAAAGGCCCAATGAGGGGCCTGCCCTGTAGTGTAGTGGGTTAAGCCTTAACCTGCAATATTGACATCGCATTATGTGCACCAGTTGGAGTCCTGGATACTCCAAAGAAATGTAACTCCTTGGTAATGTGTCTGGGTAAAGCTGTAAAACATCGCTTAAACACCTCCACCCATGTGGCAGAGCCAGAAGAAGTTCATGGCTTCTGGCTTTGGCCTGGCCCTGCCCTAGCTATTGAATGGCCATTTAGGCAGAGAACCAGTGTATGTCTGACTTTTCTCTCTCACTCTGTCTCTCTCTCTCTCAGTTCTCAGTCATTCTGCCTTTCAAATAAATACTTTTTTTTAAAAAAAAAGAATGACACAGAGAGAGAGAGAGATCTTCCTTCCGCTGTGTAGTCCACATGTGCCCACATCAGCCAGGTTGGGCCAGGCTGCAGCTCAGAGCCAGGAACTCAGTTCTTATCTCCCATCTTTCTGACTCCCTTTGCGTCTGTAAATAAGCCTTTCAATCAACCATTCAGGCGATGACATGATTTAGGACTGGCATTGTGACATGTGTTAAGCTGCTGCCTATGACACTGGCATCCCGTACGAAGGTCAGTTCCACTCGTGGCTGCTCCACTTTCTATCTGCTAATGCACCTGGCAAAGCAGTTGAAGATGACTGAAGTCGTGTGGCCCTATACCCACATGCAAGACTCAGACGGAGCATCAGGCTCCTAGCTTCAGCCTGGCCCAGTCCCAGCCATTGTCACCATTTGGGGAGCGGACCAGTACGTTGAAGATATCTCTGTCTTCCTTTCTCTCTCCCACTCTTTGTAACTCTGCCTTTCAAGTAAAGAAAATCTTTTAAAAGCAAGTGAAATAAATTGGATAAAAATTATGAGGTCCGGAGTGGTGGCCTAGCGGCTAAAGTCCTTGCCTTGAATGCTCTGGGATCCCATATGGACACCAATTCTAATCCCAGCAGCTCTGCTTCCTTTCCAACTCCCTGCTTGAGGCCTGGGAAAGCAGTCAAGGACGGCCCAAAGCCTTGGGACCCTGTACTCACGTGGGAGACCCGGAAGAGCTTCTGGCTCCTGGCTTCAGATTGGTGCAGCTCTGGCTGTTGCAGTCCCTTGGGGAGTGAAAGATTCGATGGAAGATCTTCCTCTCTGTCTCTCCTCCTCTGTATTTGACTTTGCAATTAAAAAAAAAAATTACATGTAAATGAAAATTAAGTGAAAGAAAAGTGTAATTTGTAGTTTTAACTTTTTTTTAAAGATTTATTTTTATTGCAAAGTCAGGTGTGTATATATATATATACACAGAGGAGGAGAGACAGAGAGAAATATCTTCCATCCACTGATTCACTCCCCAAGTGAGCGCAACGGCTGGTGCTGCACCAATCCAAAGGCAGGAGCTCTTCCAGGTCTCCCACGCGGGTGCAGGGTCCCAAAGCTTTGGTCCGTCCTCCACTTCTTTCCCAGGCCACAGGCAGGGAGCTGGATGGGAATTGGAGTTGCCGGGATTAGAACCGGTGCCCATACAGGATCCTGGCACATTCAAGACGAGGACTTTAGCCGCTAGGCTACTGTGCTGGGCCCAGTTTTAACCTTTTTATTAATGCTCTGCAAATGTATATTCTTCCATGTCTTAATCAGTTGGTGTTTAGTTTTTCGTTAGCGTTTAGGATCCTCATTTTACTAATATTTAGTGAAATCTGGAGCCTCTTCACTTGGCTATGTCCTGATTGTCTGTTCACCTAGCTGCTAGGCCTGTGTGACTTAATTTCTCATTTTCCCTGTTCCCTTTGCTGCAGCCTCTGCTGCTTCTTCCCCGCCTCCTTTTTTTTTTTTTTTAAGGATTCATGCATTTCTGTGTGTGAAAGGTAGCAATGAACAGAGAGAAGGATCTTCCACCTGCTGGTTCATTCTTCACATGCGTGTGACAGAACATCCATGGCGGGCGAGGATGAAGAGCAGCCTGGAACTCCCACCTGGGCTCCAACCTTAATGGGAGGTTCACTGGCCTGAACCCGTGTTAGAAGCCAGAGCATCTGGGACCCAAACCAGCTCTCTGACAGGATGCCCGCATCCCCCGTGCTACAACACCAGCCCTTCCCTTGTCTGCTCTGAAATGCTTATAGTTCATGTTTCTGCATGAACTATAACTCAGTTGTCACATCCCTCCTCTGCTGGCCCAAGGCCTCCTGCACTCCTCTTTGGAAAACTTTAGAACTCTTTTAGAGGGTGAATTGTCTGAATGAAAGCACTTTGTTCTTTCTTCTGTAGAGTGCTTAATGGGCACAGTGGGGACTCTGCTCCTGGAAAACCCTCTCGGCCAGAATGGACTCTCCCACCAAGGTCTTCTTCATGAAGCAGCCAAAGTGTTTGGCCTGCGGAGCAGGAAGCTGAAGCTGTTTCTCAATGAGACTCAAACACAGGGTAAGGGGATTATGGAACCATACGGTTTTGTTTATTTGTTTTGGTTTGGTTTGTTTTTTGGGGGGTGGGGTGGGGAATCTTTTCTCACAATTTGGTAGCATGCCTGAGAGCTATTAATGGCACTGTTATTTTTTTTCTTTCTTCTTTATTTTGCCCCGAAGTCAACCATAATGTATCCATAACAATTAATAGGATGATTCCTTTGGAAATCTAAGGACATTCTCAGAGTGTTATTTGAAATGCATGCTAGCAGTTTATAAAGCACCATGTTCATATGTGTTTTCACATTGAGCGTCACTCTGAAGAGCAAGATCACCGGGTGACATATTCCACCTGTAGTGATTCAGGAACCAGGAGCCCGGTGATTTGCAGAAACTGGTGTTTACTGACAATTTGTTTCCTCATCTCTCTTCACATTTTTTTCTTCATCTTTTCCTCTTTCACCTTACGTGTCATTCCATTATGGGAGATTTGGGCTGATTTATCTTACCCTTGTTCCACTGCAGGCAAGGTGTCTTTCCTCTGCCTTCAGGTGGATTTTCCCTTTGTGTCTTTCTGCAATTTCACGATAATCTGCCTTAGCATACTTTTTTTTTTTTTTTTTACTAAAGGATACTTCCTTTCTTTTATACTGTTTGGGTTTCCATGTTTCTGCTTCTCTTACTCATTTATACCCATCTTACCCATCGAGAGTGGCACGACAGGGACACGAACTGGAGCCCATGTGGGATGCTGGCGCTTGAAGGTGCAGGATTAGCCTGTTGAGCCATGCTGCTGGCCTCACAATGAGGGGTTCATCTCCATCTGGACTAACCGCATGTCAGTGGCTTGCTAAGGACCGGTGACTAGTCGCCAGCACGTGGGGCAGGGCATTGCCAGTCCATTTCCTGATCCTAAAGTCTACCCCTATGGCCGCCCGTTACTTGCTTTCAGAAGACACTCAGAAAATAAAAATGGCACAGAGCTCCTGAGCATTTCTCTGTTGTATGTATGATGCACGCCATTGCCCTTGGCAATGTATGATGCGTGCCATTGCCCTTGATAAGCACCTTCTCCAGCCACAACCTGGCCCCGAGAGATCCCAGCTTCCCAGCATCCAAATGCTTACACAGGCGGTCTACATGGTCAAATGTGGGCCTCCTGCCTGCCAGAGTGTTCTTGGGGTACACTGAGGGCCCCACGGCTTTAAATGCACCTCATCGCCTTCGGCCTGCCCCTCACCATGGCTCACCAGCATGCTGCTTCCAAGGAGTGTTTCTTGTCTCACGTTCTTCTGCTTGCAGCCCTCACGGCTCCCCTTCCTCTAAGGCATCAGGAGCTTGAGCTTGGCCCACAGCTAGATCCTTTTTCTTGTTCCTTTGGTCTTTATCTGTTTTTTCAATTATCTATCTAAGAATCTGACTATACAGCAAGGGGTTTTCAGTCCCAACTCACTCGGCTTTTCCATCGTGTTATGGTAGTAAAAACTAAATGTAGTTTCTTTTTTTTAAGATTTATTTATTTATTGGAAAGTCAGATATGTAGAGAGGAGGAGAGACAGAGAGGAAGATCTTCCATCTGATGATTCACTCCCCAAGTGAGCGCAACAGCTGGTGCTATGCCGATCCAAAGCCAGGAGCCAGGGACTTCTTCCGGGTCTCCCACATGGGTGCAGGGTCCCAAGACTTTGGGCCATCCTCACCTGCTTTCCCAGGACACAAGCAGGGAGCTGGATGGGAAGTGGAGCTGTCGGGATTAGAACCATACGGGATCCTGGCACGTTCAAGGAGAGGACTTTAACCGCTAGGCCACGCCGCCGGGCCCTAAATGTAATTTCTATTTTGAAGTTTTATGTGAAACTTCAGAAATATTCTTGACCTCTTTTCTTAGCCTTCACATCCATTGCACAGAGTGCTGTTTGTTGGACCAAGAAAGAGAAAAAATATCACCTTCTCACTTGTTTTGTACAGTGATGGATCATAATTGAAGCTGATGAGGGTAGAATCGTGTGTGACTTATGTGCTTACAGTGCTGTGTGTGACTCACCGACCAGGCTGCTAGCTGCGTTCCTTGTGCTCTGGGCTTAGGTAGGCAAGAGTGAAGTGGGTGAGAGGTTAAGTGACTTAGTCTAGTTTCCCATTTAGTCCCCATAACCTTATTTTGATTGAATTGCCTTTCATACTTTCATACTATGTTAGTATCTTGGTAAAGTGGAAGAGCCATGAAGTATTTAAAACCTTACAAAATCTTTGCTGCCTTGTCTGTTCCACTAGACTGTCTGGGTCTCCAAATTTTGTAATTATCTATTCAGGAGGTAATATAAATCTGCTAGGACTAGAGCTATGTTTATTTTTGAGAAAGCTGATTATTTTTATATTAACCTTTAGGTAGAAATGAAATGCCCCACAGTAGGCAAATATTTTTCTTTATTTTATTTTATTTTATTGTTTTATTTTATTTTATTTTATTTTATTTTATTTTATTTTATTTTATGTTTGTGATGTAGTATGTTTTAACCAGTTGTTTTTGTGGAATCTCACAAGGTTTCATCTTTGGCCCTGCTTAATATCTTGCATTCTTCGAGTTAACACTGCATGTTGACCCTTCCCGTAGACAGAGGGAATGGCCTGGATAGTACCCACTGGTAGGCACGCCCCCCCTGGAGTCTCCCATAGTGGACTTAGATCTTCTAACTCCAACTGCAAAGAATTCAGCAACCACACAGGCCCAGCAGCACTGCACCAGCCCCGGGGCTATAGAGGTTCCCAAGCTGAGAGAGAACTCCAAGTGTCCACAGGGCTCAGCCAGGATTCAGCCGGGTTTCCCAGGTGGCAGAGGTGGAGTGAATCTAAAGAACAGATATTCCATGGTCTACTCAAACTCCTCGTACTTTCACTTACATTACTAGCCTAAAGTGTTGCTCTTCTTGAACTAACTTTATCTGGTGCTTTTCTTGTATAATGAACATTTCTTGTCCCCTGCCAAAATAAATTCTGACACTTTGTACCTGTTAATTTACACTGGACACATTAAAATAATTTCTGTCTATCTCAGGTTCATTTAACATAACTTACCCCCCATTTCTATATTTACTAACATTGTAAAGCAAAAGGCTTGGGTAGAGTCTGGGTTGTGTGCAGATACTGCATCAGCAAGGCAGTGGCACAAAACCAGCTGTTTTTCACCTGATTATGAACTCTACTAAATGAAACCCTGGCCTGGAGATTCTTCATTGGTAACTCCTTGCTTCTGTACTAAAAGCCAAATGTTTTCTAACCTGTTTTCCTTCCTTCCTCGCCTTGAACACACCTGGGATCCCATATGGGTGTCGGTTCTAATCCTGGCAGCTCCACTTCCCATCCAGCTCCCTGCTTGTGGCCTGGGAAAGCAATCGAGGATGGCCCAAAGCCTTGGGACCCTGCACCCCTGTGGGAGACCCGGAGGAAGCTCCTGGCTCCTGGCTTCAGATCGGCGCAGCACCGGCTGTTGCGCTCACTTGGGGAGTGAATCAGTGGGTGAAAGATCTTCATCTCTATCTCTCCTTCTCTCTGTATATCTGACTTTCCAACTTAAAAAAAAAAAAAAGAAAGAAAAAGAAAAAGCAAGGCAGAGTGGCAAAGACCAGAGATCTTTCTGCTGCTTGTTCACTCCCCATGTGGCCACAATGGCTGGACTTGGACCAGGACAAAGCCAGGAGCCAGGAGCTTCATCTGGGTCTCTCATGTGTGTTCAGGGGCCCAAAGTATTTTTTGCCATCCTCTGTTGCTTTCCCAGGCACATTAGAAAGAACTGGTCTTTAAAAAGCAGAGCATCTGGGATTTCAGTCAATACCCTGGGACACTGGAAGATCTCTCTCTCTCTTTTTCTTTGTAAATCTGCCTTTCAGATAAAAATAATTGTTTTTTTAAGAAATGAAGTATACTATCTAAAAGAATGTTTATTTTTACATTTTTTTTCTTCGTTCTAGAAATTACGGAAGACATCCCTATAAAGAGTCTGAACACGAAGACTGTTTACGTTTCCGTATTACCAACAACGGCAGATTTCTAACAGTGGATTACTGTGTCTCGGTCACCTTTTATAAACTTCAATCCATCACCCGCCCATGGATTTACATCCAAGTCCACGTACGTGAACAAACGGAGCCTGATGATGTCTCCCTTCAGGTTCATACATAATGCTGCTGTGGATCTAAAATTTAAATGGCTCGAACGATTGATCAAGTGACTTGAGAACACACAGTAGTGTTCGCGCGTTTCCATAAACACCTATGCAGTCAAATTGGAGCAGGTTTTCAAGTTACCTCAGCAACACAAAGTTTATTTCTATACTTGAGTTCTTAAGTCCAGATGGCAGAAGTGACTTAGATGGCATGGTATGGCCTTACAAACTTATCTGAGACCTCTTGAAGAAATGAACATGTTCTATATTTCTGCTGCCTGGATTTTCCTGGGTAATTTGATGGAATATTTTGTCTCAGTAAATCAGGCTAATAAAACGCTATCAAATAAAGATGTGTTGGAAGTAATCCATTCTCCCGCAGTATAATTTGTAATCTTTGAAAAACAGACTTTGAAGAATTCATTGGAGGCACATAGATAAAGGATATTAGGGGAGAGGGAGCAGGCATACGAAGAGCATCTTCGTGTTACAGACTGACAATTGTGGTAAAAGAAAAGGAAGGAAAACAGGTTAGAAAACATTTGGCTTTTAGTACAGAAGCAAGGAGTTACCGATGAAGAACCTCCAGGCCAGGGTTTCATTTAGTAGAGTTCATAATCAGGTGAAAAACAGGTGGTTTTGTGTCACTGCCTTGTTGATGCAGTATCTGCACACAACCCAGACTACCCAAGCTTTGACACAGATGCCACGGATCTAAAAGCACAGCAGCTTGAGCCCGTCAGCCACACTCACCGTGCCAAAAAGATGCAACTCAAGCACAAATCTACAGAATTGATGAGAATGGGAAACAGTGCGTAGAATCCGAAGAACTGGGCGGCAGGTAGGTGGGAAAAACTTGGAGTACTTAGGACAGCCCATTTATAAAATGAGTAGCAGAGCACCAGACGACATATGTATAGCTTAATATTGTTAGCACTAGTTGCCTGCAAGACTAAAGTTGAAGGGTTGGTACAAAGTAGTGATGGGTGGTTAAACTCTAGTGGCAGCTTCACCCACTCTACCACAGCACTGTCCCACCTGGATTAGCACCATGAGCAAAAGACTTTGTAGGGCCCAGAGCAATAGTCTAGTGCCTAAATCCTTACCTCACATGTGCCATGATCCCATATGGCTGCCAGTTTGTATCCCAGCTGCTCCACTGCCGATCAAGCTCCCTGCTTGTGGCCTGAAAAAAACAGCAGAAGATGGCCCAAAGCTTTGGGATCCTGCACCTGTGTGAGACCTGGAAGAGGCTCCTAAGCTCCTGGCTTCATACCTGCTCAGCTCTGGCTGTTGTGGCCACTTGGGGAGTGTAAATGGAAGATCTTTCTATCTCCCCTCTATGTATCTGCCTTTCCAATAAAAATAACTCTTAAAAAAAAAAAGATTTTTATCTATTTACTTGAAAGTCAGCTACCGACACAGACCAAGACGAAGACTGCCCGTTACTTGCACAGACACATGAGCAGGAGTTAGACTGGAAACAGAGCAGCCAGACACCAAATAGTTTGCATACACTATGCTGACATTGCAGAGTTGCACATGATGGCTTAACGTGCTGTGCCACACTACCAGAGCCTCATTTTTTAAAACAGTCTTGGGCCTGGCATGGTAGCCTTGTAGCTAAGGTCCTCGCCTTGAACACACCTGGGATCCCATATGGGTGCCGGTTCTAATCCCAGCAGCCCCTTCCCATCTAGATCCCTATCTGTGGCCTGGGAAAGCAGTCGAGGACAGGCCAAAGCTTTGGGACCCTGCACCTGTGTGGGAGACCTGGAGGAAGCTCCTAAGCTCCTGGCTTTGGATTGGCACAGCTCGGGCTGTTGCGGCTGCTTGGGGAGTGAATCATGGGATGGAAGATCTTTCTCTCTCTCTCCTCTCTGTATATCTGACTTTATAATAATAATGTTTTTAAAAAAGGGCCTTTTACGCCCCCCTAAAATATTCCCCCTACAACACTCCTATCTTAGCAGTAAAAAAAACCTAATAAAACTTACAGACTAGTTCAGGATCTTTGAATTATTAGCTCAACTGCTGTTTCCTTACGTCTTGTTGTTCCCAACCTGAATACTCTATTGTCTATCATCCCCTCAACACTACCCATTTTTCAGTCCCAGACCTCAAGGGCACCTGCTTTATTATATCACTACACCCCCAAACCCAAGACCTCTTTGCTTTTATGTAGATAGACCCAGGTTCCCATTTTTCCACCCAATTAACCTGGAATGTGTTCCCACAGGGTTTCTGGGACTCCCCCCTTATTTTTGGCCAAGCCCTGGCCAGGAACCTGTTCCCCTCACCTTCCCTTAATCCAGACTCATCCAGTGCTCATTCAAAGGATCATTTCCTGTCCCGTCCAGCAGGACCGTCAACGGGGGTCGCAACCACCTAGGAGAGAATGGGGGACAAGAGACATGAAGAATGGACAGCAAGACAGGATGTCTGATCAAGCTGTCAGTTTATTGATTTTAATTGAGGGTTTTTATATTCTTCAGTAACTAAGGCTCAGGGAGGAAAGGAGAAACTGGGACGCAAGCCATGGTCTCCAGACCGATTGTTCTTGAGCAGCCACCATATCAACCATAGTAACCAGCATATCCACAATAGCATAGGTAATCAATAATAAGATGTCGGCAGGTACAGCATAAATCACATTCTGAAACACTTGCTAGAAACAATTGAAGCTAAGTGTGATTAGTTTCATAACTTCTTTCCCAAGCATCTAGCCAGCCGGGGATTTTCCACTGGCCCACAGTTCTATATTCAAAATGGCTTCAGTGTGGCTACAGTACACGGCTCCTGATATGGCTTCAGTGTGGCTATAGTACACGGCTCCTGACAATTTCCTTTGCAGCCCCATTGCTGCAACATGGTAGAAGTGCTACTTCCCTCCTGCTACATTCCCTAGCTGGCTGGGGCTATGGAGTTTCACCCTCAAGTCCAGCTGGCCTTGGGACTCCTCCTCACCCCCCACCCCAGAAGTCCATTACCCTAGATAGGAAACACCTGATTTTATCTCTATCCCCCATCCATCACAGAAGACCAGAGCCTTTCCTTCTTGGGAATGACAGGCTTCCTTTGCTCATGGATTCCCAATTCTTCCCTACTAGCTCATCCTCTGTATGATGGAGGGTTTCGCTCTCTGAGCCTCTCTTAACTAGCCGGGTAGAGGCCCCTTCTCAGAAACTCCAGCCAGCTGTTGCTAAGGCCCCAGCACTCCATTTACCCGACCTTATCTGGTCCTTCCTACTATGTTATCGAGAGGTCAGGCTTTGCTATAGGAACCAGAGAGCACCAGCTTGGACCCTCCTTTGCCCCAGTAGCTTACCTGCCTAAGAAATTAGACCCACTGACTTAGGATGGGCCCCTTGCCTTCGCACCCTGGCAGCTGCAGCACCGCTGATCCAGGAATCCAAAAAACTCACCTTTGGCTCCCCACTTACTATCCTATCCGCCCACCATCTCTCTGAGTTACTTACCTGAAAGGTTCTCCAAACTCTACCCGCATTGCGCAGTCTCTCCAGGTTTAACTAGAGAGGACCCCACATTAACCCTTTCAGAGCTGTCCTCCCTTTAACCCCTTCACCTTACCTCCCCTGCCCACTTAGGCTGGAACCCTAACCCTCCCACTCATGCATAAACATCTTGGAAGAACTAATGCCCCACCCATCCTATATGCACGAGGGATCCTTCCCACCGACCCTTACCTGGTTCACAGATGGGGGCACATGGAGGGCTGGCTCTGCCGATACTACTGCAGACACCATAACAGGCCATGAAGAAGGAGCCGACTGAGGGTTGAGTGAAGGTCCTAATTGCTTTCCTCTCTTCTTTATGCTTAGTATGCTTATGTCTGCCTAAACTTTTGTTTCTGATTATTACAGCATATCTGGCCAGAGATTTCTTTTTTTTTTTTTTTAAAGATTTATTTTTATTATCTTTTCATTGGAAAGGCGGATATACAGAGAGGAGGAGAGACAGAGAGGAAGATCTTCCGTCCGATGAGCGCAACGGCCGATGCTATGCCTATCCGAAGCCAGGAGCCTCTTCCGGGTCTCCCACACGGGTGCAGGTTCCCAAAGCTTTGGGCCGTCCTCGACTGCTTTCCCAGGCCACAGGCAGGGAGCTGGAAGGGAAGCGGGGCTGCCAGGATTAGAACCGGCGCCCATATGGGATCCCGGGCGTGCAAGGCGAGGACCTTTAACCACTTGCGCCACCTCGCCGGGCCCATTGGCCAGAGATTTCTAAAATACAGTTGTGGAGCTGTATATCATTTTCCATTTATTTTGCTTTGTTTCCTTGATATTTAGATTAGTACCTCTTTTGTCATTCGTATTATTCTTATGTGTTTTAATTCCTTAGCCTTAATGTTTCTTTGGATGTGATTTGTTGTTTTATCTTTTACGAAGTTTTACGCTGGATGCATTTAGAGTTTGTAAAGTTTCTTTCTTGCTTTTTTTTAAATTATTTATTTGGGTCTGGTGCGATAGTCTAGCGGCTGAAGTCCTCTCCTTGAACACACCAGGATCCGATATATGTGGTGGTTCATGTCCCAGATGCTCCACTTTCTGTCCAGCTTCCTGCTTGTGGCCTGGGAAAGCAGTCGAGGACGGCCCAAAGCCTTGGGACCCTGCACCTGCATGGGAGACCCGGAAGAAGCTCCTGACTTCTGACTTTGGATCAGCTCAGCTCCGGTCATTGTGACCACTTGGGAAGTGAATCGTTGAATGGAAGAGCTTTCTATCTCTCCTCCTTTCTGTATATCTGACTTTCCAATAAAAACAAATAAAAATCTTAAAAAATTTTTACTTATTTAAGGGCCTGGTGTAGTAGCCTAGCAACTAAAGTCCTCACCTTGTATGCTTCAAGATCTCATATGGGCATCAGTTCTAACCCCGGCTGCCCTGCTTCCCATCCAGCTCCCTGCTTGTGGCCTGGGAAAGCAGTGGAGGACAGTCCAAAGCCTTGGGACCCTGCACCTGTGTGGAATACCTGGAAGAGGTTCCTGGATCCTGGCTTTGGATTGGATCAGCGCTAGCTGTTGCGGTCACTTGCAATAAAAAAAAAAAAAGTTTTGTTTTTAATCTTAGGAGGTTTATTCCAGCAGGGCAGGAACTCCAACTCCCCAGCGCCTTCTAATGCAGACCTGGGAGACAGCAGTGTTGGCTGAAGTACTCGGGTTCTGCCACCTGTGTGAGCAACCTGGATCGAGTTCCCTGTTTTTGCCTTGACTTTGATCCCACCCATGCATTGTGAGCATTTAGAGGGTGAACCAACAAGTGAGATCTCTCTCTTTTTGTCTCAGCATCTCAAATAAATAAAGCTTTAAACTAATTTTAAAAAGAGCATGTGGGGCCCAGTACGATAGCGTAGTGGTTTAAGTCCTCGCCTTGCACCCGCTGGGATTCCATATGGACGCCGGTTCTAATCCTGGCAGCTCCAGTTCCCATCCAGCTTCCTGCTTGTGGCCTGGGTAAGCAGTCAAGGATGGCCCAAAGCCTTGGGACCCTGCACCCAAGTGGGATACCCAGAAGAGTTTCCTGGATCCTGGCTTCGGATCAGCATAGCATCAGCCTTTGCGCTCACTTGGGGAGTGAACCATTGGACAGAAGATCTTCCTCTCTGTCTTTCCTCCTCTCTGTATATCTGCCTTTCTAATAAAAATAAATAAATCTTAAAAAAAAAAAAAAGAGCATGTGTGCCCAGCGCGGTGGCCTAGCAGCTAAAGTCCTCACCTTAAATGTCCCGGGATCCCACATGGGTGCCGGCTCTAATCCTGGCAGCCTTGCTTCCCATCCAGCTCTCTGCTTGTGGCCTGGGAAAGCAGTGGAGGACAGCCCAAAACCTTGGGATCCTGCACCTGCGTGGGAGACCTGGAAGAGGCTCCTGGCTCCTGGCTTCAGATCAGTGCAGCACCAGTCGTTGTGGTCACTTGGAGAGTGAACTATCGGACAGAAGATCTTCGTCCCTGTCTCTCCTCCCCTCTGTATATCTGACTTCGCAATAAAGATACATAAATCTTAAAAAAAAAAAAAAGCATGTTTCCTTTGTCCTATTATAGTGAGACATTTTTCATTTGGGAGCTTTTATCTGTCGTTTTCGGAAGAAAACAGAAAAGTAAATGCCTCTTGTGCATATGTTTTTCAAGTGCCAGTTGGGAGTGCATCCTTGTTGCAAAACTGTAGGTACCCAGGAAAATCCCTGTGATGTGACGGCTCCAGCCCAGCTGCTGTTGGATAGCTCCTCACTGGCCACAGGGGCCCGTGATTGGCAGCTGCGGATCGTCCAGCCTGGACAGCCCCTGAGGCGGGACAGGTGCCACCATTGCCCCACCAGACAGCCCGTTCTGGCCTATGTGAGAAGTCCTCTGTGTGTTGTCCAAACTGGCTTTCCTTTCTGTGCACAAGTCCAGCCTCCCCTTCTGACTAGACCCACCTTCTGTGGACCGCTGAGCTCCTCTCAACCCCGCCAGGTCCCATGTAGCAGAAACCAGAAGCTGTACAGTGTTGGGAGCTTGGAATGAGAACTGGCTGGAAATATCCAACATGGCTATAGGGGGTGTCCCCTTTTCTTCCCTAGTACCTTTAAGTTGTGATAAATTACCACGGTGATGGGGGCAGTCCCGCCCCATGCACCTAATGCTGTGATTTCATAAAGAGAGCATAGAAACGGGCAGTGCCTGAGCCTGTACTCCACCTTCTGTTCACTATTTGGCTGACTCTCCCTGGGCATTAGCCCCGAAATGTTTGGAGATTATAAAGGGGAAGCCTAACCTTGTCCAGCAGACTTTTGGAGGCCTTTTTCATCATTGCATGTCATTTCCTTGGTAAATGTTTTTCTTTGGGGTCTTTTTTTGGCTGTTCATGCATTACTTGGTTCTTGAGTTTTCACTCTTTTGTTTTGAGCAAGTCTTGCTCTTCTGTACATCTTTTATGCCTCCACCTTTGAATTCTACACGTGGAGAGAAGATTCTGCAACAAACCTAGGCACAATACCCAACACCCAGCCCAGAATACCTTTGGAATCGTGTGTGTCATATAACGTGTGTATATGAATTTATGTGCAAGTGTGTGTGATTTTAAGCATATATCTCAAAATGCTAATTAGGGAAACCACGTGGAGGATAGATGTATGTTTCATGTACTCTTCTACTTTGCTTCATATTAGACAACTGCCATAAAAGGAATTTGACAACAACAGCCTCACGTATCCAGTGATTTGGACAAAAGCTTAAGTTCCTTCTTAACTGGAGCCTCAGTCACTTACGACATTGTACCCAAGACAAAGCTTCCATTGGAAGTTGTCTTTAGTGACTACTTATGAAACAAAACAGTGGAAAACCCTAGAGAGCTTGAATTTTTGGTCTCTTCTGTAGATGTTCTTTTTTTTTAAGATTTATTTTATTTTTATTGGAAAGGCGGATATACAGAGAGGAGAGACAGAGAGGAAGATCTTCTGTCCGATGATTCACTCCCCAAGTGAGAGCCAATTTATTTTATTTTTATTGGAAACGCGGATATACAGAGAGGAGAGACAGAGAGGAAGATCTTCTGTCCGATGATTCACTCCCCAAGTGAGAGCCATCCTCAACTGCTTTCCTGGGCCACAAGCAGGGAGCTGGATGGGAAGTGGGGCTGCCGGGATTAGAACCGGCACCCATATGGGATCCCGGGCGTGCAAGGTGAGGACCTTAACCACTGTGCCATCGTGCCGGGCTCATCTTCTGTAGATGTTCTTACTACTTAGAGTGGGCTAGTCACAAAAGCTCAGAAAGGGGCCTGGTGCAATGGCTCAGTGGCTAAATCCTTGTTTTGAATGCTCTGGGATTCCATATGGGTGCTGGTTTGTGTCCTGGTTGCTCCACTTCCCATCCAGCTCTCTGCTTGTGGCCTGGGAAAGCAGTCGAGGACAGCCCAAAGCCTTGGGACCCTGCACCCACATGGGAGACCCAGAAGAAGCTCCTGGTTCCTGGTTTTGGATCAGCCTAGCTCTGGCCATTTTGACCCTTGAGGAGTAAACCAGTATATGGAAAATCCTTCTTTCTATATTTTCTTCTCATTGTATATCTGCCTTTTCTATGAAAAAAATCTTAAAAACTTTTTATTGGAAATTCAGATTTACAGAGAAAGAAAGACAGAGAAAAAGGTCTCCCACCCTCTGGCTCACTCCCCAGTTTGATCATTAGCTGAAATCTGGAGCCAAGAGTTTTGTCCAGATCCCTCACGCAGGTGCAGGATCCCAAAGCGTTGGGATGTCCTTGACTGCTTTCCCAGGGCACAAGCAGGGAGCTGGAGGGGAAGTGGAGCAGCTGGGCCAGGAACTGGTGCCCATATGGGATCCTGGAGCATGCAAAGTGAGGACTTTACTCACTAGTTTAAAGTGCTGGCCCCTCCCCTCTTGACTTTCAGTCCAGCTCTTTGCTGATGCAAACCCTGAGAGCAACAGGATTTAGGTTGTTGTCACCCAAGAAAGAGTTCAAGGCTCCCAACTGTGGCTTGAGGTAGCCAGCATTTTGGGAGTGAATCAGTGGATGGTAGGGCTGATAAACACACATACGTAGTTTGTAGGGATTGATACAGTATAATATCAAAGTAAAACCTTATAACTCAGGAGTTTGGCAAATTAGGGTGCAATCCCAGCTCTGCCACTTACTATGCATGGAATCTTGCACCATTTATTTGCCTTCTCTAAGGCTCAATTTATTTCTGAAGAAATACCTACCACACAACATTTTGTAGGGATTAAATGAGGTAAATATTGTAGGAATTATTGTTATTAGTAAGTGATCAAATGCAAAGAATAAGCAATCAAGGGAAGAATAGACTTCTAGTGGTGCGCCTTGTAGGAAAGGACTGGAGTTGATAACACGTCCAGAGAATGCCCTCCCATGGACATAGCTGCAGGCGGTCCATTCTGAAAAACATCAGTTTTTGCTGGAAGCTATGAATGTGTTTTCCATTAGCATAAGGATTAGGGCTATTGAGTAAGTATTGCATCCTCTCCTTGAACTACTCTGCTAAAACAAATATCTCAAGTTAAAGCTAACATTTGATGGGGACAGAAATAAGGATAGAGAGGTGGAACAAGATCGTGGATTGGATGGTGTCCCAGCATTCCTATACTGAGATATCAATCTAGACAACTATTCATGCACAAAGCCACCTTCATGAGCACTAAGGAAGCCAGGCGACACACTGCATTTCCTTGGTCTTAGTATTATAATAGCATTAAGAAAAAAAAAAAAAAGGATGTTAAAGGTAAGAAAATGAGTTACCAAGTCACCCCTTGCCAGCATTTCTCTATTCCTCTCCTTGGGATTAAAAAAGGAATTAGATACAGGCCTTAGACTTAAAACCCAGCATCAGGCCCACCAACATAACATCTAGTACCAGCAGGACACATACCCTTGCCCTCACTATAGTATCTGAAGACTGAGCCTGTGGGTCCTCCTCAGTCAGGTGGGTGGGGGTCTACCTTCATCACCCATCACCCAGCCTCAGAAGGTGGTGGAGGAAAATTCCAGCCACAGCACTGTGGGAGGGACAGTCATCCCATTTGCATTCTCAGTGCCGGCCCGCTTTGGTGAGACACAGCACCAGACAGAGTCCACAGGCCTCAATCCTCAGGCACAGTGCTGCCAGGTGAATTCTTCATTCTGAAAACACCAACTGCGAATTTGGTACAGCCTGGCAGGGGGCTTCCTGCCACACTGAAATAGTGACTGCATAGTAGCGACTCGTGGTTGACCTCACCTTATGGCACCCACCAGTGCTGCCATCGCAGAGTGGCCTCAGGTTCACAGAAAAAAAGTAGACACCTTAAGAATTTCTGCAGACAGGTGCAAAGCAAGATCGCGCTCTCTCTCTCATTCTTTCCCTCTCTCTCTCTCTCACACACACACACACGAAAAAAATCTCAAACTTTCAATGTACACATGACTTTGAACACCAACAGGTATCAAGAAGTTTCAGGGTGGGTCTCAGGACAGGGCGTCTCATGCCTGGATCCCAGACAGCCGCCATGTGCACATGGTGAGCTGTTCCTGGGCCTGCTGGGCTCCAGGGGCTGCTTCCTTCAGGGTGAGTAGACCGAGGGGGAGGTCTCCAGGACTGGGCAGGTCCGGGACCCACCCGCCGCCTTCTTTGGGCAGTGAGTGGGATTTGGGAGGGGTGCGACCATGGGCCTGGGAATTTAAACCTCCAGCAGCCTCCCGACAGCTGGTGGGTCTCAGGACAGGGCATCTCATGCCTGGATCCCAGACAGCCACCATGTGCACATGGTGAGCTGTTCCTGGGCCAGTGTGTCATGTGGTGCTAGGCTCTGCCTGCTGGCCGCCCGGCCGGGGAGCTCTGGGGATTTGGTTCTTTGAGTCACTGCTTAATTAGCTCCAGGTTGAACCCATTGTGCTTCTTGGATCTGAAACAGGCAGTAACTCTTCCTTTGTAAAACTTGTAATCACTAATAATGCTGACCACCAAATTCCAGTCCATGCAGAAGCTATGGCTTGGGGCTTGTCCTGCAAAAGTAGCTCCAACAGTTGGCTAATGTGTAATGGAACAGAGTAGATCAGGCATGACTGAGCAAACCTTAGCCCACAAGTAAAACTAGAAACCAGGAGGGAGCAGAGGTCATGCCGAGCTAGGCTCTTATACCTATTGCTCTGCGGGAGCCAGGGACGTTAAGCCACAGAGTCTAAGGCAGCATTCGGAACAGGGGAGGAGCTGTGCCAAGCTGAGTCAGAGCATCCTCTGGTAGGCAAGTGATCTATGGCTGGGAACAGGCCCGGTTGGGGAGCAAAGGGGACAATCCTAGCTGGGCTGAGGTTCCCACCAAGAGGCACGTGGCCTGGAAGGGGGGCTGTGTTCTGATCTGGAAACAGTTGTAGTCTCCCTTGGCACAAGTGTGGACTGGGATTGGATGCACCGAACCGGGCCGGACCCCAACACCCCCTGGTGTCCTGGAGGACCAGGGCAGATGTGGGATGGATTAGGCAAGGTCTCAAACCCCTACTGAGCCATGTGTGAGCCATATGTGGGTATGGACAAACCATGGCTGGGCTGGAACATCCAACAGCGAGAACCAGATTGGGTGGAAGGCCAGTCAGGAAAAGCCACAGTTCCTGCTATGACAGGAGGTGGGCTGAGTAGGGTTGGCTCATGGACCCACTGGTAAGCGTGAAACCTGGCATTGGGAGAGGTTCTGATGGAGGAGCCTGGGCAACTCCTTTGGCAGGACACAGACCCGGCAGGTAAGCGCAAGCAACATGATAGGAAACAGCCCAGAACAGGCCATGGAAAGCTACCCACTGGCATATAATTGGCAGACGTGGGGGCAAGACCAGGCTGAATCTGTCCACGTCATCCACTGGCAAATCCAGGCACCAGCGTGGGTTGAGCCAGGTTCGGTCGCAACAAAGGCTAGTGCACAATACAGAATGCCAAGGAGAGGTTGCCTGAACCAGAAGGGACCGCAGCGCCCAACCAGCCTGAGAACAAGAAAGGAAGTGGGCAGAGCTGGCAGGGGAATAAGGGAGGGTTCCTTTGCTGGACAGCTACTTCCGCAGGAGAGCATAGGCTGGGATGGGGGCAGACCAGACTAGGCAGGGCTACCACACCTGTGTGCCTCATGTGGACTAGATCAGGGAAAAGCCGGGCTGGGCTGATTATTCCTACTGGTGCAAACAAAATTAAAGTGTGCTGTCGCGCCCACCGACCACCGACCCGCAGTGATGAGCAGACACGATTGAAGCCTTCCGCAACGGTCTTTATTGTGCACACCAAGATTGAGGAAGAGGAAGCCCCGACCCACCTTTTGCTCTCACTATTATAGAAGGCAGCTCCGCCCTACCGGCTGTTCATAGGCCAGCCTTCTGATGATGTATTGATCATGCCTCTGGAGAGACTTACGGATAGGGCAAGGGCTTAGTCCACGCGCCGATCACGGGCCTGCCCATGCGCTGTATTACTGCGCCTGCGCAGGCGTCTGCGCAATTCAGCCAGGGGTGTGTGACTAACGTCACTACTGCTGACGTGCTCTCTCCCGCCAGGCGCCATCTTAAGGCCTCGCTGGACTTGAGCCAAAGGCAGGTCAAGTACAGGTCAAGTACAAGGCTCACAGCGGCTCACCACATCTCCCCCTTTCTTCTTTATAAGAGACGCCTGTCTTAGGTTGTGACAGGACAACTCCGAAGCCCGTCCGGAAGGATCATTGTTGCGCACCAATGACCTCCTGTCTTAGGCCGGATGATTGTCTGTCCCCTTACCCGTCATTGGCTGTCAATTATAAAGGCAAAAGCATTGGTTTAACCAGTCGGCCGCCCTACTGTGTGCAATGGGAGAGACCCCGACAGTGTGCAAGGGCCGGCCTCGAAGGAGACATAGTACACCCACTTAACTCGGTGCAATGCCGCAAGGGCTCGAGGTGCTAAAGCTGAGTGCTAGTCTTCCTTCGAAAGCATGGTCAACCATGCCATAGGAGACGCGCCCTCTTGTAAGGCTAATAGCGCCTGGTGGATGATGACTCGATCTCGCGCAGCCCTCTTTCTCATACGCCAAAGGCAAAAAAGGGCTAGAGCTAATCCTCCACACAACAGTGAGAGCAAAACCCCCACTCCCGCCCATTCCTTCACAGAGGCTGCGATGGTCTTGATCCAGTCTGTCATGGAGTGCGCTATTGAAGGATCGACTCTGGTG
Source organism: Ochotona curzoniae (assembly GCF_017591425.1). NCBI lineage: Eukaryota > Metazoa > Chordata > Mammalia > Lagomorpha > Ochotonidae > Ochotona > Ochotona curzoniae. The sequence continues at coordinate 61,773,219 of NW_024467106.1, forward strand.
GAATTAATCTGCACGATCGCGATCCTTAGATCTTGTTGAAGCTCGTCGAACTCTTTGGTCCAATTTCCTAAAAGATAACTAGACAGTTGTCTGGACAAATTAGCAGCATGTGAGCCATTAACAAAAGGAACCGATGTCACACATAGGCCAGGAAGACGCCCTTGACAGCCTAATTGTGCTACTTCCCACAGGGTGTCGACCTGGTCTTGAACCAGATCGACTCTCTGATTCAAGACCATCAGGCCCCCTTTTAGGTGGCTATTAATGTGGGCCTGATTTTGTAAGGCTTGGGCTGTAGCAGCAGAAATGTTATTTAAGGCAGTGGCCGTCTGTACAGTGGTGGAAAGGGCCACGGCCGCCGTAGCGGAGGCTGCAAGAGCTACGGTAATAGCGGCTATCAGAGCAGCCGTTATCCCAAAATCCCTCTTCTGACGATATAGGGTCAGAGCAGTGGGGGTGTCCACGGGCCAGGGAAGCCATCTCGAGATGTGCATCACAACAGCTCCATCCCAGCCATCAGTGGCATTCTAGCATTGTGCCAATTTGCACCATTTCTCAGAACAATTCAAAGACGACACTGGTTGGCCCGTAGATTTAAACAGCAGAAACAAAAACGGAGGAATCACACAAACTGGAGTGGAAACAAAACTCTCTGTCCTAAATTCTTTGGTAACATTTAACGAGGTCTCAAAAGGTTCTGTAAAATTCCAGGTAACATTGGCAAGCATTATCTTGCCTCCTCTCAATATTGAAAATGGTTGCAAATCTGTACAAGATCCATTAATTCCATAAAGAAGCCACTGATGCCAGGGATTCACAAAAATAGATTGTACTGGATTTTGATATGTATAATTAAGGCCACTATAGGAGTTATTGCGCCAGGTACCCATAGCAGGAGAAAAAGTATATTGGCCTCGTCTGGCCCACATAACCATGGGGGACTGACAGGAGGTCCATGGTTTCAAAAGTTTTGATGAATAGGGTGTGGAACAACGGGGCATCCATTTTGGCTGTGATGGAATCGTCAGATTTCTATTAAGATGGCGGAGTGGCATAGCCCCGAAAATTATGGTGGCATTGGCAAAAGGAGCGGCCTCAGTAGATGGCGACTGTGTGGACAACAAAGTTTGTCTAAGTCATTGATCTAGTTTCTGTGTCCAGGTTAATTCTGGCTGATCTACCCACGCAGTTGCCTGTGGAGAAAAAGTAACACAAGAATAATCCTCGCTGGCAGAGCCATTCCAAAACTGAAAACACAGGGAGCCACTCAGATCCAAATTATAGCTTGTAACATTGGCCTCTTCCAAATCCATAGGCAAATATGGCAAATCAAGGGTCTCATTTGTGGTAAAAAAGCGAGGAAACACAGCCGCTGTATGGGTGACCGGCAGGGGCCGTGGAAAGGCAGTTAGAATGCCCCAACGATGCTCAGTTATGGCTAAGCTGGATAGAAGCAGCACCCCAACTAGCACTAACAGGGTATTACCCTGAAAGGGATTCACGATTCTCATCCTTGGCAGCGTCCTCTTCATCCTCTTGCGAAGGCGCTGCTTCAATTGGGCCTGGACAGTTGCGGGTCAATCGTGACGGAACCCAAATCGGGACTGGAGCATCCTGTGGAAACACACAAATAGCTCCTCGAGCTTGTCTTATTACCGGGTCTGGACCTTTCCATTTAGTTTCTAATACATCCTTCCATTTGACCCATGACTGTTCTTTAGTAGAGGGAAGGGAATGCCGATCAGCGGCGCTCAGGCCTTTCTCATCTAGCTGTAAAAAATTAATGGTAAAAAGGGCCAGGGCCAAAATGGCCTGAGGGCTATGGCTAGTGAGGCCAAATGAGTCCCAGGCGGTTCTCTGTTTTTGTATGTATTCTTTAATGGTGCGATGAGCGCGTTCAATTATTCCTTGTCCTTGTGGATTATATGGGATACCAGTAATTAATTTGACACCCATCTGTTTGCAAAAGGCGTGAAATTTCACCGAGGTATAGGCAGGGCCGTTATCGGTTTTGAGACATTCAGGTTTACCCCACGCGGCCCATGCTTCTAAGCAATGTTGAATTACATGAATAGCCTTTTCCCCGGGTAGTACTGATGCAGAAAGTATGCCTGAAAAGAAGTCAACAGATACATGAACAAATTGATTTTTCCCAAAGGAAGGGATGTGAGTCACGTCCATCTGCCATAGTTGATTAGGCCTCAATCCTCTGGGGTTAACCCCTTCATGTGGAACAGGCCTAAATTCGCAGCAGGCAGGACAATCAAGAACAATCTGGCATGCCTCTTTTCTAGTAATCCCAAATCGAAGTCTAAGGGTCTGGGCTGAAACATGAAACTGTGAATGGAATTGGCGGGCCTTCTCCTCTGAGGAAGGTGGAGACACAAGCATCATCAGAACCTGAGTCCTGGTGGCGGCGTCTGCAAGAGCATTTCCTCTAGTTAGTGGTCCCGGTAAACCTGAATGGGCTCGAATATGGGTTATATAAAAGGGGTGGTTCCTATGCCAAATGGCCTGTTGAATTTGTTTAAAAAGATCTGCCACTGGGCCGGACCCTGAAATAGAGCCAGCGGCCTCCAAAACATTCACCGCATTCACCACATATAGGGAATCAGAAACAATATTTAAAGGCTCTAAAAAGGTTTGTAAAGCAAAAAGCACCATGTGACATTCCACTCTCTGAGGAGAGGCCGTTGGAAAGGACTTAGTTATTACCCTCTCTTCGACAACCAGGGCTCCAGCTCCTGTTGAGGAGCCATCAGTAAAAACTGTCAAAGCACCAGAGAGAGGATGAGAGCTGGTTTTCTCTGGAAAAACCATAGGATGTCGCTGTAAAAATTGTAATAATGGGTGTCTTGGAAGATGATTATCAAAAACTCCCTGATAAATAAACATTAAAATGGACCACTCATTATTGCATGCACTCAAAATTTGTAACTGTTGAACAGTATAGGGAACTACTACGCGGTCTGGATAGCGCCCAAAATGACACAAAGCTAACTTTAACCCTTTAAGTACTATGGACGCGACCGCAGATGGATACCATTGAATAGATTTAATCTGAGAAACTTGAGAATGAACCCAAAGCAATGGGCCTTGTTGCCATAGCACAGCAGTGGGAAAAACCTCTGTAGCTAGCACACACAATTCAAAAGGCTGATCTTGATCTAGCCGAACTAATTGAGCTTTCTCTATGGCCTCTTGAACTTTCACTAAGACCTGTTGTGCTTCAGGGGTGAGTGTTCGTTGGGAGGCAAGATCAGAATCGCCTTCAAGTAAGGCGAACAGGGGCTTTAATTCCTGAGAAGAAATCTTAAGAAAGGATCGTAACCAATTAATATCCCCCGCTAATTTTTGAAAACCGTTCAGTGTTCGCAAATGAGAAATTTTAAGACTTATCTTTTGAGGCCTAACATATGTTTCTGTGATTAAAGATCCTAAGAAGGCTTTTACCTGTTGCATTTGAACCTTCTCAGCTGACACCATAAGGCCATAATTCTGTAAAGCCCGCTTCAAATCAACATAAATCTGTAATAACTGATCTTGTTTTTGGGCACAAATTAGAATATCATCCATATAATGGACAATACGAGCTGTTGGAAACCGGTCTCGTACTGGTTGTAATACTTGGGCAACATAAAGCTGACACATGGTGGGGCTATTAGCCATTCCCTGGGGTAATACTTTCCATTGATAGCGCTTATCTGGCTCTTCATGATTAACAGAAGGAATAGTAAAAGCAAACCTCTCCCTATCTTGCAATGCTAATGGTATAGAAAAAAAGCAATCCTTTAAATCAATTACTAATAATGGCCAATATTTAGGGAGGGACGACAAAACTGGGAGGCCCCATTGAACGGGACCAAAACATTGCATCTGTGCATTCACAGCTCTTAAATCATGCAAAAGACGCCACTTTCCTGATTTCTTTTTAATAACAAAAATAGGAGTATTCCAAGGAGAAACAGAGGGCTCTAAATGTCCCAAATGTAATTGTTCCTGAACTAATTGTTGAGCAGCTTGGCATTTCTCAAATGATAGCGGCCATTGGGGAACCCAAACCGGTTCGGCTGTTTTCCAAGGTATGGGCAGCTGCATACCAATGGCTGCTATTAAAAACCCAGGGGGGTGCTGAAGGCGCCGTAGACGGAGGGACGGTCACTAAAGGCGCCACGGATGGGGGGGTAAGCGTCGCCGCGACCCTCTCCCCCTTCCTTCTTCTCTGCCTGTTTCTTTCTAGTTTACTTCCTCTCTCGGTGTCTGACGTCTCAGAATCCGAGGAGGAGGAGGAGGCTACATTTAGTTTCTCTAGTTTCGCTGTTGGGTAAAGGGAACGTTTTTCTTCTGAGTTAACTCTCTCTGGACTCTCACCTTTTTCTTTAACTTTGGTACCAATTCTTTCTCCCCGCTCTGTTTCTGAGAGGCTATCTTGGGCTAATTGAAGGCAATCTCGACCCTGAGTCACAGCTTCTTTGCACCGGTCATCTTCTAAGCATGCACGAATTAATCTCCATAGTGGCATAACTCCCAGACTCAAACGGTCACGCTCCTTAGCCCTCTGTAAATCTTTACCGAGTTTCTCCCAGGACCGCGGAGTTAGTGATCCGGAAACCACATACCAGGGCGCATAACGGTCTACTTCTTTGATAAAGCCTTCCAGTGTACGTTCACTAACCTTTAATTTACGTGCTTTCAAAAGTGCCTGTAAAGGCTTAATCAAGGAAGTCTGTGCTCCCATATCTCAGGGTTAAATTTCTCAAGCCCAGTAACGCCTCCCTCTCAGAGCTCCTTACTTTTTATGGCTGCGGTTCTGACTTCGTCCCGTCCAGGACGGGAGGCTCCTCTGGGTCCGAAGAATTCCCGGGTTTCGGCACCAACTGTCGCGCCCACCGACCACCGACCCGCAGTGATGAGCAGACACGATTGAAGCCTTCCGCAGCGGTCTTTATTGTGCACACCAAGATTGAGGAAGAGGAAGCCCCGACCCACCTTTTGCTCTCACTATTATAGAAGGCAGCTCCGCCCTACCGGCTGTTCATAGGCCAGCCTTCTGATGATGTATTGATCATGCCTCTGGAGAGACTTACGGATAGGGCAAGGGCTTAGTCCACGCGCCGATCACGGGCCTGCCCATGCGCTGTATTACTGCGCCTGCGCAGGCGTCTGCGCAATTCAGCCAGGGGTGCGTGACTAACGTCACTACTGCTGACGTGCTCTCTCCCGCCAGGCGCCATCTTAAGGCCTCGCTGGACTTGAGCCAAAGGCAGGTCAAGTACAGGTCAAGTACAAGGCTCACAGCGGCTCACCACAGTGTGCGAGGGTTGTTTGGGCTTAGCCGCAGCATCAGCTGGAATCTGGGAGTGGGAGAGGCCTTAGAGGGAAATAGTGGGCTCATCCCTCTTGGGTTACCACTTCCACGGGGGGAACATAAAACTAAGATAGTGGCTGGGGTGAAATGGGGTGTGGGACAGACTGGATTACTGCTACACTTACTGGCAAACCAGGGTAGGGGCGGGCCTGGTGGGGGTTATTGTGGGTCACTCCAACTAGGCTGGAGTTCCCACTGGTTTATGTGAGGGCCAAGTATGTGCTGGGCAGAACCAGGCTGGACTGCAACACCCATTGGTTCCAGTGGAAGTCGGAAGTGAAAACAGAACTAACCCAGCAATTGCAACCACCAGCTGATTGGAGCGATGGACGGTGCCAGGCCCTGTACTTGTTAGCACATACAAGAAGTTTCTTTGGAGATCTTCCTAATCTAAATGCTGGACTCAGAACCCTAACGAAGAAAAGAGAGAAGACAGAACAGGTCAACCAATCTTCTCAGCTATGATGGACTATGTCAATCAGTGGATTTTTCAAAGACCTCATAGTGCTTGGAGTGGCAAGATTGACAGAAATTCGTAACTGTTGCCATATCAAAACCACTCGAGCAAGAACCTCAGAGCATGCCCTACATCCGGGACCTGGGGAGGGTGTGAAATTGGGTGGGCCTTCTCCCTTAATACCCCCCTTTAAACATGAAGGTAACAATATGGAAAACATACTAGTGTTATCCACTTTCCTGTAGCCCTTGAACCTTCTTACCCTAATTAACTATGTAAAGATTGTCAAAATAAAAATAAAAAAGAAAGAAAAAAAAAGAAGTTTTAGAGAATCATGACCTCACCTAATGAACCAAACAATATCAGAAAGCTCTCAGCAGCCACTTCACACATATTTTCAGATACATAATTAAAAATAGACACCTTACAGAGACTCAACAAAATTCAGGAAAACACAGGCATGATTGATTATCCTAATGGAAACTCGTTACAGAGATGCAAGTCATTTTTAAAGAAGAGATGGAAATCCTTGATCTGAAAAGTACATTGGAAGTATAATTCAGCATGTGGCAGATGGCGTCAACAGCAGAATAAACCAAAGATAGAATCTGTGAACATATTTTACTAATTAAAACAAATCTTTTATTTATTATTATTATTATCATTTTATAATACAGTTATATAGGCCCCTGGGATTTCCCTTTCCCCTCCCCAAACCAAGTTCCCTTATATTATTACTAAAGTATAGTTCTTCATACACCGTGATATATCCATCAGTGCGGGCATGGACAATGGCAGAGAGTCCAGCATCCTATTGTCATATAGTAAACAGTTTCATTGGGAGTCCATCTTTAGTCTGGAAGTGATGCATACTGCATTGTATCCTCACATCTGGATATGATAGTCTCCATTTCACAGTTACTACACATCCCCTCAAATGAAAAGCCACAATACAAAATCAACAACAGGAAGAAAAATAGAGATTTACAATGCCATGAAGTTAAATAACATGTTGCTAGATATGAGAGTCTGCATTACACAGCTACTATACATTCCCTTAAATGGAAAGACAGAAAACAAAAACAACAGAAAAAAAAAAAAGAAATAACACCACAAAGTTAAACAACATGTTACTGAATGACTAATGTGTTACTGACAAAGAACCTTCTTGAAGAAATTGATGCTATTGTATGATCTGAGTCATTGAAGAATTTAATCAGAAGAAAGTGTTTTGAAGAGATGGCACTAACAACAACAAAATAATCAAAATCCATGAGATACATAGTTTCTGCTGATTTTTGCTGGTGAAATGTGTCTACTGTAGGCAACAGATAGGTTTTGTCTTTTAATACAGTCTACTAATCTGCGTTGTTTGATTGAGCTTAGGCCATTTACATTCAGGGTTAATTTGCATGGGTGGTAATTTGGTCCTGTCATTTTAGCAAAGGGTTGTTCATTCATTTGATCTTCTGTTGTGATTTTACTGGGGTGTTCTTCACATTTGCCTTTGGTTTTGGAGGGCGCTATTCCTTTTCTTTGTCAAGAGAATATATTTTTGTCATATGCTTTTTTTTTTCTTTTTATTTCATTTTATGACACAGTTTCATAGGCTTTCGGATTCCCCTGACCCTTCCCCAAGCCCTCCCCCCATGTTGGATTCCTCCACATTGTGCAGCAGTACAGTTCATATCCAACCAAGATTCTTTCATTGTAAGCATATACCAAGCCTAGAGCCCAGCATCTTATTATCCAGATAAAGTCAACACTTTCATTGGGGGACCATCTCTGGTCTGAAGGTAGAGCTGGCACAATATCATCCCCTCCAATGAAAATCCACAACACAACATCAACAACAATTTACAACATTATGGAGTTAACTGACATGGTATTGAGTGACCAATATGTTAGAAAATGAAATTTCTTAACCACATCCTGTGACTACTTCATTGACATTTCAATTTTAGTTTATACACAACCGGCTGCTATACACCTTAAAATGGTTATATGGTACTATTCAGTTGTCTCGTGTCTATTTTCATTTTTATATTTAGCAGCTTACAGCAATGAAGCGTGATTTTTACTGAACTTGGCAAAATTTAGGATAGTCCAAATAGGCTTATAACTCTAACAAGGCATATGTTAACACTTGAGGCGCAGAATAGTTTAGGAGGGGTGTGCAGATAAATCTTCAATACCTTAGTGAGGAGTAACTAATCTTTGTGTCCTACCTAGTAAGGCATATGGGAGTCCAAGCTGACTGTTTCCTATCTGTTCTAAGCTTACCTTATTGGCCTCTGTCTATCTGACCTATTTTTTTTTTTTTTGTGGGGGAGGGCTCTGGAGCGACCTTGATGGTCATTGCAAGAGAGGGTGGGGATCCAAAGTCGGAACTAAGTAGGGACCAGAGAAAGTTCCCTTCCCAATTCCCGAAGGAAGTTTACTGTTCTTCTGTTTCTAGGACCGCTCAGGGTTCCTGGCTGTTGTTCTGATGGCCTTGGATCATGCAAGGCAGGATTTGGGCTTTTTCCATCCCATGTGGTAGATCCCAATGGGAGTGGGTTACCTCAGAGTCCTCGACCTCCAAAGGCACTCCAATTCCCTGTGGTCTCCTTGGCAGTTGGGATGTAGTTCTTGGTGCCCATACTGATAGTCCTTGGTGAGGATCTGGGAGTCTCCAGGATTGGGATATAAGCCTCCTCCTGTCCTCCTGCTCCATTCTGGGGTATCCCCTGCTCTCTGCATATGACCTCCTGTTAAGAATCTGTTAGGATCGTTCTTGGATCCCACAGTATGTGTTTACAGTTTTTGCTAATGTCTAATGCAGATTTGAGTATGCTGTCTGTAAGTTACCTGCTATTAATCTTGATAGGTTATACTTAATATCTTTTTCACATACTCTAAGAAGGTGGAAGATTTCTCTGCTCTCCTGACCCATTATGGAATAACAGGGTATTAAAAGCATATCAGGCTTTTCAGTCCTTTGATGTAGATCATAAGCAGTTTGAGTCACATTGATTGTTGGTTCATTGGTTACATCACAGTATCTTATTGCATGTGATACAGGCTGTTTGAGTTTGAAATAATATTATAATTTACAGGTACTATTTTTCAGATTGACATCATTTCATCTTTAAATTAAGGCAAACATGTGATATATCTAACCTTTTGGGATTGACTCATTCCCCTTACATAATGGTTTCCAGTTGGGCGTATTTGGCCAAGAACAAATGCATTTGTTTTTTTAAATAGCTGAGTAGTATTCCATGGAGTAGATGAACCATAGCTTTCTTATCCAGTCTTATGTTGATGGACATTTCAGTTGCTTCCAAGTTTTTGCAATTACTGATTGTGCTGCTATGAACAGAGGGGTGCATGTTGGTTTCTCATGTAACAGGTGTTTTGGATATATTCCTTGGAGTGCTATTGTTGCATCATATGGTATACTGATTTTCAGCTGTTTGAGTGTTCTCCATACTGATTTCCATAGAGGCTGTACCAACCTGCAGCCCCACCAGCAGTGGAGTAGGGTTCCTGTATCCCCACGTCCTTGCCAGCAAGTGCTGTTGGCGGTTTTTTTTTGTATATGTGCCATCCTTACTGGTGTTAGGTGGTACCACATTGGTGTCTTAATTTGGATTTCCCTTATTGCCAGGGAATTTGAGCATTTTTTCATATGTTTGTTTGCCATTTGGGTTTGTTCCTTTGAGAAATGTTTGCCCATTTCCCATGCCCATTTCTTCAGTGCTTGCTTTGTTTGTTTGGGTGTTTTGGTTGTTCTGGAGATCTTTGTATATCCTGGAGATTAGTTCCCTATCACCTATGTAGTGTGCAAAGCTCTTCTCCCATTCTGTGGGTTGCTTTTTTTACTATGTCAATTATTTCCCTTGCTGTATGGAAGCTTCTTAGTTTGGTGAAGTCCCATTTGTTATTTTGGTCTTGATTGCTATTGCTTTTGATGTTCTTTTTAGGAAGTCAGGTCCAACACCTAAATTTTGCAGGGTGTTTCCAACATTTTCTTTTAAAAGTTTGAAAGTTTCTGGGTGTAGTTTTAGGTCTTTCATCCATTTAGATTTGATCTTAGTGTAGGGTGAGAGATGTGGGTCTATCTTCTTGTTTCTGCAGGCTACCAACCAGTTATCCCAACAGCATTTGTTGAAGAGACCTTCCAATTTGCTTGGATTGTCATCTGTCTCTTTGTCAAAGATTATTTGGCTGTATCTGTATGGGTTCCCTTCTGTTGTTTCTATTCTGCTCCATTGATCCTCCTCTCAATTTTTTGTGCCAGTACCAGGCTGTTTTAATAACCACCGCCCTATAGTATGTCCAGAGGTCCGGAATTGTGATTCCCCCTGTTAACTTCCTATTCTTCAGGATGGTTCTAGCTATTCGTGTTTTTTCTGTTTGCAAATAAACCTTTGTATCATTTTTTCCAGTTCAATGAAGAATGTTTTGGGTAATTTGATTGGGATTGCATTGAATGTATATGTTGCTTTTGGTAGTATAGACATTTTAATGATATTGATTTTGCCTATCCAGGAACATGGGATGTTGCTCCATCTTTTGATGTCTTGTTCAATTTCTTTATTAAGTATTTTGTAGTTTTCTTCAAAAAGGTTTCCTACATTTTTGGTGAGGTTTATTCTTAGATACTTCATATTTTTCTCTACTATTTTGAATGGTACCTTACTGGTTAGATCTTTTCCCATCTTGGGTCTGTTTTCATAAACTATGGCTGTTGTTTTTTGCTCATTTATTTTGTACCCTGCCACTCTACCAACTCTAGCATAAGTTCTAGCAGTCTCTGTATTGATTCTCTTGGTTTTTCTATGTAAAGGATCATGTCATCTGTGAATAGGGAAAGCTGGACTTCTTCATTTCCCATTTGAATTCCTTTACTTTCTTTTTCTTGTCATGTGGCCTCTGAGGGCACTGCTAGGACTGTGCTGAATAGCAGTGGTGATAGTGGGCATCCTTGTCTTGTTCCAGATCTCAGTGGAAAGGGATCCAGTTTGCTCATTTACATGTATGCTTTGTGTAATGTCCAATCAGCATAATTGCCCTTTGAAGCAACTAACATCTCTCAAAAAACAAACAAACAAACAAACAAAAACCCTTTTAGATGCCTTTCTTCTGTCTCTAGAGAAAATACATGTGGTGAATCAGCATTATCCATTTTGGTCAAACTATATGCTAGAAATTAAGAACTTTTTACTCCTATACATTGGTAATCAATTACTTATGAACCAACTTTATCATTTCCTCCTTTCTCACTTCCTTTCCAACACTCTGCCTACCATAATTATATTTCTGTTTTCTATGGGATGATCTTTTATTTTCAGACTTAATATGTTATGAGCATTTTGATATTTTTTCTCTGCATTTATCTTATCTCATGCAGCATAGTGACATCTAAATGAATCTGTTTTCTTGTAAATGATAAGAATTTCTTTAATGGCTGAGTAGTAGTCCATAAAATATAGCATATACAATTTGTATAATATATATAATTTATATATCATGGATAATTACACATGTATGCAATAATATATAATTGTTATATATTATATATTACTCAATATAACATTATTAAGAGTTAATAAAATATAATTAACAGACAAATTTCATTTGGTTTCAGGATATACCTTGATGTGGATTTTTAGGAGACAAATACGATTATAAGCATAAGCCTCATTTGCAGTGTGACATTTCCTTGTCTTGGGAGAATTACAATCTTATATGCATAATATAGTTTTCTTTGTTTAATGCATGTCCTCTGTCTCCTACATTTAGTAGCCAAGAAAAAGCCAGAAAAATAAACTCACAATAGGGTGACATTTGGTCAAATTAAATCCACAGAGCCTGTGGCAGTCCTCTATACCTTTAAATACTGAGAACCTGGAGCGGAGTGATGTCATCAATACATCTTAGAATTCCAAGGTCTTCATTGTGACTGGAAACATAATAGTCCTGAGGCCAAACTGAGTATCAGGCAGGGCAGAGTTTAGGAGACGAGTGTCTCCTGTGATTGGTTGTTCTTGAATTTTCCTATTTAGTATTTTTTTTGATATCATCAACTACCTGACACTAAAATAACAGGGAGAAAGTTTAGCTTATTTGAATAACTCTTCAAGATTTGAACCATGAAGCAGGCCCAAAAAAGGAAATATCCTGAGAATGATTACAATCCCCAAGCTGCCAAGAAATCAAGAGGTACACTGGAGATGATTCCCTGGGAATGTGGTGAGCAAGAATTACCTCCACCTGGAGGAAGAGTTGGTGCCTGGGTATAGAAAGCAAATAGTTAAGGCAGGCGATGGGATGGTGAAGGAAGGGTGGAAGGGTTAGGGAAAGCAGTCTCCACATGGCTCTTTCTGAGAACCCAGGCCACTGAGAGTAGAAAACTTTCAGGTGAGCCAGGTATAAGGGCTATGTTGTTTACACAAAGTCATTCTGAGTCACTTGGTTGCAAAGTTATTCATTTAGACAATTTCTTTAAATCATTATATATATATGAGTGTGTATATACATAAGTATACATATATACATATATACACAAATATACATATACATACATATGAGTGTATATATATTGAACATATTGAATATAATAAATAAATATATATATTCTGAAAACATCAGCCACAAGCGATACTGTATGTTTCTTTTTTAATTTTTTATTATTTATTTATTTATTTTTATTGTTATTAACATTGTATTACGTGATACAGTTTTATAGGCACTGGGGATTCCCCCCACCCCTCCCACATCCCTCCCCCCATAGTGGATTCCTCCACCTTGCTGCATAACCTCAGTTCAAGTTCAGTTGAGATTCCTTCATTGCAAGCATATACCTAGCATAAAGTCCAGCATCTTATTGTCCATATAAGTTCAGTGGCCTCTTGGGGAGACCTTCTCTGGTCTGAAGGTAGAGCTAACAGAGTAAAGTTCCGGTCATATTGGAAACTCAGATATACAGAGAGGAGGAGACACAGAGAGGAAGATCTTCCGTCCGATGATTCACTCCCCAAGTGAGCGCAACGGCTGATGCTTTGCTGGTCTGAAGCCAGGATCCAAGAACAACTTCCTGGTATCCCACACAGGTGCAGGGTCCCAAGGTTTTGAACTGTCCTCAACTGCTACCCAGGGCACAAGCAAGGAGCTGGATGGGAAGTGGAGTTGCTGGGATTAGAACTGGTGTCCATATGGGATCCTGGGCGCGTTCAAGGTGAGGAGTTTAGCTGCTAGGCCATGCCGCAAGCGGCACTGTATGTTTCTTTAAAAATTAATTTTACTAGTACATTTTCCTTCTAAAGAAGGAACTGTGGCCTCTGGAGATCAGGGAATCACGAGAGAAAGAAGTTTGAGGAATCTACACATATACACTCAGTGGGAAAACTGAAAGAAGCTTTGGGCTCCTGGCTTCAGCCTGGCCTGAGCTTGGCCATTAGCAGCCATTTGGGGAGTGAACTGGTGGATCAAGGATTTCTCTCTTTGTAACTCTGATTTCAAAATAAATAAATATTTTTAAGATGCTTGCGGACGAGAACCAGCTTATGAAAAATTACTCCGTACTAAGGGATAAAGAAGATGGCTAGGGATGAATATAAGTTCCTAAACAAAGTATTGTTTACTGTGGGATAAAAATCAATGAAATTGTTTCTACTTGGGGAGCAGCCCAGCAGATGGAGGATCTTTCTGCCTCTCCTTCCTGTGGATCTGTTTTTCCAACAGAAATGAGTAAACTTTAAAACAAAATAGCATACAAACATACATAGCCCTATTTAGTCACATGATGTCATGGGAAATGGGATTTGACTCTTTTTGGAAATATAGGGACTTGGTCAGTTATGGTTACCATGGAGTGGAGCTGTAAACAATCAACTCATGGGTCAGAACAACAGTTCAGTGGGGCAAGGGGCAGATTGAAGCCAATCTCAACATCCCAAACTGTTACTTATATAACATAGGAGTAGCTGATATATGCCAGAATCTATAGTGTTTTTCATATTCTGATGGTCACTTAGAGAAGGCATGAAGGACAAAAGATGTCTTTATTTCAACTTCAATATGATAGGTGCATATGCAAAGATGTCAATGAGTGTGAAATATGCAGAGCACATGGTCATACCTATTGTGTTGTACACACAGCTATACACACATACATCAATAAGAGGTGCAGACAGGTAACATTTACTATCTGTCTAAATACTGTTTACCTGCTGTAATTCTTTGCCTTCCAAAAAGCTATTAGATACTAGGCAATGGTACTTAATACATCATCAGCCAATTCCTTTCCTATATAAGGTTTCAGGGTATATGTGCAGGTCAATTAGCCACATTTTCTCCACAAGAAACTTTGTGCACCATCAGAATTCAGTCACATACACACCAAAGACTACGTAATATGAGTGCTAAGGTTTTCAACAGTATATAAACTCTATTTCAAGAATGGTAGGTATGTCTTAACTCAATGCTTAGCACATGACATGCAGAATATCTGTGAGTTAAAGAAATGAATGAAAAACCACTGTTCATCAACTGATTGTGGTTCCATTCTCTATCAACCACAAACTTGCAACAGGGGAGCCACAACCTGGATGCACTTTAGATGACAAGATCCTGCCCAAAAGAAGAAAGGTCCATCTCACAAATGGCAATGCTACACCCATGGTTCCATTGAGTGCATGCCCTTTCACGTTGGTAAGGAAACAGGAGGTTCAGGGTAAGATAAGTCAGGGTAATGGGAGGGGAGCTGATGTGTAGCCAGTGAGTTGATCTCATAGAAACCCAATGACAACAATATATGTATGAAGTTCTCATAGAAACCCAATGACAGCAATATATGAATGAGGAGCTGTTTTCAAGATAAAGGGTGGTACTGTCATATGTAAGAGTTGAATACATCTCTTAAGATTAAGGTGACAGGCAAAATGTGCAAAAATGAATGGAATAAATGTGTTCAGGAAAAATAAATTCAGAGAAATGAAGATCAGAAACAAACTCTGTACTAAAGGGTTGGTATATGCTTGAATACTAAAATGCTACATACAAATAAGCATGCTATTACAGAATAAGGGAGTAAGTCACATGCAAAGAGAATGTGTGAGATTGGACAAGTTGAGCTGAGTTACACAGCCCCAACCTGGTTCTTTCCACTTTCCTTCAGAAATGAGAAACCACTTCCCAAAGAAGAACCAAGACTGAGGCCTTGTGGGAATGACAAATAGTGGATATTCTTCCAAGAGCAAGACGAGCCACTCAATAAAGTCACCATATTTGATCTGGGACATTTGTGGGTGAGGCTATAAGCCCTGCAGGTGTGTACAATTTGTGAAGTAGCCTCCCAGGCAAACTGAACACATAACTACATTTTCTACTGCTTCTCAGAAGTAAGCCCATTTCCCCTCCTGTTAGCTCATTTTCTCAAAATTAAATTGGAGTGATTATTAAGAAACTTGTACTCAATAAGCTTTCCCATTCACAATTTCTTCAAAGGAAAAGGAAGGTAAGATGATATCTGAATTTTCTCAATGACTGCATCTTGTATTAGACACAGATCCCACTTTTCAATATTCTGTGAACATATTCAACAATGTCACATCCAGGAACCCTAATCCTACTCATACTTAGAACATGCACAATTTTAACAACTGCTCTTATCTGCAGCAATCTGGATGATGATGTTATCTATGAGAGTAAGTGACATGGTGGGCATATAAGGGAAACAATGCCAGTGAAAAAAGGACACTCAGTATGCTTCATTTTAGATGGACAGAGGTAAAGACAGGACATCATGTGTTTCCTTGTGATTTCTTTTTCCAAATTGCAGGTATTTAATGAGGATATGCCTGAACCATGTGAGTGTGTGGAGATTGAAGCCTGTAGCCAGGCATTAGAAGAGAGCCTTTGCAGCTCAGAATCTCTCCTTCCCAAGCATGCACAGCACTGCTGATGAAGAAGCTAAGACAGATGCAAATGCAGTATCTGAACCCACCCAGGATATTCAGTTAAGCTTCCCACAGTCTGCTCTACTTTTTTTCACACTGCCTTCAGCTATACGTAAGTATTTCAGGGAAGAGTAAGACTGAAGCCTTGGGATGGGACAAGTAGACAATGCATTGTGAAGATGCGGCACAGTCCTTCAGTGCAGCATTGTCACATTTGAGTTCTGAGAGAGATGACTGCAGTGGTTGTCACCGCTGACAGGTGTGTGGAAACTTGCTTGGAATTTCCACATGCACACTGGCCCGGACTCATGTTCATAGATCTCTACAGGCCCCATCTCCTCAAACCAAAGTTGGCTCTCTTTCTCCTTTCTTGAAATTGTGTGTTTGCATGCACTTCTCTCACACATGCCTCATGGGCAAGGATGCTGAGTGCTACCATAATTGTTAAAAGTCTTTATGCTAACTTAGTCACATTTTCTGATACCTGAGATTTTCTTTCCTCAAAATTCATGATCAAAACCAGCAAGAGGAACTCTGTGCTCAATCCTTTGACAGCCTTTACCCCAGGATGTGGAACAGACGACTTCTACCACCTGTCATGATATCTGCTTTCATGTCCACTTAGCCAATGAGCTTGGCTCACTTGCAGCACACAAGAGAAAGGAGTGGGTCAGGAAAATATATCCTATGCACGTTCAAAGGAAGAGAGAGGCCAATGCTGTGTATGACACACAGGCAGGCTTGCTGCCTCCCAGGAAGAGGGCAAGATTGTAAGAACTGACCTGTATTGGGAGAGTCCATTTGGAAGCCAGCTGTTCTTCTGTGCTTACACAGGATATGATCCTAGCCAGTGAGGCTAACTTTGACACAGAAGATGAGGAAGAGGATTTTGAGGCTTAGAGTCCAGCAAAGACACTATTCCTGGAAGAGAGCCCAGAGTGAAGACACCTGAGTGGCCTGTGTGGCCAGAGAGTGGTTTTAAATGCATGGCCCGCTGCTGAGTATTTCGCAGCCTGGGCATCCTTGAGAAACAC